>NC_134020.1:15926750-16276750 GCF_040712315.1 Castanea sativa
AAGTTGTTGTGTCTTTGCACTGTTGGGTTTTGTAACCAAGCATCTTCTTGATCTTCATCGTGTGGATGAATTGAAGAACTTTGCAGCCAACAAATCTTCTCTAGTTGGTGATTGAAGTTGCGTATTGGGATCCGCGCAATTGGTTAGTCATGTACTTGAGAGTCATGCATTGAAAATGAGAAACTTTCACTACAAACCAAGTCCAATTGGGTATTGGGGTAAGGGTTCAACTATAGGTTGGTAAGGTACTTGGGATTCCTTTACTTGTAACCGCTTGTTGTGATAATAGTGGAGTTTTCGGGAGTGGTGACCTTAAAATCACCCGGTGGGGTTTTTGCCGTGTAGGTTTTCCCCATTCGTAAACAAATCACCGTGTCATTTATTTTCCGCTGCATACTTAGTTTAACTGGTGATTTGTTTGTGCTACCACGCGCTTTGCATGTTAACTTGATTAATTAATAAACTTGGCTAATTAATCAACTTAGCTAATTAATCAACTTAATCCATCACAATGGGTCAATACATTTTTGGCCTATCACTACATTCATGACTTTGTATTACTACGAATATTTTATGAAGGGGTTGCATGTACAATAAAGTCTTGGGATATAATTTATAAATAAGGCCTAGAGTGCAACTATATTTATGTAGTGGTATTAAATGTAGTTAATGGTAACTTTGGACTTGTCAAGAGTTGACAAAAAAGCCCAAGGCCCATTGGAGCTAGTGTCTTATTGGTCACTTTTGGTCCCACTCTAAGCCACACACTTAAGCCCAATTGGAAAGGCTCAAAAGGCTAGCCTAATTAAATAATCAGTTAGACACAAAGGGAGAAACATACATAATTTTGTAGTAGAAAAACACTATTGTGAAAGGGTGTGTATGTATGAGTGAAAGCCACTCTTTAATTTCTCCCTTGGAACTGATTGAGAGACCACACTTCTTGGGCGTCAGTGGAATTGGAGTAAAGATTAAAAGTGTTCCCAAGTGCTTCTGATCTTTGTTTTATAATTCACCACTTCAAGGTACACTCTCTTGTTCTTAAATTCTGAAACTTACATAGTACATATTATCAATTGCGAATGAAGTAGATCTGTTATTTTCTACTGCGTATGCTTTGTATGAGATACATACATGTATTTTTCCAACAATTGGTATAAAAGCTTGGTCTTCTATTTCAAATCTATGTAACATGTTTTGTGAGTTTTAGAATTAGTGACAATGGTTTCATGTTGTTAGAAATTAATTTTCTGCACGGTTGTTGAAACTATGATTTGATGAAAACTGATATTGATGTTATGATGTTGTTTAAATTTGAGTTTAAGTATGTTAAATTGAACTTTAAGGCTATAGCATCAGTGAAATTCAGTTTTGATATCAATCTCTGTCCATTATGTACATATGATGGTTGTTTGTTCATTAAAAACGTTAAAAAACTATCTTAGAAAAATTCTGGAAAATTCAAAATTCGCGAAGCTCGATTGATCGAGCATCGATCGAGCAAGTAGAATTTATCACGATCGATCAAGGTACATTCTCGATCGATCGAGGCCTAAAGATTCAGAATTTTCTCTAAGTGTTTTTTACATGTATAAAGAGCAAGGTTGTGTGTGATTAGATTACGCATGTTTTAAAATTAAAAACCTTTCTTTTAAAACATCTAGTGGGAGAGAGATACAAGGGTTGGATCTCATGGCCTCCATTGTCGATTCATAGTAGTGTGAAATATATAATTTGTCTTTCCTTCGAGCTTAGCATTCCATGCAGAGACTATTTATTTCATGGTCTTACAAGATTAAATTTCCTGGTTTATAGTGGTTTGATCAAACACCTTGTCTTAACCTCGAGTTTTGCATTCCATGCAAAGGGGGTTTTGTATCATGGTACTACAAAATAAACTTGGTAAGGGGATGAAATGTGGCTACACATGATTCTAGACAATGGTATACACTAGACTAAATATTATAGTATTCTCTATGCTGAGTTCTTACTATTATTATTTAGAGATCAAATGTTTAATGGCATATTATTAGTGTTTGATAAGATATCATGATAGCACTAATATTGAGAATAGTTCTTAATCAATCATAGTATTTAATATTCACTCTATGCTGAGGGATACTGAATATGGGATTGGATTGTTGTTGCGTATATTATATTATGGTTTTATTAAGGTTCCATAATACATGTTTATATGCTAAATTCATAATGTCCAATTTACTTATTATATTCATGTTTATTGTTTTCATATTTAAATCATGGCATCATTTAGCCCACTTGTTGCAATTCTTAATCAAAACATACTGATTGGATCCAATTATGATCACTGGAAAAGAAATTTGGACATAGTTCTTATAGCTGAAGAGCACAAATATGTACTTACTCAACCATGTCCTAGCTTTCCGTCATTAGATGCTCCTCTTGAGGAAAAACAACAATATGATCATTGACAGAAATCTAATGAAATGGCCAAGTGCTATATCCTGGCATCTATCTCAAATGTACTACAGCATCAAATGCAGGATGTAGAACTAGCTTCGAACATTATGCTAAGTTTGAAGGAGATGTTTGGTGAGTAAGGTCAATCTGCAAGGCAAGAAACCATGAGATAAATTTATAATACCAAAATGGCTGAAGGCAGTTCAGTGAGAGAGCATTGTCTTACAATGATCTCTAATCTGAATACATTGGAGGTTTTAGGTGCCGATATTGATGGAGAACACTAAGTGGATATGATAGTCCAGTCATTACTGGAATCATTCAAGGAATTCAGACTCAATTATAATATGAACAAAAAGATTTATACATTGTCTGTATTAATGAATGAGTTGGTAGCGGCGGAAGGCATTCTTGGTATATCTAGTGTTGATGCTAATATGGCTGAAGTTTCTACTTCTTAGCCTAAGTCGAAAGGCAAGGGTAAGAAGAAGAAGGACTTCATCACGTAAGATGGTAAAAAAATTGCCCTAGAGGTTGCCAACAAAGGAAAGAAGATCAAAAGAAAATGCTTCCATTGTGGTTAGAAAGGGCATTAGAAGAGGAATTTTCCAATTTTCAAAGCTGCCAAGACTAAGGGTATGAAATATTCATTCATTCTTGAAATATGTTTGGTATAGAATCCCACGGATTCCTGGTGTGTAGATTCAGGTTGCACTAATCATATCTGCAATTCTTTGCAGGGGTTCCAAGAGACTAGAAAGCTTAATGAAGGAGAATTATTTCTTACTTTGGCTGATGGGACCAAGATTCTACTTGTAGCTGTTGGAGTGTTTAATTTATGTTTTAATTCTAGAGTTTTGATATTGGAAGACTGTCTGTATGTACCTAATGTTTGTAGGAATTTAATTTCTCCAACTTATTTAGGTAAACATAGATATTGTGTTATCCTTAAAGACAATGTTGTAATAAAGAAGGGTAAAGTGTTTATCTGTTCTGGCAATATTGTGCATGGTATTTATATTTTAACTCTTGATAAGCATGAATTATATAATTCTAAATTAGACAATAATTCGCATGTGAAATCATTAAAGAGAAAGTTTCCTTCTACTAGTGATGCATATCTTTAGCATTTGTGCTTGAGTCATATTAATTCAAACAAAATTCAAAGACTGATCAAAGATGGTCTCTTAGAGCCATTGGACTTTGATGGGTTTCCAGTTTGTGAATCTTGTTTAGAAGGCAAAATGACCAAATGACCTTTTAATGCATAAGGTAGAAGAGCCCAAGAGTTGCTAGAACTAGTACATTCAGATGTATGTGGTCCTATGTCAATCCAAGTAAGAGGTGGCTATGAGTATTTCATTACTTTCACTGATGATTACTCTAGATTTGGTTATGTGTACCTAATGAAACAGAAGTCCGAAGCCTTTGAAAAGTTCAAAAAGTTTAGGGCTGAAGTTGAGAATCAATTGGGTAAATGCATAAAGGCCATTCGATCTAATCGTGGTGGGGAATACCTTCTTGGGGATTTTAAGGATTACTTAACTGAAAATGGGATTGAATCTCAATTGACTACACCTGGAACTCCACAACAAAATGGGGTAGAAGAAAGAAGGAATAGGTCTCTTTTGGATTTGGTTAGGTCCATGTTGAGTTATTCAACTCTAACAATTTCTTTTTAGGGATATGCCTTAAATACTGCAATGTATCTTCTGAATTTGGTACCTTCGAAGTCTGTTCCTAAAAAACCTGTTGAGTTGTGGACTAAGCGTAAGCCTAGCATGAGACATCTCCATATTTAGGGTTGTCCAGCACATGTGTTGAAAGTAAAGTCTGACAAGTTACAGTCTAAAACAGAAGTCGTATTCTTTGTAGGGTATCCAAAAAGAACTGTTGGAGGTTTATTCTATAGTCATAAGGATAACAAAGTGTTTGTTAGCACAAATGCCAAATTCTTGGAAAATGACTATATGAATGATTATACTCTTAGAAGTAGAGTTTTTTTGGTTGAAATGAATGAACCTGTAGTTGAACAACCAATGGATAAAACTAGGGATGATGTGGCTGTATTAAATTCACCACAAGATATTACTCATGCGATGACTAGTACATAGGTGCCTCGTCGCAATAGGAAAATTGTTCGGCCTCCTATAAGATTTATAGGTTTGGGAGAAACTTATGAAGCTATCTCAGAAAAGGCTGAATCGGATCCCTACACTTATGAGGGGGCAATGAATGATATAGATTCACATCATTGGGTCAAAGCTATGAAATCTGAATTGTATTCAATGCATTCCAATCATGTTTGAGATCTTGTAAAGGCGCCTAATGGCATTAAACCTGTTGGTTGCAAATGGGTTTACAAGAGGAAGAGAGGGATAGATGGAAAGGTTGAAACCTTTAAAGCAAGACTAGTGGTGAAATGGTATACACAAAAAGAAGGTATTGACTATGATAAAATATTTTCGCCAGTAGCCATGCTTAAGTCTATTAGAATTCTCTTATCCATTGCTACTTATTATGATTATGAGATTTGGCAAATGGATGTCAAGACTACATTTCTTAATGGCAATCTTGAAGAAGAAATCTACATGTTGCAACTGGAAGGTTTCATAGCAAAGAACCAAGAGATATGGTATGCAAGTTGAAAAGGTCCATTTATGGACTTAAGTAAGCATCTAGGTCATGGAACATCATATTTGATCAAGCAATCAAGTCATTTGGTTTTGAACAAAATCTTGATAAACCATGTGTGTACAAAAGACATCGGGATCAAGTAGTAATATTTCTAGTGCTTTATGTTGATGATATTCTACTCATTGGGAATGATGTAGAGGTAATGTCATCGGTAAAGGTTTGGTTGTCAAGCCAATTTGATATGAAGGACTTGGGTGAGGCTAGCTTTATTCTAGGGCTCAAACTTTGGCGAGATCGTAAGAATAAGATGTTAGGCTTATCACAATTTGGATATATAAATAAGGTTCTAGAACAGTTTAGCATGCAAAACTCAAGAAAGGGTTGCTTCCTTTCAGACATGGAGTTCCTCTGTCTAATGACCAAAGGCCTAAGACTCTTAAGGAAGAAAATATGATGAGAGAAGTTCCTTATACTTCTGCAGTGGGAAGTCTCATGTATGCCATGCTATGTACTAGACTAGATATCTGTTATTTAGTTGGTATGGTCAGCCGATATCAATCAAATCCAGGACAAAAACATTGGCAAGCTGTAAAGCATATTCTCAAGTATCCATAGACAACAAGAAATTATATGCTTGTTTACCATAGTGAGGATTTAATTCCCATTGGCTATACAGATTCAGATTTTCAATCAGATCTTGATTTCAGAAAGTCCACTTTAGGTTGTGTTCACCTTGGGAGGTGGAGCCATAAGTTGGAGGAGTGTTAAGCAATCTTGTATTGCGGACTCCACCATGGAAGCTGAATATGTTGCTGCTTGTGAAGTAGCAAAGGAAGCTGTTTGGTTCAAGAGATTCCTTTTTGATCTTGGTGTTGTGAGAATGGAGCAAGTTCCTAACACATTTTTTTGCAACAATAGTGGAGCGGTTGCACAATCCAAAGATCCAAGGAATCACAAGAAAGGAAAGCACATTGAGAGAAAGTACCACATCATTCGAGACATTGTTGCTCGTGGAGATGTAGTAGTAGCAAAGATTGAAAGTGCAAATAATCTAGTAGATCCCTTTACCAAAGCCTTGCCTCAAAGGACTTTCGAGTCACATTTGGAGGGAATGGGAGTTAGATTAGTGCACAATAGTCTTTAGGGCAAGTTGGAGATTGTTAAGATTAGTGCCCTTAAATCCTATTGTATGATGCTATGTATGATATTAAGTATGACATTATGTATGACTTAATATTTTGATTAATAAAGTTGCTTTATTATTATCTAAAAATAAAGGTAACATGAATATTGGGACATTATCATATAGTCCATGAGATGCATAGTATGTGATTTACATGAAAAGTCACAGAAGATATAAATCACAAGTTCTTTGTAAACTCAGAATTATAGTTCGTAGTCGGTGATAAAATTGGGCATTTTATCTGCAAAGACTATAACATATCAACTAAGATGATTTGTCTTGATCATGGAAGTGGAGACTTCTAGTTGGTATGTTGATATGTTTTAAGAATTAAGACATATTGAACTGGACTGTTGTGAGATTTATTATTCTTCTAACGACTATCAAATGAATAATAAACTCACGATTTCTATTTACATGAACTCTTAATCCTGAGAGGATAATGGACCTGATCATGAAGTGTAGGTTGCTTTGATAAATCAGGAGTGAGGTCTAAAGTCGCGATCAAAACCTCAGTATGTTGGGTAGCCACATTTAGTGTTGATAGAACATATATTCTCAAGATGGAATTCATAGTCTCTTAACGAAGATATAAAATATTCCCTTAAGATAAGTTTAATAGGTTTGGTTATTTAAAGTGTTAGGCCTAACCACTTTAGTAAGGAATTACTAAAGAATATATATATGAAATTGGATTTCATAAATATATGATGAATAACTTAAAGAATTAAACCTGGTACTCACGGATTAAGATGTAGTAATTTATAAAGTGGCAGTCTACATTCATGGCTTTGTCTTACTACGAATATTTTATGAAGGGGTTGCATGTACAATAAAGTCTTGGGATATAATTTATAAATAAGGCCTAGAGTGCAACTATATTTATATAGTGGTATTAAATATAGTTAATGGTAACTTTGGACTTGTCAAGAGTTGACAGAAAATCTCAAGACCCATTGGAGCTAGTGTCTTATTGGTCCTTTTTGGTCCCACTCCAAGCCGCACGCTTAAGCCCAATTGGAAAGGCCCAAAAGGCCAGCCTAATTAGATAATCAGTTAGATACAAAAGGAAAAACATATAGAACTTTGTAGTAGAAAAGCACTATGGTGAAAGGGTGTGTATGTATGAGTGAAAGCCACTCTCTAATTTCTCCCTTGGAACTGATTGAGAGACCACACTTCTTGGGTGTTAGTGGAATTGGAGTAAAGATTAAAAGTGTTCCCAAGTGCTTCTGATCTTTTTTCTGAAATTCACCACTTCAAGGTACACTCTCTTGTTCTAAATTTCTGAAACTTACATAGTACATGTTATCAATTGCGAATGAAATAGATCCGTTATTTTCCGCTGCGTATGCTTTGTATGACATACAAACATGTATTTTTTCAACAGCTTCGTCATTGTGTATCTCAAGGACTATATGATATTGTCCAAATATTCATGTTACCATTATTTTAGATAATAAAACAACTTCATTATTTATTTCTTAATGTCATATATAGTATCATACACAGCATCGTGCAATAGGATTTTAGGGCATTAATCCTAGCAATATCCCATTTGCCCTTAAAGACTACTGCATACAAATCTAACTCCCATTCCCTCCTGGTGTGACTCAAAGGTCCTCTAGGGCAAGGCTTTGGTAAAGGGATCTACCAAGTTATTTGCACCATCAATCTTTACTACTACCACATCTCCTCGAGTCACAACACATCCTTCTGTGCAAGCATACTCCTAACCGCATCTTCTATGATAGAGAGGTAGAGTAGTAGCAGCTTATGTTTTTCGGGGATACCAATATAGGTGGATGGAGAAGATATTCTTTAATGCGCTCAATGGCATTCTGACACTTATCATTCCATGCATGGGGTTCATTCTTCCTTAAAAGCTTCAAAATGGGCTCACAAGTGGAGGTGAGCTTGGCAATGAATCAGCTAATGTACTGTAATCGGCCGAAGAACCCCCTTATCTCTTTCTCACTCTTGGGTGGAGGCATATCCAATACAGCATTGATCTTTGATGGGTCAACTTATATCCCTCTATCACTCAGCAAAAAGCCTAACAATTTTCTAGCAGTTACTCCAAAGGTACATTTTTGTGGATTCTATCTCAATCTATACTCCTTGATCCTATTGAAGAATTTCCTCAAATTATCTATATGGCCTTCTCTATCTTTGGAAATCATGATCATGTCATCAACATACACCTCTACCTCATTGTCCATCATGTCATGTAACAAAACTGTAGCCATTCTTTGGTAAGTTGCACCCGCATTCTGGAGCCTAAATGGCATCATGGTGTAACAAAATATTCCTCATTCTATGCTGAAGGTTGTCTTCGTCATGTCCTTGGGAGCTATCTTGATTTGGTTATATCCCAAAAATCCATCCATGAAAGAAATCAAGGCACTACCGATAGTATTATCCACTAAGACATCTATATGAGGGAGGGGGAAATCGTCCTTGGGGCAAGCCTTGTTTAGATCTCTAAAATCCACACATATCCTTACCTTTCCATCATTCTTGGGTACAAGCACAACATTCGATATCCAATCGGCTTGGTGCACGGGTTTGATGAATCCTACCTTCAATTATTTTGTGACTTCTTCCTTGATCTTAAGGAGCCATTCGGTTCTCATATGTCTCAACTTTTGCTTAATGGGTGCCATGTGAGCATGAGTGCCAATGTGGTGTTGGGTTATCTCAGGATCAATGCTAGGCATATCTTCATTAGACCAAGCAAACACTTCTTGGAATTTTGTGAGAAACTGTTTGAGATCTTTTCTTTCCTTTTCATTTAGGGTTGAGCCAATTTTAATTAAGTGTGGATTCTCATTATTGCCCAAATTAAGAGTTTCAAAATTTGGTTCCGTAGGTTCAATTTTCTTTTCCAACTGTTTATTAATTTCATTTTTAAATTCATTAGAATCATTTAAGTGCAGAATTTCAATATTATAGGATACATCAAAATGTGCCAAATCAGAATTCATCTTATTAAAAATGTTGAAAAGTACATCTGAACTTACATTACAGAATTCATTTCTCATATTCTTAGAAAACCCAACCCGAGTCTAAATATTAAGTTGCCCAATAACAAGCACAATGAAGGCAGAAGGATCACTTGGCTCATCGATGGTGATGGCGAGCACATCCCCCTCCTCTTTTAGCATAGCTCCTATTGCTTCAAAATCTACAGTGCACCCAGTCAACCTCTTCTTGAACTTTCTTGATCATCATAGTAGATTTTTACTTCAAAGTGAGCTTCTTATTAAAGAATATCTCCCAACTGAGGTTTACCTTTCTGTCCTTGTCCACCCAGAGCTTGGGAAAGCCATAGAAAGGGAAGTCCCCTCCTTCCTTCACAAATTACCCATTTAAGGTATGGAGGTTCTTTTTGATTCCATTGAAGCCTTCAAAGAATCCTAAACCTTCTTTGGTTAGTTGAGTCTTGAAGTCAAGGAATTCAACCACCCCTTTTCCTTCCTTTCCAAGATCCCTACCAGGCATGTACCCCATGTTTTTCATCACTGCAATCACCTTGTAGGTACAATGTGAGAGCAAATCCATAGCATACCTTTCATCTTTCAATCCATAGTCAACCATGTTCACATTCTTAAAGTGACTCATTTGAAGCTCACTTCCTCCTTCCTCAAGTCCACAGATAGGAGATAGGATCTCACCATCACCAAGCACTACAACAATTCCCCTTTTCTATGGGATCTTCATCTTTTGGTGTAGAGTGGGAAAGATAGCTCCAATGGGGTGAAGCCATGCTCTTCCTAAGAGAAGGTTGTAGTTAGGAGTGATGTCCATCACATGAAATTCCACAATTGTTTCCAACAGACCAATCTTGCAAGGAGTTTTGAAAGTTCCCATAACCTTCCTCGAAGTATTGTCATATACCTTAATAGTCAAAGGAGAGGGGATGATTGTCTCCACATCTAGCCCAATGGTGAGTGCGGTCCTAAAAAGGCATGCATTCAATGCATATCCATTATTAATAAGTACCATTGGTACCTTGGCACCCATGCACTCGATGTTGATTTGCAAAGGCCTAGTGTAGGTGGCTCCTTCGGGAGGGAGTTCTTATTGGAAAAGGTGAGGGAAGGATGAGATGGAGCCTCAACCCCCATGGACGATAGCACTTCTTGTGGAGTAGTTTCCATAGGTACCTCATTCCCATTTAAAGCATCCAAGAGAGTACTATGATGTTTGTGAGAAGCCATCAGCAAGCCCTATACAGACACATGAGCTTGAGTCTTCTTCAATTGGTTCAAGACCCTATTCTCTTCCTCTTTCTCTTCTTTAACTTTGAGTTTCGTGGGCTTGGACGCTTCTCTCATGTTCCTGCCAATGTGATCCTTCTCTAAAAAAGGATGGCTTGTAGTGTTTCCCACTCCTAGTATTGTTTGCTACATTGTCCTCGATGACTCTTTTCTTCAACTCAATCATCCCTTTGGGGAGTATCCCCCAAACAGCCACCAAACTCTTTAAAATATCATCTTCTTCATCCCATATTCCTTGAACCTTTACAGCATTAACTTCTATGGCTTCTATCAACTTTGAACAATCCCAATCAACTTCTTCTATTTGCACCCAATTCTGATATGGAGGAGGAGCTCGATAATAATCAAGCAAAGGGTTCTTCCTAATGTTGGGCTTGGTGATGATGTTTGGATTTGGGAGGTTTCCATTGTCTATAAGGTCTTGTATTTCATGTTTGAGGTGGAAGAAATCGTCAGTTTTATGCCAGGTTTCTGATGGAAGTGGTAGTATTCATTGAGATTCTAAGTAAGAGGTACATGATTAGGAATACATGTGGGATCTAAGGGTTTGATGAATCCTTTGGAAGTTAAGTTCTCATTTGCTTGGATAGCGGTCATTCCTAGGTTGGAAAATTCTCGGCGGGTTTTCTTTGTAAAGCTTGGGTAAGATAAAGTTTGTTGAGGTATGATGGCACTCACATTCACTAGATTGGGTGCTTTAGAAGTGGTCACTCCTCCCCCATATGTCTTATTGATTAGAGGTTTGCTCTCACCTTTCTCCAATTGTCCATTATTTACAGTGTTTTCAATCCTAGTTCCACAATCACACAATTCTCCAAAAGAACTAATAAGTGATGACAGGAGCCTACTATTATATGCCGAAAGAAAATTCTTGATGATCATGTTGATTTGGTCTTTCTCATTTGGCCTATTAACCATCCTAGATGCCTTCCCTTTCCACCTTGTCACGTATTCAGAAAATGTCACCCTTACCCCTTGCTTGGTAGTCTCCAAATCCATTAGAGTCACATCAATCATAGTATTGAAGATGAATTGATCCACAAACAACTCTACTAGTTCATTCCACACCTTGGTCTTAGTTGGGTTCAAGCCATAGTACCACCTCAATGCACCTCCCGTAAGTGAGAGAGGAAAAGCATGCAAAGTTTGCTTCTTATCTAATCCCTTCATTTCAGCAATGCTTAGATATCTCCTAACATGTTGCCTTGGGTCTCTGGTCCCATTAAACTTTTCCGCATAAAAAATCTTGAACTTTGGAGGCAATGCAATGGAAGTCTTGGAGCTTATGCCACCCATGTTATAGAGACAATCATCAATCCCTTGGGTCCTGCGAAAGGATAGTTGCATCTTCTTCATGTAGGCGAGTTTCTCAAATTGCTTGTTTC
The DNA here is from genome assembly GCF_040712315.1 of Castanea sativa. Lineage (NCBI taxonomy): Eukaryota > Viridiplantae > Streptophyta > Magnoliopsida > Fagales > Fagaceae > Castanea > Castanea sativa. The sequence goes on from NC_134020.1 coordinate 15,938,678, forward strand.
TTTCATACTCGGCCTTATTCCTTTCATTCAAATCTTTATCTTCATCATATATATTCACATGTATGGACTGATGGAAATATGCATGTATGCAGCGGAAAAATAACGGATCTACTTCATTCATAAATGTTAACATGCACTATGTAAGTTTCAGAATTAGAGAACAAGAGAGTGTACCTTGGAACGGTGAATTTCAAAAAACCAAAGATCAGAAGCACTTGGGAAAACTTTCAGTCTTCACTCCAATTCCACTAATGCCCAAGATGTATGATCTCTCAATCAGTTCCAAAGGGAGAATGTCAAAAAGTGTTTAACACTTTTTGCACCACTTCGCAATAGTTCTTACAAAATTCTCTACAAAAAATTCTGTATATTTCTCCCTTTGTATCTACAAAATTCTCTACAAGATTTTTCCCACATAAAAACAACCCCCCGATGTACTCTTTCTATCATCAGCATTCCCAGCCCAATCAGTGTCAGAATATCCAGCTAAGACATCATTTGTGTCCTTGCTGTACCACACACCAAAGTTGGCAGTAGTTTTGACATACTTTATGATTCTTTTCAAAGCAATCATATGTGACTCTTTTCGATTGGCCTGATATCTAGCACACACTCCCACACTATAACTGATGTCAGGTCTACTAGCAGTAAGGTAAAGAAGACTACCTATCATGCTTCTATAAAGAGATGAGTCTACACTCTTACCTAACATGTCAACAGTGAGTTTAACATTTGGGCTCATAGGGGTTCTAACAGAACTAGTAGATTCTAAACCAAAATTTTTCACAAGATTCTTAGCATATTTAGATTGAGAGATGAATATACTTGAATCATGTTGACGAATCTGTAATCCAAGGAAGTAAGATAGCTCTCCAATCATGCTCATCTTAAACTCTGCCTGCATGAGTTTTGAGAAATCATAAGCAAGTTCATCCTTAGTTGATCCAAAGATGATGTCATCAACATAGACTTGAGCAACTATCAGCTCACCATCTTCCCCCTTGATGAAGAGAGTCTGATCAGCCTTTCCTCTTGTGAACCCATATGACACTACGTATTGGGTCAACTGATCATACCAAGCTCTAGGTGCTTGCTTCAATCCATATAGTGCCTTCTTGAGGTACAACACATGATCAGGAAAGTGTGGATCAATGAATCCTTTTGGTTGAGCCACATACATCTTCTTTGAGAAGTCCATTTAAGAAAGCAGTCTCCACATCCATCTGGTAAAGCTTGAACTTTAAATGACAGACTAAGGCAAGGAGAATTCTGATGGACTCCATGCGAGCAATTGGGGCAAACGTTTCATCATAGTCTATTCCCTCCATTTGAGAATATCCTTGAGCTACTAGTCGAGCCTTGTTGTGGGTCATGTTGTCCTCCTCATCAGTCTTATTGCGGAATATCCACTTTGTGCCAATAACATGCTCACCCTCCAGTCTAGGAACTAAAGTCCAGACATCATTCCTCTGAAACTGGAGTAGTTCATCATGCATTGCTTCAACCCAACTTTTATCCTGAAGAGCTTCCTCAACTTTAGTGGGTTCAACCTGTGACAAATAACAAGAATAAGACACATAGTTAGCAACGCATTTATCAACTGTACGTTTTCTTAATGTGAGTTCATTCATGTTTCCCATAATAACTTCTGGAGGATGATATAATTTGGTCCTGGAGGAAGGTCCTTTTTCATCATGAGATTCAGAATCTGGTGAAGTAGGCATATCTGTTGACTCTTCCACAACACTTGGAGTACCAGGAATACTAGGAGATGTGGGCTCTTGTTCAAAGATTTCTTGAACTTCCTTAGTTTCAGGAGGAAGAATTTCTTTAGGAATTTCCTCATTAACTTTCTTAGAACAGGAATCTGAAGACTCATCAATAACAACATTTACCACTTCCATAACCTTCATAGTTCTTTTGTTATACACTCGATAAGCCTTACTTGTAGAAGAGTACCTCAGAAATATCCCTTCATCGCTTCTGGAATCAAACTTTCCCACATTCTCTCTATCCTTTAGGATGAAACACGTACTTCCAAAGATTCTGAAATATTTCACATTTGGCTTTCTTCCTTTCCATAACTCATATGGAGTCTTCTTGGTGCCAGGTCTAAAATACACTCTATTTACCATATGACATGTAGTGTTAACGGCTTCTCCCCACAAGTTTTTGGCCACATCCTTACTGTGCAACATGGCTCTTGCCATCTCCTGAATAACCCTGTTCTTCCTTTCTACTACACCATTCTGCTGAGGAGTAATAGGAGCCGAGAATTCTTGAGATATACCTGATCTTGTACAGAAGGACTCCATATATGAGTTCTCGAATTCTTTACCATGGTCACTTCAAATTCGGTCAATTTTTAGACTCTTTTCATTTTGTAGTCTTGTGCACAAAGTTTCAATGTGCTCAGGAGCATCAGACTTGGATCGTAGAAGAATAACCCAAGTATATCTAGTGAAGTCATCTACCACAACCAAGATGTATCTCTTACCTCCAAGAGACTCGATTCTAGTTGGACCCATAAGATCCAAATGTAGTAGCTCTAATGGTCTCGATGTAGCTAATGTCTGAGTGCCCGGATGCTTAGCCTTTGTCTGTTTCCCAAGCTGACATGGTCCACACACCACATTGCTCATTCTACTTAGCTTTGGTATCCCTAAAACTGATTCATGCTTAGATACAATAGAAAGATGCTTGTAACTAGCATGTCCCATTTGTTGATGCCATAGATCTTCATTTGGCAATCGAATGCTATTGCACACAATATCAGCATCAGGAACTAGAGTGCGAACCCCACTTGTGAGTTTCTTTCTGGACTCATCCATGACAAGACACTTTCCCTTGGAGAATAGCACCATGAAGTCTTGATCACATATCTGACTTATGCTCAGTAGGTTCACCCTCAGGCCTTCCACATATAGAACATTTGCAATATCTAGTAGACCAAGTAAAGAGATAATTCCTTTCCCTTTTATCTATGATTTGCTTCCATCACCAAAAGTGACATTGCCGCCTTTCTTAGACTCGAAGACCTTGAAGAGAGATCGGTCTCCAGTCATGTGTCTTGAGCAACCGCTGTCAAGGTACCATAAGCATGTGTCCATAACTTTAAATGCGGATTTCATCATAAAACAGACTTCGTGCTTAGATGACAAATCAATGGGAATGGTATTTTCTCTTATCTGCCCTTTTTGAGCAAGGCATCTAATTTTCACTCTTCTCAAACAGACTCCTTTGCAGATTTTCATTCTAAGACAGTCTAGTTTCTTCTTGTTCAACCTGAGATCTTTACCAATATTTATGATAAGAGAGTTCAAATAGCTTTTGGACTTGTATTTTCTGAGACACTCAAACAAATAGAGATTAGAAAAACAAGATGTATTTGAAAACAATGATCTCTTCAAGCCGGTTACAGCTATGACAACAGGGGTCAATGGATCACACACAAAGATTAAACCCTAATCAGAGTGTGCTTGCTCTGATACCACTTGATAGGCCAAAAACCTATTGACCACTTGTGATGGATTCAGTTGATTAATTAGCCAAGTTATTAATTAATCAAGTTAACATGAAAAGCATGGTAGCACAAAAAAATCACCAATTAAACTAAGTATGTAGCGAAAAATAAATGACACGGTGATTTGTTTACGAATGGGGAAAACTTACATGGCAAAAACCCCACCGGGTGAATTTAAGGTCACCACTCTCGAAACTCCACTATTATCACAACAAGCGGCTACAAGTAAAGGAATCCCAAGTACCTTACCAACCCACAGTTGAACCCTTACCCCAATACCCAATTGGACTTGTTCTGTAGTGACAATTTCTCCTTTTGATGCACGGCTCCCAAGTACGTGACTAATTAATTGCGAGGATCCAAGTACGCGACTTCAATCACCAACTAGAGAAGATTGTTGGCTGCAAAGTTCTTCAATTCATCCATACGATGAAGATCAAGAATATGCTTGGTTACAAAACCCTACGGTGCAAAGACACAACAACTTCTTCACAAGAGAGATGAACTAGGGCAAGAACTTTGTCTTAAGTTACAATTTGCATGAATAAGAATTTCTCAATACTTGTGCAACTTGCCATACTTTGACGGCCCTTAAAATAATCATTTTATATGTCTAGGGTTAGGACAAAAGAAGGCCCAAAGACACATCCATGGATTGGAATCAAAACAGAACTCAGAATCTATTTTTCTTAAATCTCGATAGCTAAAGGTGTTGAGGTGCTGTTGAGTAGCTGTTGAGCCTCGGGGCCAAAACAGCTTCTTAAAGCTCGATAGATGCAGCTGTCGAGCTAGCTGTTGAGCTTTAATAAAGAGCACTTCTAAACTTGTTTCTTGGAAAAACTTGATGACTTCAACACTTGATCTTGAAACACAGTTTCTTGAAGTATAAAACTCATCCTAATTCTACCCAATTACAAGTAAAGTGCGTTTTGACAAAGGATTAGCCAATTACATAAATAATGAATGACATATGTTCTAAACAAGTGAAACACATATGTCCTAACACATGTCTAAAAGGAAGTAATCCTTACTCGGAGTTTTGCATGCTAAATCGTTCTAGAACCTTATCTATATATCCAGCTTGTGACAAACCGAACATCCTATTCTTTTGATCTTGCCAAAGCTTAATCCCTAGAATATAGTTAGCTTCGCCTAAGTCCTTCATATCAAATTGGCTTGACAACTAAACTTTAACCGATGAAATTATCCCTACATCATTTCCAATGAGTAGAATGTCATCTACATAAAGCACTAGGAACATTACTACTTTATCTTGATGTCTTTTATACACACATGGTTCATCAAGATTTTGTTCAAAACCAAATGATTTGATTGCCTGATCAAATCTGATGTTCCATGACCTAGACGCTTGTTTAAGTCCATAAATGGACCTTTTCAACTTGCGTACCATATGCTCTGGGTTCTTTGCTATGAAACCTTCCGGTTGCAACATGTAGATTTCTTCTTCGAGATTGCCATTAAGAAATGCAGTCTTGACATCCATTTGCCAAATCTCATAATCATAATGAGCAGCAATGGATAAGAAAATTCTGATAGACCTAAGCATGGCTACTAGCGAAAAAGTTTCATCATAGTCAATGCCTTCTTTTTATGTATACCCTTTCGCCACTAGTCTTGCATTAAAGGTTTCAACCTTTCCATCTATCCCTCTCTTCCTCTTGTAAACCCATTTGCAACCAATAGGTTTAATGCCGTTAGGTGCCTTCACAAGATCCCACACATGATTGGAATACATAGAATCCAATTCAGATTTCATAGCTTCGACCCAATAATGTGCATCTATATCATTTATTGCCTCTTCATAAGTGTAGGGATCTGATTCAGCCTCTTTAGAGATAGCTTCATAAGTTTTTCCCAAACCTATAAATCTCTCAAGAGGCCGAACAACTCTCCCACTACGACGAGACACCTGTGTACTAGACATCTCATGAGTAGTATCTTGTGGTGTATCTAATACAACCACATCATCCCTAGTTTCATCCATTGGTTGTTCAACTACAGTTTCATCTATTTCAGCCAAAAAAACTTTACTCCTAGAATTAAAATTATCCACATAATCATCTTCCAAAAATTTGGCATGAGTGCTAACAAACACTTTGTTATCCTTATGATTATAGAATAAATAACCCTTGGTTTCCTTTGAATACCCTAAAAATATGCACACTTTCGTTTTAGATTCCAACTTATCAGACTTCCTTTTCAACACATATGTTGGACATCCCCAAATGTGGAGATACTTCATACTAGGCTTGCACCCACTCCACAATTCCTTAGGTGTGTTAGGAACAGATTTTGATGGAACCAAATTCAAAATATGCATAGTAGTTTTTAGTGCATATCCCCAAAAGGAAATCGGTAAAGTTGAATAACTCATCATGGACCTAACCATTTCCAAAAGAGTCTTATTCCTTCTCTCGCTACACCATTTTGTTGAAAAGTTCCAGGTGCAGTCAATTGGGATACAATCCCATTTTGAATTAGGTTATCCTTGAAATCCCCAAGAAGGTATTCACCACCTCGATCAGATCGAATGGCCTTTATGTGTTTGCCTAATTGATTCTCAACTTTAGCCCTAAACTCTTTGAACTTTTCAAAGGCTTCAGACTTTCGTCTCATTAGGTGTACATAACCATATCTTGAGTAATCATCCGTGAAAGTGATGAAATACTCATAACCTCCATTTGCTTGGGTTGACATAGGACCACATACATCTGTATAAACTAATTCAAGCAACTCTTGGGCTCTTCTACCTTTTGCATTAAAAGGTCGTTTGGTCATTTTACCTTCCAAACAAGATTCATAAACTTGAAATTCATCAAAGTCCATGGGCTGTAAAAGTCCATCTTTGATTAGTCTTTGAATCCTATTTGAATTAATATGACCCAAATGCAAGTGCCAAAGATATGCATCATTAGAAGGAAACTTTCTCTTTAATGATTTCACATGAGAGCTACTATCTAATTCAGGAGTTAAAATATAAAGACCATCTACAGTATTGCAAGAACAGATAAACATTTTATCCTTCTTTATTACAACATTGTCTTTCAGGATAATACAATACCCATGTTTACCTAAATAAGTTGTAGAAATTAAATTCCTACGAAAATTAGGTACAAATAGACAGTCTTCCAATATTAAAACCCTAGAACTGAAACACAAATTGAGCACTCCAACAAATACAGCTGGAACTCTACTCCCATCCGCTAAGGTAAGAAAGAATTCTCCTTCATTCAGCTTTCTGGTCTCTTGGAACCCCTGCAAAGAATTGCAGATATGATTAGTACAACCTGAATCCACACACCAAGAATCCATGGGATTCTGTACCAAACATATTTCAAGAAGAAAAGAACTTTTCATACCCTTGTTCTTGGCAACTTTAAACTTTGGACAATTCCTCTTCCAATGTCCTTTCTCACCACAATGGAAATACTTTCCTTTGAGCTTCTTTCCTTTGTTAGCAACCTCTAAGGCAATTTGCTTACCTTCTTGCTTAGTGAAGTCCTTCTTCTTCTTCTTCTTACCCTTGCCTTTCGACTTAGGTTGAGAAGTAGAAGCTTCACCCACATTGGCTTCAACACTAGAAGTACCAAGGATGCCTTCCGCCGCTACTAACTCATTCATTAATTCAAAAAAATAATAAATCTTTTGTTCATATTGTAATTGAGTCTGAATTCCCTGAATGATTCCGGTAGTGACTGGAGTATCATATCCACTTGGAATTCTCCATCAATGTCGGCACCTAAAACCTCTAAAGTATTCAGATTAGAGATCATTGTAAGACAATGCTCCCTCACTGAAGTACCTTCAGCCATTTTGGTATTATAAATTTGCCTCATGGTTTCTTGCCTTGCAGAACGGCCTTGCTCACCAAACATCTTCTTCAGACTATGCATAATGTCTGAAGCTAGTTCTACATCCTGCATTTGATGCTGTAGAACATTTGAGATGGATGCTAGGATATAGCACTATTAGGATGTGTGTCCTTAAATCCTATTGCATGATGCTATGTATGATATTACGTATGACTTAATGTTGTTTTTAATAAAGTTGTTTTATTATTATCTAAAATAATGGTAACATGAATATTGGGACATTATCATATAGTCCATGAGATGCATAGTATGTGATTTATGTGATTTAGTCACAGAAGATATAAGTCACAAGTTCTTTGTAAACTCAGAATTTATAGTTCGTAGTCGGTGATGAAATTGGACATTTCATTTGCGATGACTATAATGTATCAACTAAGATGATTTGTCTTGATCAAGGAAGTGGAGACTTCTAGTTGATATGTTGATATGTTTTAAGAGTATAGACATATTGAACTGGACCGCTGTGAGATTTATTATTCTCCTAACGACTGTCAAATGAATAATAAATCTCACGACTTCTATTTGTATGAACTTTTAATCCTGAGAGAATAATGGACCTGATCAAGAGTGAGATCTAAAATGACAATCGAAACCTCAGTAAGTTGGGCAGCCACATTTAGTGTTAATGGAACATATATTCTCAAGATGGAATTCATAGTCTCTTAACGGAGATATAAAATATTCCCTTGAGATAAGTTTAATGGGATCAGCTATTCAGAGAGTTAGGCCTAACCACTTTGGTAAGAAATTACTAAAGTATATATTTACGAAATTGGATTTCATAAATATATAATGAATAACTTTAAAGGATTAAACCGGGTACTCAAGGATTAAGATGTAGTAATTTTCAAAGTGGCAGTCTATATTCATGACTTTGTATTACTACGAATATTTTATGAAGGGGTTGCCTGTATAATAAAGTCTTGGGATATAATTTATTAATAAGGCCTAGAGTGCAATTATATTTATATAGTGGTATTAAATATAATTAATGGTAACTTTGGACTTGTCAAGAGTTGACGGAAAAGCCCAAGGCCCATTGGAGCTAGTGTCTTATTGGTCCCTTTTGGTCCCACTCCAAGCTACACACTAAAGCCCAATTGGAAAGTGACTTAGCCACACTTTGCATGTAAAGCCCTTGTTACCTGCAACACAAAGATATTATATAATCAGTAACAAAATAACATAAAAGTAAGGCTAAATATGTAGATATGTGAGTACTTTATTGTATTTATTTACCTACATTTTGCTAGTCCTCGAGCAAAACAGATAAATAGTAAAACAAAACAAAGAAAATATCCTAACTAATCCACTTTCGCTGGAAATTTCAATTGCATTTAGCGTATGCAACAAGCCTTTAAACCCCTAGCTTACACTAGTGGACGAGTTGTAGTCTCGTGAGGGTTTGCAGGGAATATACCCACAAAATTCTGAGAATGAATACTAAAATAAACAAAACAAAGAAAATCAATTTTTTTTTTTTTTTAAATTTCAATTGCCTTTTGTAAAAAGAATTAGTTCAAGTTCAAAAACACTACAAATGCTAAAGAAATTTCTCATGCCATCAAAACTCAATGTGAGTGAAAAGTGGTAGCCAACCCAAACATACTCTTAGTTTTAGAATAAACTTGACTCGAATTTCTATTTGAAAGTATGCTTCAACTCAAACCTTTCCAGTGTTATCACTCAACAAATGAAATCACTCTGAAATGGGGTGTAACACTCTCAACAATATATATGAGTGGAATAATTGTAAGCAAAATAAAAATCTCACATATAAATCACATGAAAAATGCTTAATCAAGAAAGAACAAGTAGTCTCATGAAAAGATGCCAAAAAGAATTTATACCACACCTTTTATTCAGTCATATCAATATCTGAACTACAAAATCTTCAAGATCAAATAAGGACTTTATTAGGACGTAATGTAGGGTAAAAGTAAAGGGAATGAAATAAAAATGGGTAAAGGTAAATATAAGAAGTGTTTTCAAGATTTGTCGGAATGTCAACTCTTTTTGGAATTTCCATTCAACATTTTTTTTCAACTCTTCTTCTTCAAAGCAATACTCCTTTACATTTCACTTCTCAAAATTTGATGAGAACCCTTTTTATTTACTTCTTTTTTTCCTTTCTTTTTTTTTTTTTTTTTTTACTTACTTCAAGTCGTCACTTATCTTTTGACGTGAGTGCAGGCATTTGTGACGGATGCACCCAGTTACTCAACAAGTCACAAACTTGAAGTGCTTTTGCATACTCATATTGCAAGTTACGGTTTGACGTAAGAGTAAACATTGGTATACCCCTAGTTACTAAGCAACTCAAAACATTGGAGTAAATGGAACTCTGTACAATTTTTTTTCTTTTTTCCTTTCTTCTTTAAATTCTCGCACAAACCACCACATTGAAACAAACCGATCAAATTCCATCTTGAAACACTATGGACAAGGGCTTTAAGAAAGAAAGGCGAATTACAAGGCTCAATGGGGTGACTAGCGATAATGTATCAAAAAAGAAAAACACATATATGGCTCAAAGTAGACAAAAATGGCCTAATCTCATCTCTCAAAGACTAGTATAGTTCATTCAACATCAATGACTTCAAAAGGTTCAAGTGTGGCATAAAATCATTTTTTATTGGCCAAAAGAAATAACAATGAGACTACAACAAGGGAAATATGTTACGCACTTCCAAATGAACTTTAAGATTAGAAAAAAATTAAATAACCCTCTAAAAATAATGATTGGTTCAAAACTCACAAGGGTTACAATCTCCACATTATTATCATCAAGATTTTCTAATCATTTTTATCCTTCAACAAGAAGTTGTGTCTAAGTGGCTACGTGCATGTGCAATGAATTGAGCATGAAAGAAATGAAATTCTTTAAGCAAGAGTAGTATAATGAAATTAAAACACAAACCTCAAGCTAGGCAAAAGAAAGTTTTTTTTTTTTTTTTAATAAATAAAATAAATTCCCTTCCCCCAAACCTAAATTTCACATTGTCCTCAATGGGAAAAAGGAAGAAAAACTAAATAAAAGAATGAGAAAGGAGAAGAGATGCTCCCCTGATTTCTAATTGAATATTTTTCCTTGAGGTCCAGCCGTGTACCTAGTGAAGATTTTTGTGGTCTCTTTATTCCTACAAAATGGAAGAAAAAAAAAAACAATAAGATAAAGAGAAAAAATAAATAAATAAAACAAAAAAATCAAAACGAAAACAAAAAATGAAAAACTTGGGTTGCCTCCCAAAAGCGCTTTATTTAACGTTTGTAGCTAGACGTTATCCTTTCATTCTTTTTTACAGATGAGATCGATGGAGCATTTTTCTGAGTGAAAGTCTCCATCCATATAGGGTTTTAATCTTTGTCCATTTACTTTAAATGTCCCTTTTTGTTCATGATGGACTTCAATTGCCCCATAGGGAAAAACTTGGGTTACCACAAACGGTCCTGACCACCGAGAGCGTAGCTTTCCTGGAAAGAGTCGAAGTCTTGAGTTAAATAATAGAAATTTTTGCCCAACTTCGAATTCCCTACTTAGAATATGCTTATCATGTCATCTCTTAGTTTTATCTTTGTAAATTCGAGCATTCTCAGAAGCATCATTGCGGAACTCATCCATCTCATTGATTTGCAATATTCTCTTCTCGCCAGCTGCTTGTAGATCAAAGTTCAGTATCCTTGTCGCCTAATAGGCTCTGTGTTCTAGTTCCACCAATAGATGGCATGCTTTTCCATAAACGAGCCAGTATGGTGACATCCTGATCGTTGTTTTGAATGCTGTTCTATATACCCATAAAGCATCATCTAACTTTCTCGCCCAGTCTGTACGAGAGATATTCACAGTCTTTTCCAATATACGCTTCAGCTCTCGATTAGATACCTCGACTTGTCCACTCGTTTGAGGATGGTATGGTGTCGCCATGTGATGTGTAACTCCAAACTTAGTCAGTAGTGCTTCAAATTGGCGATTGCAAAAATGCTTTCCGTCATCACTGATTATTGCCCTTGGAGTGCTGAATCGGGAGAAGATATTTTTTTGTAGAAAATTCACTACAACTCTCGCATCATTAGTCGGCAAAGCAACTGCTTCCACCCATTTGGAGACATAATCTATAGCCACCAAAATAAATTTGTTAGAATATGAGGATGGAAAAGGACCCATGAAATCTATACCCCAAACATCAAATAATTCAATAACTAAAATATTATTTAAAGGCATCTCATGTTTCCTAGAAATATTTCCAACTCTTTGACAATGATCACACAAATTAACAAATTTAAATGCATCTTTAAAAATAGATGGCCAATAAAACCCTGATTGTAGAATTTTTGCCGTTGTTTTTGCACCACCAAAGTGGCCGCCGACTTCCAATGAATGACAATGTCTGAGTATGTTCTCCATCTCCTCCTTGGGCACATCTTCTGATTATCTGGTCTGCACAGTGTCGGTATAAAAAAGGTTCTTCCCAAAAATAATATTTCAAGTCGGAGAAGAACTTCTTCTTTTGTTGATATGTCATCCTGGGAGGTAGAATTTGCGACACCAAGTAGTTGACTATGTCGGCATACCATGGAACAACTTGTATAGTCATCAAATGCTCATCCGGGAATGCTTCTTTTATTTGAACTTGTTGCTCATCATCCATACCTTGAAGCTCCATCCGAGACAAGTGATCCGCCACCAAATTTTCAGTACCCTTCTTGTCCTTAATCTCCAAATTGAATTCTTGTAGAAGCAAAATCCATCAAAGCAATCTCGGTTTAGCATCCTTCTTTGCAAGCAAGTACTTTAGAGCAGAGTGATCGGTGTAGACAATCACCTTCGAACCTATCAAGTAAGAATGAAATTTGTCAAAAGCAAAAACAACTGCTAATAATTCTTTTTCAGTAGTGGCATAATGCAGTTGAGCTTCTGTTAAGGTCCTACTTGCATAATAAATAACATGAAAATTTTTATCTTTTCTCTGCCCTAAAACAGCCCCTATAGCATAATCACTGGCATCACACATTAATTCAAACGGTAAATTCCAATCTGGTGACACAATTATAGGTGCTAAAATTAATTTCTTTTTCAGTGTTTCAAAAGCATGAAAGCATTCATCAGAAAATTCAAATCGAGTGTCTTTAATCAACAAATTGCAAAGAGGTTTAGTAATTTGGGAAAAATCCTTCATAAATCGTCAGTAGAATCTGGCGTGTCCCAAGAAACTTCTCATGCCCTTCATATTGGCTGGTGGTGGGAGTTTTTCGATCACTTCTATTTTTGCTTTGTCAACTTCAATTCCCTTAGAGGAAATGCGGTGGCCCAGCACTATCCCCTTCTCTACCATGAAATGGCATTTTCCCCAATTCAATACTAAATTTGTCTCCTTGCATCTCTGCAAAACTAAAGATAAGTTAGACAAACAATTATCAAAAGAATATCCAAAGACAGAGAAGTCATCCATGAAGACTTCTAAAAAATTTTCCACCATGTCCGAGAAGATGGACATCATGCATCTTTGAAATGTGGCTGGCGCATTGCAAAGGCCAAAAGGCATCCGCCTATATGCAAATGTTCCATATGGACAAGTAAAAATGGTCTTCTCTTGATCTTCAGGTGCGATGGCTATTTGATTATAACCAGAGTATCCATCCAGAAAACAATAGTAAGCATGCCCTGCAAGTCTTTCTAGCATTTGATCAATAAAAGGTAAAGGAAAATTATCTTTCCGAGTTGCATCATTAAGCCTTCTGTAATCTATGCACATTCGCCATCCCGTGACCGTCCTTGTTGGTATAAGTTCATCATTATCATTTTTTATCACGGTTATTCCACCTTTCTTTGGGACGACTTGTACTGGACTTACCCATGCGCTGTCCGAGATAGGATAAATAATTTTGGCATCTAACAGCTTCAGCACTTCTTTATGCACCACTTCTTGCATAGATGGATTCAATCTTCTCTGGTGTTGGATAATCGATTTATATTTATCCTCCATTAAAATCTTGTGTGCAAATTGAAGGACTAATTCCTTTGATGTCAGAGATGGTCCAACCCAAACCCAACTTGTGTTCCCGTAAGATTCTTAGCAAATTTTCCTCCTCTACATCACTCAAAGAACTGTTAATAATAACTGGAAGAGTAGAGTCTTGACCTAAGAAAGCGTATCTTAACTTTGATGGAAGCGGTTTGAGCTCAAGTTTAGGTGGTTCTTCTGGTGGAGATGTTGGTTGACATGATTTCAAGTCTTCCACTTTTGGTTGCATTGAAAGAGGAAAGAGTGGTGTAGCCTCCAAATATCTTTCACACTCCTTAACCTCTTCATCATTGAATTTAACAAGTGTAGAGTGAGTAAGACATACCTCAAGTGGTAACTTTAGAAAATCAATTGCATAAGTCTCATCGGCCATGATCACGTCTCGGTCACTTATTTGAAAACAAGAATGTGTCTCGGGAAGAAATTCCATAGACTTAAATACATCAAAAGTGACCTCATCCTCTCCGACCCTCAAAACAAGTTTTCCTTGCTGGACATCAATTAAGGTCCTCCCCGTCGCAAGGAAAGGTCGACCCAATATCAAAGGGATCTCCTCGTCCTCATCCATATCAAGGACAATGAAGTCAGCCAGGAAGATGAACTTGTCAGCTTTTACTAATACGTCCTCAATGACTCCTCTTGGGTATTTAATGGATCTATCTGCCAATTGTAAAGAGATAGTGGTCGGCTTTACTTCTCCAAGACCCAATTTCCTGAAAATAGAGAAAGGCATTAGATTAATACTTGCCCCTAAATCACATAAAGCTCTATCAAAATAAGATTTTCCTATAGTGCAAGGGATAGTGAAACTCCCCGGATCTTTCAACTTAGGCGGCAACTTCTTTTGTAAGATTGCACTACTCTCCTCTGTTAGCATTACTGTTTCATGCTCCTCCAATTTCCGCTTCTTTGATATAATATCCTTAAAAAATTTAGCATATTTAGGCATTTGTTCCAAAGCTTCAATGAGAGGAATATTAATATGCAATTGCTTAAATATACTTAGAAATTTAGAAAGCTGATCATCCATATTGTTTTTTCTTAATCTTTGCGGAAAAGGAATTGGTGGATCATAAATTGAAGGAGAAGAAGTCTCAAAAGTAACTTCCCTGGATTTTTTGATTTTAAAGCTCTTTCATTCTCCTTAGTCTTCTCAGCTTGCTCCACTTCTTTCATCTCTGACTTGGCCTCCTTCATCTTTGACTCCTCATTATCTACAGCTTCATCTTGTTTTGCATTTGTTACTTTTGGCTCCTCATATGTTCGTCCACTTCTCAATGATATTGCCTTTACATGTTCTTTCGGATTGGTGACAGTGTTGCTTGGCAAAGTTCCTACAGTCCTCTCTGTGAGCATGCTTGAGAGCTGATCGATCTGCACCTCAAGATTACAGATTGAAGCTAAATTGTTTTGGATCGCCACATCTGTCTTCTGCAAGTACTGCATGAACATGTCCTCAAGTGTCGACTTCTTCTCTTGCTATGGAAATTGTTGAGGTGGTTTAGCCTGCCCTTGGTTATTGCTTCATGAAAAGTTGGGGTGATTCCTCCATCTAGGATTGTACGTGTTTAAGTATGAATTATTTTGACGTTGAAAATTTGACACGTAATTTGCTTGTCCATAACTCGATTGGGCAAAAGGATTTCCCACTTGGTAGTCAACACTTGAATGATTTCCTAAAAAATGATCACAAACAACATTAGTTTGAATAGCATTAACATTCATTTTACCTAGTTGTTGAGACAAAGTTGCCATTTGTGCCGCCAATGAGGTAATAGAATCAAGTTCTAAAACTCCAGCTGTCTTTCTTGGCATTGCTCTTTCTGTAGGCCATTGATAGTTGTTGGATGCCAATTCTTCTAGAAGTTCATAGGCTGCCTCATGAGTTTTACTCATTAAAGATCCACCAGCTGCTACATCAACCATAGACCTGTTTTTAGCTCCTAGACCATTGTAGAATGTTTGCACTTGAAGCCATGCTGGAAGGTCATGATGAGGACTTCGCAATAAATCTTTGTACCTCACCCATGCTTCATATAATGATTCACCCTCAAATTGGATGAACGTGGTGATAGCATTCCTTAGCTTTGCTGTCTTTGTGGGAGGGAGATATTTTGCTAAGAATTTTTGAGCTAACTCCTCCCATGTAGTAATGATGTCAGGTGGCAAAGAATTCAACCAAACTTTTGCTTTATCCCTCAGTGAGAAGGGAAAAAGTCTTAGTCGAATCGCATCATCTATCACTCCGTTATGTTTAAAAGTATCACAAATTTCCAAGAAATTTGCAATATGGACATTAGGATCCTCTTGTGACAACCCCCCGAACTAGACAGTTTACTGTATCATCTAAATGATGGCCGGCTTAATCTCAAAATTATTGGCTTGTATGGTTGGCCTCCTTATGCTCGATGTAGCTCCATTTACCAAGGGCGTAGCATAATCTCTTAACGCCTTTTGCTTTTGATCGGCCATATTAGATAGAGATGTGTTGGCCTCTTTCTTCTTTTCTTTCTTGAGCTGACGTAAGGTTCTTTCTATTTCAGGATCAAAGAGTGTATGCTCTAACAGTTTAGATATGGTCATGCACTTCTAATTCCTGAAAAGAAAGAAAACAAACTCAGATGCACCTAATTAAAATATTTTTTTTGAATAAATAAAATAAAATCCAAAGTAGTAAATATCTAGCTAATATCAATATCAATAACAAATAGTTAATCCCCGGCAACGGGGCCAAAAACTTGTTCGCGTAAAATAATCTGCAAGCGCACAGAATCGTAACAAGTAGTAAAGTGTTTTTAGAAAATGAATTTCGAACCCATAGGGATTAACTATGTTATTGAATACCGAAATTCACTAAATTAATTACTATTTGGAAAATCGAAAATAAATGGAACGTTCTACTATCTGAGTTAAATTAAACTATTTAATAAAAATAAATCTACAAATAAAAGATTAACAAAATGAAAAAATCTAAAAGTGTAAAAATATGATAAGAATTGATCTAGAGCGGTTGATTTCACCTAACAAATCCCACACAATTTATTCTTCCTAATTATTAAATTCTAATAATCTCCCGTTGATGAATTAAAAATTCCTTAAGTATTCAATATCTTCTCTCAAATAATATCAAAAATATCTTCAACTAACAATTTCATATCTCTATGTGAATTTAATTAATTGGAGACTCATTACGTACATTCAATTTTCTGAAAAATCACACTAATTGCGGTAAAGCATCTCTACTTTCGCTCAACTAATGATGTTTAATTCTAGAACTAAAATAACAAGTCACCTCTCGGTCTCATTGTAATTCAATTGATCAAACAATAATTCGTAAAAAATTAGTAAGCATTAAGAATAAGAATTAAACACTCAATTATGGAAATATTAAAAATAAAATAACTCAGAATATAAATTGTGTGTTCATTGCTAGACTACATCAACGCTCTAGAAAATAAATTTAGTTCATAATAAAATTGAAAAGAAAACAATTAAAAGTTATGTCTTTAATCTAAATTGGTTGACCAACATGAAACTCTCGCCTTTGTCCTTAGATCCTCCTCTTCATAATGACTCCCAAAACAAGTTCTTCTATGCGGCACCCCCTTTTCCTCTCTGGTCCTTTTTATTTTTTACCTAAAGAGCCTTTAAATAGGTCAAGGAATCATATTCCCATTTGGAGAAAATTCCAGATTTTTAGGCTTCATTTAATTGACGATTTTAACCCATTTAACGTCAGAATTTGGACTTTTGGTAAACTAAAAAGTTGTAGGCCTTTAAGTTAACTTTCCATCCCAACTTGAATCATCTCGATTGGACATCTGAGCCGAAAGTTATACCAAAAATACTACTGATGTGCAGGTTGGAATCCTAATCCGAATTGGACTTGGATTTGGTGCAAATTTCCTTTGATTCCTTACTCCACTTGGACTTGAATTTAATTGGGTTGGTCTTCTCTTGAATTCATGCCTGGCTGGATGAAAGTTGGCTTGATTCAATTGGCTTAGCCCCACTTTGCATGTAAAGCCCTTGTTACCTGCAACACAAAGATATTATATAATCAGTAACAAAATAACATAAAAGTAAGGCTAAATATGTAGATATGTAAGTACTTTATTGTATATATTTCATGCACATCAGAAAGGCCCAATAGGCCAGCCCAATTAGATAATCAGTTAGTTATAAAGGGAGAAATATACAAAAAAAAATTTAAAGAATAGAGAAAAAGAAAAAGAGAGAGTGTGAGACACACTTTCATTCTCCCTTTGAAAACTGATTGAGAGATCACACATCTTGGGCGTAAAGTGGAATGGAGTGAAGATTAAAAGTGTTCCCAAGTGCTTCTAATCTTTGTTTTGAATTTCACCACACCAAGGTACGCTATCTTGTTCTTAAATTCTAAAATTTACATAATGCATGTTATCAATCATGAATGAAATAGATCCTTGTTTGTTACTTTTGCTGTGTGTTTTGTATGAGATACAAAACCAGTTTTTTCCATCAATTGATATCAGAGCCAAGTTTTCATATCATGTTTGTATAATATGTGATTGTTTTTTAGAATTTAAGAAAACCATCATCTTTGTGTAGACAAGGTTTGATTATCATGGTTTTATGAATTTACGTTATTAGCGTTGGAATTTGTATGCCATGATTCATATATGGAAATAGATTGAATCCGTATGTCATAATATGGAATTAATCTATATATATGTGATTGAAGATCATTCCGTGATGTTCATATGCCATAAAGGATTCAAATATAACATGACAGTTATATCCAAGCAGTTAATAACCTAAAGGTATATGTTCAATCATCAATGCACGCAAAAGCATAAATGACCAAGGATATATATATACTCCAGAAGATTGCAATTGTACAATCCATTTGTTAAAAACTGACATGCTATTGTAACGCCATGTTAATGAATCACTTGGATTCTTTTGCACCGCTTGGAGTGTATATCCTTAATGGCATTGGCTTATATATATTAGTAATTGTCATGAAGCATGCAATCCGTATACTATTATATATATATATATATATATATATATCCTTATATATAATAATTTTATATGGATTCATATGCATTGATTTATGTATATAATTTTATATGGGTTTATATGCCTTCAAGTTTTCATCATGAATTGATTAATATATATATATATATAGACATATATAAATATATGAATGATGAACGTAGCATGTGTTATATGCCTTTGATGTCTTGGATGCATATATTAAAGTGTGTTTCATATGTTGCAATTTATATGGAGATACATGGATATATATGCTATCATATTAATGCTAGGGTTATGAAATTTATTTCTAATGAGATTAGGATTATGTTTTCAAGGATTTCTAGCATTATTTTGGTTCATGATCTTAAAAACCTTTAATTTAAAATATCTAGTGGGAGAGAGATACAAGGGTTGCATCTCACGGCCTCCATTATCGGTTCATAGTAGTGTGGATAAACACCTCGTCTTGGCGTATATGCCTCACGATCCCAAAGGAGGGTGTTTATTTCATAGTACTACAAGATTGAACTTACCCGTTTAAAGTAGTGTGGACAAACACCTCGTCTTGGCATATATGCCTCGCGATCCCAAAGGAAGGTGTTTTGTTCTATGGTACTACAAGTTTAAACATTATAAGGGAGATAAAATGTGGCTACATAAGATTCTAGATAATGGTGTACACTAGACTAAGTGTAATGTTAACCTCCCAAAGGAGCTATGTCATTATTACTTAGAGGCTAAAGGCAATACGGCATATTGTTAGTGTTTGATAAGAGTTATCATGATAGCACTAATAATGAGAATAGTTCTCAACCAATTAATGTGTTTATAATAAACTTGCTACCAAGGAATTATAGACATGGATTGGGTTGTCGTTGCATATATTATTTTATGATTTTATTAAGGTTCCATATTATATGCTTATATGCTAAATTGATAATGTCCAGTTTACTTATTATATTCATGTTTATTGTTTTCAGATTTAATCATGGCATCATTTAGCCCGCTTGTTGCTATTCTTAACCAAAACAAACTGACTAGATCCAACTATGTTGACTGGAAAAGAAATTTGAACATTGTTCTTACAGCTGAAGAGCACAAATATGTGCTTACTCAACCATGTCCTAGCTTTCCTTCATTAGATGCTCCTCTTGAGGAAAAACAGCGATATGATCATTGGCAGAAATCTAATGAGATGGCCAAGTGCTATATCCTAGCATCTATCTCAAATGTTCTACAGCATCAAATGCAAGATGTAGAACTAGCTTCGGACATAATGCTAAGTCTGAAGGAGATGTTTAGTGAGCAAGGCCGTTCTGCAAGGCAAGAAACCATGAGGCAAATTTATAATACCAAAATGGCTGCAGGAAGTTCAGTAAGGGAGCATTGTCTTAGGATGATTACTAATCTGAACACATTAGAAGTTTTAGGTGCCGACATTGATGGAGAATCCCAAGTAGACATGATACTCCAGTCACTACCAGAATCATTCAAGGAATTTAGACTCAATTATAATATGAACAAAAAGATTTATTCTTTGCCTGAATTAATGAATGAGTTAGTGGCGGCGGAAGACATCCTTGGTACTTCTAGTGTTGAGGCCAATGTGGGTGAAGCTTCTACTTCTCAACCTAAGTCGAAAGGCAAGGGTAAGAAGAAGAAGAAGAAGAAGGACTTCACTAAGAAAGATGGTAAACAAATTGCCTTAGGGGTTGCCGACAAAGGAAAGAAAACCAAAGAAAAGTGTTTCCATTGTGGTGAGAAAGGACATTGGAAGAGGAATTGTCCAGAGTTCAAAGCTGCCAAGAATAAGGGTAATAAAAGTTCCTTTCTTCTTGAAATATGTTTGGTACAGAATCCCACGGATTCCTGGTGTGTGGATTCAGGTTGTACTAATCATATCTGCAATTTTTTGCAGGGGTTCCAGGAGACCTGAAAGTTGAATGAGGGAGAACTATTTCTTACTTTGGCTGATAGGAGCAAGATTCCAGTTGAAGCTGTTGGAGTGTTTAATTTATGTTTTAAGTTTAGAGTTTTAATATTGGAAGATTGTTTGTATGTACCTAATGTTCGTAGGAATTTAATTTCTGCAACTTACTTAGGTAAACATGAATATTGTGTTATCCTCAAAGACAATGTTGTAATAAAGAAGGATAAAATGTTTATCTGTTCTGGCAATATTGTGGATGGTCTTTATATTTTAAATCCTGACAAGCACGAATTATACAATTCTGAATTAGATAGTAGCTTTCATGTAAAATCATTAAAGAGAAAGTTTCCTTCTACTAGTGATGCATATCTATAGCACTTGCGTTTGGGTCATATTAATTCAAATAGGATTCAAAGACTAATCAAAGATGGACTTTTACAGCCCATGGAATTTGATGGATTTCTAGTTTGTGAATCTTGTTTGGAAGGTAAAATGACCAAACGACCTTTTAATGCAAAAGGTAGAAGAGCCCAAGAGTTGCTTGAATTAGTTCATACAGATGTATGTGGTCCTATGTCAACCCAAGCAAAAGGAGGTTATGAGTACTTCATCACTTTTACGGATGATTACTCAAGATTTGGTTATGTGTACCTAATGAGACGGAAGTTTGAAACCTTTGAAAAGTTCAAAGAGTTTAGGGCTGAAGTTGAAAATCAATTGGGTAAACGCATAAAGGTCATTCAATCTGATCGAGGTGGCAAATACCTTCTTGGGGATTTCGAGGATTACCTAATTCAAAATGGGATTGTCTCCCAATTGGCTGCACCTGGAACACCCCAACAAAATGGTGTAGCGGAAAGAAAGAATAGGACTCTTTTGGAAATGGTTAGGTCTATGATGAGTTACTCAACTTTAACATTTTCTTTTTGGGGATATGAACTAAAAACTGCTATGCACATTTTTAATTTAGTTCCATCAAAATCTGTTCCCAACACACCTAAGAAATTGTGGAGTGGGCGCAAGCCTAGTATGAAATATCTCCACATTTGGGGATGTCCAGCACATGCGTTGAAAAGGAAGTCTGATAAGTTGGAATCTAAAACGAAAGTATGCATGTTTTTAGGGTATTCAAAGGAAACCAAGGGTTATTTCATAAGGATAACAAAGTGTTTGTTAGCACCCATGCCAAATTTTTAGAAGATGATTATATGAATAATTTTACTCCTAGAAGTAGAGTTGTTTTGGTTGAAATAGATGAACCTATAGTTGAACAACCAATGGATGAAACTAGGGATGATGTGACTGTATTGGATACACCACAAGATATTACTCATGAGATGTCTAGTACACAGATGCCTTGTCATAGTGGGAGAATTGTTCGGCCTCTTGTAAGATTTATAGGTTTGGGAGAAACTTATGAAGCTATCTCAGAAGAGGTTGAATCGGATCCCTACATTTATGAGGAGGCAATGAATGATATAGATGCACATCATTGGGTCCAAGTTATGAAATCTGAATTGGATTCTATGTATTCCAATCATGTATAGGATCTTTTAAAGGTGCCTAACGGCATTAAACCTGTTGGGTGAAAATGGGTTTACAAGAGGAAGAGAGGGATAGATGGAAAGGTTAAAACCTTTAAAGCAAGACTAGTGGCGAAAGGGTATACACAAAAAGAAGGTATTGATTATGATGAAACTTTTTCGCCAGTAGCCATGCTTAAGTCTATCAGAATTCTCTTATCCATTGCTGCTCATTATGATTATGAGATTTGGCAAATGGATGTCAAGACTGCATTTCTTAATGGCAATCTTGAAGAAGAAATTTACATGTTGCAATCAGAAGGTTTCATAGCAAAGAACCAAGAGTATATGGTATGCAAGTTGAAAAGGTCCATTAATGGACTTAAGCAAGCATCTAGGTCATGGAACATCAAATTTGATCAAGCAATCAAATCATTTGGTTTTGAACAAAATCTTGATGAAGTATGTGTGTACAAAAGACATCGAGACAAAGTAGTAATGTTCCTAGTGCTTTTATGTTGATGATATTCTACTCATTGGGAATGATGTAGGGGTAATGTCATCGGTTAAAGTTTGGTTGTCAAGCCAATTTGATATGAAGGACTTGGGTGAAGCTAACTTTATTCTAGGGATCAAGCTTTGGCGAGATCATAAAAATAAGTTGTTAGGCTTATCACAAGCTGGATATATAGATAATTCTAAAACGGTTTAGCATGCAAAACTCTAAGAAAGGATTGCTTCCTTTTAGACATGGAGTTCCTCTGTCTGATGACCAAAGGCCTAAGACTCAAGAGGAAGAAAATATGATGAGACAAGTTCCTTATGCTTCTGCAGTGGGAAGTCTCATGTATGCCATGCTTTGTACTAGACCAGATATTTGTTATTTAGTTGGTATGGTCATCCGATATCAATCAAATCCAGGACCAAAACATTGGCAAGCTGTAAAGCATATTCTCAAGTATCTTAGGAGAACGAGAGATTATATGCTTGTTTACCGGTGTGAGGATTTAATTCCCATTGGTTATACAGATTCAGATTTTCAATCGGATCTAGATTTCAGAAAATCCACTTCAGGAAGTGTTTTCACCTTGAGAGGTGGAGCCATAAGTTGGAGGAGTGTTAAGCAATCTTGTATTGCGGAGTCCACCATGGAAGCTGAGTACGTTGCTACTTGTGAAGCAGTAAAGGAAGCTATTTGGCTCAAGAAATTCCTTTCTGATCTTGGTGTTATGAGAATGGAGCAAGTTCTCATCACATTGTTTTGCGACAATAGTGGAGCGGTTGCACAATCCAAAGATCCAAGGAATCGCAAGAAAGGAAAGCACATTAAGAGAAAGTACCATATCATTCGAGACATTGTTGCTCGTGGAGATGTTGTGGTAGCAAAGATTGAAAGTGCTAATAATCTAGCAAATCCTTTCACCAAAGCCTAGCCTGAAAGGACTTTTGAGTCACATTTGGAAGCAATGGGAGTTAGATTAGTGCACAATAGTCTTTTGGGCAAGTGGGAGATTGTTATGATGTGTGCCCTTCAATCCTATTGTATGATGCTATGTATGACTTAATGTTGTTTTTAATAAAGTTATTTTATTATTATCTAAAATAATGGTAACATGAATATTGAGACATTATCATATAGTTCATGAGATGCACAGTATGTGATTTATGTGATTTAGTCACAGAAGATATAAGTCACAAGTTCTTTGTAACCTCAGAATTTATAGTTTGTAGTCGGTGATGAAATTGGGCATTTCATCTGCGAAGACTATAACGTATCAACTAAGAAGATTTGTCTTGATCTTGGAAGTGGAGACTTCTAGTTGATATGTTGATATGTTTTAAGAGTCAAGACATATTGAACTAGACCGCTGTAAGATTTATTATTCTCCTAACGACTGTCAAATGAATAATAAATCTCACGACTTCTATTTACATGAACTCTTAATCCTAAGAGAATAATGGACCTGATCATCAGATGTAAGTTGTTTTGATATATCAGGAATGAAATCTAAAGTAACGGTCAAAACCTCAGTATGTTGGGCAGCCAGATTTAGTGTTGATGGAACATATATTCTCAAGATGAAATTCATAGTCTCTTAACGGAGATATAAAATATTCCCTTGAGATAAGTTTAATGGGATCAGTTATTCAGAGAGTTAGGCCTAACTACTTTGGTAAGAAATTACTAAAGTATATATTTATGAAATTGGATTTCATAAATATATAATGAATAACTTTAAAGGATTAAATTGGATACTCAAGGATTAAGATGTAGTAATTTTCAAAATCGCAGTATATATTCATAACTTTGTATTACTACGAATATTTTATGAAGGGGTTGCGTGTACAATAAAGTCTTGGGATATAATTTATTAATAAGGCCTAGAGTGCAATTATATTTATATAGTGGTATTAAATATAATTAATGGTAACTTTGAACTTGTCAAGAGTTGACGGAAAAGCCTAAGGCCCATTGGAGCTAGTGTCTTATTGGTTCCTTTTGGTCCCACTTCAAGCCACACACTAAAGCCCAATTGGAAAGGCCTAATAGGCCAGCTCAATTAGATAATCAGTTAGTTATAAAGAGAGAAACATACAAAATTTTTTTAAAGAGTAGAGAAAAAGAAAAAGAGAGAGTGTGAGACACACTTTCATTCTCCCTTTGAAAACTGATTGAGAGACTACACATCTTGGGCGTAAAGTGGAATTGGAGTGAAGATTGAAAGTGTTCTCAAGTGCTTCTAATCTTTGTTTTGAATTTCACCACACCAAGGTACGCTATCTTGTTCTTTAATTCTGAAATTTACATAATGCATGTTATCAATCATGAATGAAATAGATCCTTGTTTGCTGATTCCGCTGTGTGTTTTGTATGAGATACAAAAACAGTTTTTTCCATCAAGCACTTGGCCATATCATTAGATTTCTGCCGACGATCATATCGTTGTTTTTCCTCAGAAGGAGCATCTAATGAAGGAAAGCTAGGACATGGTTGACTAAGCACATATTTGTGCTCTTTTACTGTTAAAACTATGTCCAAATTTCTTTTCCAGTCAACATAGTTGGATCCAGTCAGTTTATTTTGATTAAGAATAGAAACAAGTGGGCTAATGATGCCATGTTCAAATCTGAAAATAATAAACATGAATATAATAAGTAAACTGGACATTATCAATTTAGCATATAAATATATAATATGGAACCTTAATAAAATCATAATATAATATATGCAACGACAACCCAATCGCATGTTTATAATTCCTTGGTAGCAAGTTTATTATAAACACTATAATTGATTGAGAACTATTCTCATTATTAGTGATATCATGATAACTCTTATCAAACACTAATAATATGCCGTATTACCTTTGGCCTCTAAGTAATAATGACATAGCTCCTTTGGGAGGTTAACATTACACTTAATCTAGTGTTCATCATTATCTAGAATCATGTGTAACCACATTTCATCTCCCTTTATAGTGTTTAAACTTGTAGTACCATGAAACAAAACACCCTCCTTTGGGATCGTGAGGCATATACACCAAGACGAGGTGCTTGTCCACACTACTTTAAACGGGTAAGCTCAATCTTGTAGTACTATGAAATAAACACCCTCCTTTAGGATTGCGAGGCATATACACCAAGACGAGGTGCTTATCCCACACTACTATGAACCGATAATGGAGGCCGTGAAATCCAACCCTTGTATCTCTCTCCCACTAGATATTTAAAAATAAAGGTTTTTTTTTTAATTTAAAACATGCATAAACAAATTACACATAGCCTTGCTCTTTATATATGTAAAAACACTTAGAAAAAATTCTAAATCCACAGTCCTCGATCGATCAAGGATGTACCTCGATCGATCGAGAAAAGTTCTGGTTGCTTGATCGATCCTTGACAAATTCTCGATCGATCGAGAAAAAGTTCTACGAAGCTCGATCGATTCTCAACAGATCCTCGATTGATCGAGAGATCTTCTTTCAGCTTGATAGATTCTTGACAGATTCTCGATCGATCGAGCGTCGCGAATTTTGAATTTTCCAGAATTTTTCTAAGACAATTTTTCAATGTTTTCATGAACAAAACAACCATCATACGATCATAATGAACATAAATTGATAACGAAACTAAATTACATTGATGCTATAGCCTTAAAGTTCAGTTTAATATACTTAAACTAAAACTTAAACAACATCATAACATCAATATCAGTTTTTATCAAAAACAATAATTTCAACAACCATGCAGAAAACTATTTTCTAACAACATGAAATCATGGTTACCAATTTTAAAACTCAAAACATGTTAAATAGATATGAAAATGAAGACTGCTCTAATGCCATTTGATGGAAGTATACATGCATGCAGCGGAAAAATAACGGATCTACTTCATTCATAAATGTTAACATGCACTATGTAAGTTTCAGAATTAGAAAACAAGAGAGTGTACCTTTGAGCGGTGAATTTCAAAAAACCAAAGATCAGAAGCACTTGGGAAAACTTTCAGTCTTCACTCCAATTCCACTAACGCCCAAGATGTGTGGTCTTTCAATCAGTTCCAAAGAGAGAATGTCAAAAAGTGTCTAACACTTTTTGCACCACTTCGCAATAGTTCTTACAAAATTCTCTACAGAAAATTCTGTATATTTCTCCCTTTGTATCTAACTGATTATCTAATTGGGCTGGCCTTTTGGGCCTTTCCAATTCGGCTTAAGTGTGTGGCTTGGAATGGGACCAAAAGGGACCAATAAGACACTAGCTCCAATAGGCCTTGGGCTTTTCTGTCAACTCTTGACAAGTCCAAAGTTACCATTAACTATATTTAATACCACTATATAAATATAGTTACACTCTAGGCCTTATTTATAAATTATATCCTAAGACTTTATTGTACATGCAACCTTTTCATAAAATATTCGTAGTAATACAAAGTCATGAAAGAAGACCACTACTTTCTAGATTACTACATCTTAATTCCTTGAGTACCCAGTTTAATCCTTTAAGTTATTCATCATATATTTATGAAATCCAATTTCATAAACATATACTTTAGTAACTCCTTACTAAAGTGGTTTGGCCTAACTCTTTGAATAACAAACCCATTAAACTTATCTCAAGAGAATATTTTGTATCTCTGTTAAGAGATTATGAATTCCATCTTGAAAATATATGTTCCATCAATACTAAATGTGATTGCCCAACATACTGAGGTTTTGACCATAACTATAGATCTCACTCTTGATATATCAAAGCAACCTACACTTCATGATCAGGTTCATTATCCTCTCAAGATTAAGAGTTCATGTAAATATAAGTTGTGTGTTTATTATTTAATTGACAATCATTAGGAGAATAATAAAACTCACAGCGGTCCAGTTCAATATGTTTTAACTCTTAAAACATATCAACATATCAACTAGAAATTTTCATTTCTTTGATCAAGACAAATCATCTTAGCTGATATGTTATAGTCTTCGCAAATGAAATGCCCAATTTCATCACCGACTACGAACTATAATTCTGAGTTTACAAAGAACTTGTGATTTACATCTTCTGTGACTAAATCACATAAATCGCATACAATGCATTTCATAGGCTATATGATAATGTCCCAATATTCATGTTACCATTATTTTAGATAAAATAAAACTACTTTATTAATCACAACATTAAGTCATACATAATGTCATACATAATAACATACATAGCATCATACAATAGAATTTAAGGGCACACATCCGAACATGGACTTCTTGAGCTTGCTTTCCTCTAGCTTGGTGAAACGACCCTCCATATTTTTGAGAACATTGTTTTGTTCTTCTATTGTCTTGAATATCTTTTGTGTGGTCGTCTCATCAATTAAAGCATCCATTCTTTCTTGAGATACTTCCTCTTGAGATGTTTCTCCTTGAGATGCCTCTTCTTGAGATGTTTACTCAATCTTGACCAAACGCCTTCCATTCTTATCTCAGACCCAAATTGGAGTGGGGAAATGCCTTTCATTCATTATTATCATTTTTTTGAAGTAGCCTTTTAGCTAGGATATGTTGTAGCCTTCCTTTCAAAGTCCATGAATTTCTCATCACTTTGGGCCTAAGCATGCAACAAGGAGGCCCAAGATTAGGGAATTTCATATTGGCTTTGGAGGATGTTTGATGCAAAGTCCCTAGCATATTTGTTACCCTAGGACCAAGGTTCGTTTTCAAGAGGCCTTTTGATTTGGTCTTATGATAGCAATTAGGCTATGTTCTTATGAACCTTTCAAGTTAAGATATGCCTTTGGATTTTGGGATAAGCCTCTTATATGTGAGAGCTTCTTTTATTTTGTCTCAATATTTTATGATATGCCATAAATTTTGGGTCATCCTCAAGCTTTTACATCCTTTATTTTTCCTTTAGAATTAAGTGAACACAAGAAATATGGTTGAACAAACAAGAGATATAAAAAGGGTACTCTTTCATGGATAGGATCTAGGATCTCTCTAAGTGTAGGTAGACTCCCTATAGCTAAAAGTACAGATCAGTAAGTCACTCACAACTAGGTGGGCCATTATTCCAATTGAGGGCCTAAGTGGACCTTTGTGGATTGGTGGCAAACCGTTAATATACTCAAAGCCCATGATAGGTAATGGCATAGATTATGAGTTGGTGAGATGAACTTTGAAAGACTTTGGCCTAAATGGAGCATAATCATCTTCCCACTCATCACTAACCGGGGTATAAGGGAAAGAAGAACCAATTGAAGTGTGTGTAAACAAGTATTAAACAAAATCTTTAAGATTATAAAATAAGACACATTGGAATCAAAATCTTTATCCCCAGTAAAGTCGCCACGTGGCCTTGGTCGAGTGGACTAGGGCGGAGAAAAGAAAAAGGAGTTGCCACCTAGTTTAGATCTAGGAACCATATATATAGCATCCTTATGTGGAAGGACTGATCTTACTACAAGAGTATGGGTTCGGAGTTTAGGTATGAGGATGAGAAGGTGTTAGGCACGCAACTCCACCCAACCCATGGGTCGGCTTCTACTCATTGTGTCTCACGTCTTAATCTTATTAAAGGCATGTTCAATATTGCATCTTAAACTCACACACACACAAGCATACATCTAAGCATACAACATGGCATCAATCATCTTTAAAAAAACCCTAGCATACATCTATCATAACAACTCACATCAAGCCTAGCATAAATCTATCATGACAACTCACATCAAGCCTATCATACATCTATCAAGACATTGCATACTCCTAAGGTCAGAAACATGGTCATAGCAGCAAATCAAACAAACATGTTGTCATATTTGAGGCATGACACATAAACTTACATATTCATTTCCAACAAAGCAAAACAAGATCATATATCAAGCCAAATGCATGTTCATTTGAATGCATAACTTACCTCACTACATTACAGCACATATACATCAATGCATGATCATGTGAATGTGTGTTCATGGTGAGTCAAAGATTTAATTGAAAGGAAACCCTAATCTAATATGTGAAGAACAAAAAAAAAACTTTAAACAAAGAAGTGGAGAATTAAAAAGCATAAAATAATGGAAGACAGAGGCATATTGCATAAACGAAATAAAGAAATAGAAGTTGATGTTAGGATTAGTGCCCTCAAATCCTATTGTATGATGCTATGTATGACATTATGTTGTGATTAATAAAGTTGTTTTATTATCATCTAAAATAATGGTAACATGAATATTTGGACATTATCATTTAGTCCATGAGATGCATAGTATGTGATATAGTCACAGAAGATATAAATTACAAGTTCTTTGTAAACTCGGAATTTTAGTTCGTAGTAGGTGATGAAATTCGGCATTTCATTTGCGAAGACTATAACATATCAATTAAGATGATTTGTCTTAATCATGGAAGTGGAGACTTCTAGTTGATATGTTTTAAGAGTTAGGACATATTGAACTGGGCCACTGTGAGAATTATTATTCACCTAACGACTGTCAAATGAATAATAAATCTCACGACTTCTATTTACATGAACTTTTAATCTTATGAGAATAATGAATCTGATCATGAAATGTAGGTTGCTTTGATATATCAAGAGTGAGATCTAAAGTTACGATCAAAACCTCAGTATGTTGGGCAGCCACATTTAGTGTTGATGGAACATATATTCTCAAGAAGGAATTCATAATCTCCTAACAAAGATATAAAATATTCCCTTGAGATAAGTTTAATAGGTTTGGTTATTCAGAGTGTTAGGCCTAACCACTTTAGTAAGGAGTTACTAAAGTATATATTTATGAAATTGGATTTCATAAATATATGATGAATAACTTAAAGGATTAAACCGGGAACTCAAGGATTAAGATGTAGTAATCTTCAAAGTGTCAATCTACATTTATGACTTTGTATTACTACGAATATTTTATGAAGGGGTTGCATGTATAATAAAGTCTTGGGATATAATTTATTAATAAGGCCTAGAATCCAATTATATTTATGTAGTGGTACTAGATATAATTAATGGTAACTTTAGACTTGTCAAGAGCTGACAGAAAAGCCCAAGGCCCATTAAAGCTAGAGTCTTATTTGTTCCCTTTTGGTCGCACTCCAAGCCATATACTAAAGCCCAATTGGAATGGCCCAAAAGGCTAGTCCAATTAGATAATCAGTTGGATATAAGAAGAGAAACATACATAATTTTGAGAGACACTACTTTGTGTGGAATAAAAGAGTGTGTATGTGAGTGAAAGCCACTCTCTTATTCTCCCTTGGAAACTGATTGAGAGACTACACTTCTTGGGCATTAAGTGGAATTGGAGTGAAGATTAAAAGTGTTCCCAAGTACTTCTAATCTTTGGTTTTGAATTTCACCGCACCAAGGTACGCTCTCTTGTTCTTTAATTCTAAAATTTACATAATACATGTTATCAATTGCGAATGAAATAGATCCGTTAATTTTTCGCTGCTCATTTTTTGTATGTGATACAAACATGTATTCTTCCAACAGCTGAAATTTTTGAATTAGGGTTCTGGGTTTAAGTACGCATACACATACATAGGGCCTGCGTACGCGGCCTAACTGTGTGCGTATGCATACTTCATGTGTACGCATGCACCTACGAAACCCTAACCCAGAAACAACAAGCACAAGAAACAGAGCAGAAACTGAAAACGAAGAATCTAACAACCTAAGATGCTTTAAACAATAAAACAAGACACCTAAGCAAAGAAATAAAAAAGAAAGGCAAAGAAATAAATCAGAAAGTGTAGAATTTATACCTCAAAACAAAAGCTCTTTAGCTTGTTTTATACTTTTTACCTCAGTCAAATCTATTTACAATCAAACAAAATTGATTAGTAAACTTCAAAACTCGAAGACCAAGACCAAAAAAGGTCTTGATCAAAAAAAAAAAAACTTGAGGATATTTTGAGAAAAACTCCCTCTTTGATTCAATATTTCTAGTGAATTTTAAGTTTTCCCTTAGGATTTTCTGTGTTTTGAAAATGTACCATGTATGTCTTTTTATATTGAAAAAAAGAGGGTTTGGAACGGCTCCCAGACGATGTGGGATTCATTCTAAATATCAGCTTTAACGCATAAAAGTTGTCTTTCACCGCACCAAGCTTCATGCATGCATATGCATGAAGCTTACACACGCAAGTTTGGAGCATGCGTACACATACACATGTTTGTGTACTTATGCTCTACTATTTCTATAGCCTTTATTTTTCAAAAATAATTTAATTTAGCTCATAAAAGAGTTATATTTTCCATAAAAACCTTCCTCAAGTCAATTTAAGTCTAATCAAGCCCTCAACCAACCTTGGGCTTTAGAATTTTACCATTATTGGGGAACGCGAACTCGAGTCATAAGGGGTACAAAATGTGGTGTCTACACCACTCCAACCACAACCCATCACAGGACCCAATCGACCACCACTTCAAAACCACCAACCATAACCACCGATCTTTGTTTCACAAGGAAAATCAGAGAGATAGAGAGCAAAAGACTGATAGTTATCCACGACCCACCGATCTAAGAGAAAGACATGGATCAGAGCAAGAGAGACCCACTAATTTGTACAAATAGAGACACCGATCTAAGAAATACAAAGTTTGAGATGAGAGATCATGAAGAAAAAAAAGAGAGAGACGGAGATCAGGAAGAAGAAGAAAAGAAAAGACAGAGATCGAGAAGAAAAAAGAAAAGAAAGAAGAAGAAAAGAGAGTGAGACCAGGAAGAAAGAAGAAGAAAAAAATTGGTAGAAGAAAGACGTGGGAAGGAAACATCTGGGAAGGAGAAAGATGACAAGAAATAATTAAAAGAAACAAACACACACACTAACGCAGAGAGAGATAGGGAGTAGGAGTTCTTCATGTTCTTCCCAAAAAAAAACATTAATTTAATTCTTTTCTTTTCTTTAAAAAAAAAATAAGAATGTTAGAATTTTTTTTATTATTTTTATCTGATGTTGCTTTTTTAATTAAATATCTGACATGGCATTTTTAAAATGCCAAATAATTTTTAAAAAAATATTATTTTAAAGGTCATGTCAGTATTTACTATGCTAACAGTACACTCCGTCTACCACATAGGATATTTTTATTAGTGAGATGACGGTAGGGACCAAAACGAAATCGCTTTTTGATTTTAGGGACTAAATACTATAGAATTAAAAAGTAGGGACCAAAATAAAAATATCGCTAAAATGTAGGGACCAAAAATGAATTTCCACCAAAAAAAATCAAAATTGAAAATTGAAAAAAAATTGATTTGTTTTTGTGAAAATAGGAATTTAATTAAATACAATTATAAGAAAAAAATTCTCATTAAAAAAAAAAAGACATTAATAGAAACTATAGAGTACATAACACTCCAAACATCAACCAATAATTTGTGTACAATATTAAAAAGAGGATCTTAATACAATGTAAAAGATTTCCTATTACTACATGAATCCTTTGCCAAAAGATATGTGCAATGATTTCCTTCCTGGTGTAAATTTTGAAGGTGGCTAACTTAAACAACTAAAAAGTGATCAATGGCATAAGTAGCACTCATTTCCAATCCTAAGAGGTATGAAAACATTTTGAGTCTTTGAGATATTCCTGTCATACTCTAACTGCTTACTAACTTAATCATTTGAGACTCTCCCCAAGACACTATTAGCAAGGTTTTGGTATTTGTTGCAAGTATTCATTGGCTTCATCAACCCTCTGATTACCCTTGCCTCCCCTCACGCCTAAGACACTCTAGCAAGGTTTGGTATTTGTTACAGCTATTCATTGTCTCAATCATGTAAGGATTAATGCCCTTAAATCCTATTGTATGATGTTATGTATGATATTATGTATGACATTATGTATGACTTAATATTGTGATTGATAAATTTGTTTCATTATTATAATCTAAAATAATGGTAACATGAATATTGGACATTATCATATAGTCCATGAGATGCATAGTATGTGATTTATGTGATTTAGTCACAGAAGATATAAGTCATAGGTTCTTTGTAAACTCAGAATTTTAGTTCGTAGTCGGTGATGAAATTGGGCATTTCATCTGCGAAAACTATAACATATCAACTAAGATGATTTGTTTTGATCATGGAAGTATAGACTTCTAGTTGATATGTTGATATGTTGATATGTTTTAAGAGTTAAGACATATTGAACTGAACCGCTGTGAGATTTATTATTCTCCTAACGACTGTCAAATGAATAATAAATCTCACGGCTTCTATTTACACGAACTCTTAATCCTAAGAGAATAATGGACCTGAACATGAAGTGTATGTTACTTTAATATATCATGAGTGAAATCTAAAGTTACAGTCAAAACCTCAGTATGTTGGGCAACCACATTTAGTGTTGATGGAACATATATTCTCAAGATTAAATTCATAGTCTCTTAACGGAGATATAAAATATTCCCTTGAGATAAGTTTAATGGGTTCGGTTATTCAGAGAGTTAGACCTAACCACTTTAGTAAGAATTTATTAAAGTATATATTTATGAAATTGGATTTCATAAATATATGTTGAATAACTTTGAAGGATTAAATCGGGTACTCAAGGATAAGATGTAGTAATCTACAAAGTGGCAGTCTACTTTCATGACTTAGTATTATTACGAATATTTTATGAAGGGGTTGCATGTATAATAAAATCTTAGCATATAATTTATACATAAGGCCTAGAGTGCAACTATATTTATATAGTGGTATTAAATATAATTAATGGTAACTTTGGACTTGTCAAGAGTTGACAGAAAAACCCAAGGCCTATTGGAGCTAGTGTCTTATTGGTCCCTTTTGGTCCTACTCCAAGCCACACACTAAAGACCAATTAGAAAGGCCCAAAAGGCTAGCCCAATTAGATAATCAGTTATAAGGAGATAAATATACAGATTTTTAATATATGAAAAAGTGAGATATCATTGTGAAATGGTGTGTATGTGAAAAAGAGGCACTCTATCATTCTCCCTTGAAAACTAATTGAGAGACCACACATCTTGGCCGTAAAGTGAAATTGGAGTGAAGATTAAAAGTGTTCCTGAGTACTTCAATCTTTGGTTTTAAATTTCACCGCACCAAGGTACGCTCTCTTGTTCTAGAATTCTGAAATTTACATAGCACATGTTATCAATTGCGAATGAAGTAGATCCGTTAATTTTCCGCTGCATACATGTATATTTCCTTCAAATCAACCCTCTGATCAATTGTACCATTAGTTTGGCATCATTTGTGAGAAACAATTTTTCAGATAGAAAAAAAAATCGGACAATTAAGACTAGGGACATTATTTACAATAAAAGAAATATCGATCAACAAATTGGAACCTCTTAGGCTCACGAGAATTGTGTCTTTGCCTAGGATCGACAATTCTATGAACCCATACAAGGGATGTTGCAGGTGTTGTGGCAGAGGAGAAAACTCACGTGATGCATTACACAAAACCAAGAGCATGTTAAACAATCCTAACCTACCACCTTAGTCAAGTAAAAGGCTAAAAGTGAAGCTCAAAACTTTTCTTAGAGGAATAATAAGCAAGGCAATCAGCAAGCTCCTTGTTAGTCAGAGGCCACGAGTAGAGTACATGAGCAACAACAATAGATGAATGCACTAAGGGACACAAAATGACTAACACCATTGATAGGCTAGTCCAAAAAACTGATCTACCCTTTGGTCTCTCGGGAGAACTAGACTTTGAATTTCCATCTTTGAATAGAACGAAAAAGGATGCTATAAGGCAAAGAAAATGAGTTTTTTCAATGTGATGATGCATAAAAATCATCAATGAACTGATCGTCCTCGAATGCTCCAATGGGTACTCGGAGAACAAGAAACCAAGAACCAAACAGAGAGCACCAGTGGGGTGTCGGCCAAAGACCCTCCAAAGGTTAAGTTAGTGAATAAGAAATCTCCAAGAACTTCTATAGTGAAATAGCTAAGGATTTTCTGCATATATATTGGCATGGAGTAGACCTAGATCCCAAGAGTAAAGGGGTTTGCTTTAAAGGGAGGAGGTGGAGTTAATGTCACCGAGATCATTGTGACGTCTTCCTATATCAGGAAGATGGAAATCACGTAGTATGGTCTTGGTGTGTGGCGTGCAAGATATTTCCATATAGGAATATGTGTGGAGATCACGTAAGGACATGTAGGATCTGTCAACCCATCTATACGCCTATTCATCCTTCGATGTGATCCGTCTACTTGGTACGGGACATGTATTTGTTAGCTAGGCATGGGCTCATCTACTTGGTCATCAGGAGTGAGCATCATCCTACTGCTATAATTTGGCCTTCAATTTCTGTGGGTGATGGGTACAAGGTTTTGGATGGACCCCTCTAGAGATCGTCGGCTACTAGTGCTGTTGACTCATAACTGTTGTGACGTACATTTTCCTGTTGGGTTCTAGAGTTAAGGGTGTTCTTTTCCTTTTCCAAAAATATCCTTATCGGCTATCCCTTACTTCGTGTGCCTGTCGGCCATGCCCGACGGGTTGCGAAGTAAAACGGGTTTTCATGGATATTAAGGTCTTTATTGAGGAGTGTGTCATTAATGGGGTAGGTAGCTTTTGCAATGAATGCTAGGTGACACGTGGCAATCACTGATTGGCCTTATTTCTAATCAGAAGCGTTGCTTCATATACTACGCTCCTTCGCCCTATTAATAGTTCTTCTTTCTTAGTTTTCTTTTTTTGTTTTATTTTCCTCTCTTGCTTACTGTGACTTCAAGCCACTCCGTCGTCACTCTCATATTCGTTTTTATCCATCATCTTGATCAACGATCCACAGTTGACTTCTTTTTACTTAAGTTCCTCTACTCTATTTCAATCATTGTCTTTTGAACTTAAATGGTCGTCATTTTTAGAGATCCGCCGCACGAGTAGGTTCTTAGTATACATTTGTCGCTTTTAAGTAAATAGATTTCAAGTGATAGAGAAACAATGAGTGAACAACCGTCGTTAGTCTGTAAGGGTACAGGCTACGACGAAGTCTATTTGTTCAAACATGAGCCCATGGATGATTTGACCTGGTCCCTAAAAAGGGAACCGTCTACCCATTCTCTTGCTAAGGAGGAAGACGAAGAGGATAACGATGAGTATGAATAGGAGGATGATGGTGAGGAGAGAGAGGACCATGGAGAAGAAGATAGGGTTGTAGGCAAAGTGGAAGATGACGACCATAGACCTTTCATCCTTCCCTTGATATGGACGGTAAATGACTTCTACCTGACCATGTTATTGAAAGTTTTCAACAACCTCATACTCGTTTTCAAATTCTCATCCACATCCCTATGCGGTTGCCAAGGAAGTTTGAGAAATGTTATTCTAGCAAAATAGAGGACGTTGGTTTGTATGACGCAACGTTTATCGCTGGGTTGAGGTTGCCACTAACGGAGCTACACCGCCAGCTTGCTAATTATTTAGGCTTATCCATTAGCTAGATTGCCCCAAATGTGTGGAGGATCTTTGACAACTCGAATTTGTGTAAAAACACAAGAGCTTGTTTAGACCCCCAATCAAAAAATTACGGCTAGATTGCTTTTACTCTAACTTATCTAAGTGCAAACAAGAGTAAATGAAATGCAATAAACCGATAACTACTCTAGTGCGTAAACATGAACAACAAACAATAAAAGTAAAGCACAAGAGTAAGGGAAAAGAGATGCAACTACAATATAACACCAAGACATGTTCTCGAAGAGAAAACCGAAGAACTCGGCAAAAAACCTCACCGCGACCCTCCAAGTCGAAATCAATCCACTAAAGAATAAAGTTGGAGTACAAGAATAATAAAAGTCCCTCTAAGCCTAGTCTACCCAATGTACTTGAGCCCTCCAAGCTCCTGCTACCAAAGGACTTCTTAGAGTCATGTCTTCTTTAACTTTCCGGATCTTGCAATACGCCCAATTGCATCCGCCAAATCTCTACACTCTGAAAAAGTGTGGATTGTGTTTGGGTACAAATCTCCTCTCAAGGTATGATAATGGGAGAGGGAATGAGAAGAGGTTACAATGATTTCTCACTAAGGATGAGTAGCTCTCTCTCTAAAAATTGGGTGTGTTGTGTTATAAAAAACCTATCTAGGGTTTTTCTCCCTGAATAGCCTCCTATACATTTGTGGGTAATGAGGGAATATATAGTATGGATGAAGAGTAAGAAAGTCACACTTAAAATCCTCCAAGAAGAATGTTTCGCGGGTATCTTGCGGGTTAGCCCTTCTCGTGAGACACTCACAAAACTGACAGCCAAGCACGACTCTTTAGCTTCCAGCATGTGCTTCTCACGTGCCCTTTCAGTGGGTAAGCTTCTCATGAGACACTAGCGAAATTGCACTAATTCTTCATTTCATGCTTGATTCTTTACCAAACTTAATACTAAACCCAATACAATAAAATCCCCCAAAATACAAGGAACAAAATAAAGCAATTACAACACTTTTTATCATGGAATAAAGCCAACATAAAACAAAGTTGCAAATCACAACTTTACAATCTTTATTGGGGCCAAAGTGATATGGGGCCAATTGAGTGGGGGCAACCGTCGCCTTACAGTTGTAGATTTCTTCTAATATTACAAGCCTCAGCAAATATACTCGTCAAAGGGTATTTATAATTTTTTGGTAAGGAAGTTGTCGTTTAGATTGGTGTCAGACATGCCTAACTCTAACAAGAACTAGAAGAGTGGTTTTTTTTTTTGTACAAGGAACGAACTAGGTGTGTAAACCAACCCAAAGAGTGGGATAGCATGCCCGACGGGTTTGACAATACTATGGGTGTTTTATATTAGTCTGGTGAGTTGTCAGTGTTTACTTTCTTATTCATCCCATTAGCTTTGATTATGTAACTGACCTACTGTTTTTAATTTTTTTCCACTCAAGCCCATCCAAAAATAGATGAGGAGTAAAAGAGTTTCCTTAGGCACATTTGGGCAATTCTGCTTGGGTAGAGGAAGTGGAAGGCCCTATATGCTTTTTGTGGTGGTCTAGAGCCAACAGTTGAAGCCCGACGGTTGGACGTGTATGCTCGTCAATGTAAGTTTTCTTCTATCGGTCTACTTTCTTGGTTATCTATTTTAACCTGTCGATTTTTTCTTATTCATTCCATTATTATTTTTCAGAGATGGATAGGTAGGCAAAGGGCTTTGGTGAAGCAAGTTGTTGCTGCTCGCCTCAAGCAACGAGGGGAAGCCTCCTCCCAAAGCTGCCCTCAAGAGGAAAGGGACGGGTAAGGATGAGTGTCCTGTTAAAAAGGTGACGGGCCAATCCACTGTAGCCAACTAGGTGGATCCATCCCTCACCTCCTCGCCATGGTGCTAGTAAAGGCCTAATGACGACCCAAGGTCCCATCGCTTCTGGCCCCATCTAAAGTCTTGTGAGCCACAAGGAGTATGCCATCGAGATGATCCACTCAATCATTAAGGACACAGATATGGATGAATGTGGCGAGCATGCCACTGAGGACTTGAGGGTTTTTGGTCTTTTTAACCTAGCAAGGGTGAGTATCTGTCGGGTTTTCCTCCCTTTTTCTTTTATTCCCTTTGTTTCTTTTTTTATTATAACCATCACCTTTTTGTAGGCTATGGTGAGGATGAAGGCCCTTCGAGTTAGGTGCGAAGCTAAAGAGGGGGTGGTTTGTCACCAGCATACCCGTCTGGAGTATAAAGCCGACCAGTTGGAACAATATAAGGAAGCTACTCGTGTCCTTAACATTGAGTTGACCGAGAAGAAGGCAAAGTTAGAGGCAACTACGCATCGGTGCCAAGAGCTAGCTAAATCAAATATCAATTTGACGATGGAGCTGGCCACCCTTTGTGAGCAAATCAAGCAAGCTGAATCTGACACTGTGGCAGAGTACCAGACCTCCCAACCTTTCTATGATGAGTTGGGCGGCTTGTATGGCGACGATTCAAGGATTGCCTTAAGTAGATAGCTATCCTCTATCTTGACCTGTACCTATTCCAAGTGGTGATCGAGGATACTATTCGGCCGACGCCTGGCGGTGCCAACACTTCCCTGAACGAGGCTGACGATGTTGTCCACTTGGCAGAGGGAGAGGTGAAGGAGCCTGCTCAGGCTGAGACAGACGATCTGAGCGTCCCTAAAGGACAAACTGTTATCGAAGGCTTGTCTGTCCCTAAGGGTTTGTCAACTCTTGAAGTCCAATCTGTCCCCAATGCTCCTGCCTAGCTTTGCCTTTTTCTTTTTGTCATTTCTTTTGCGTTTTGTAAGAATAATTTCAAAACAATGGAGTGCCTCGTTTTGGGCTTATGTATTAAATTTTGTCCCCGTCAAGTTAGTCGAGGCTTTTATTTTATTTATCATGTTTTTATCATTCTTTTCTTTTATTTTTTGCTTGTTCGTTGAATCTCTTTCACTTGTATGTTTATTGCGATTGTGCGCATGCCCCCTATCCGTCATAAGGACATAGATTATTTGTAAGCAATCTTATACTCGTGGGTATTCGTCTACTCCGTAGGTAGGATTTACAAATATCTATATTCCATTGATTTTCTTAACCATCCATCCAGGTAAACTGGACTTGTATACTAGGTTCTCCTTAGGGCCCTTGGGGATCCATCTATCCCATAGGTAGGACTTAGAATTTTTTATAACCGGGCAGCGGTCAGTATCCATGGTGATCCATCCCCCTATAGGTAGGACTTAACAGATTCTTTGGACCCAGGCACCCGTTGGTGTCCTCAGTGATTCGTCCACCCCAAAGGTAGGACTTAACAAATTTCAAGACCAAGGCTCCTATTGGTGTTCTTGGTGACTCATCCACCCCATAGGTAGAACTTAGGATTTTCTTAACCAGGTACCCATTGGCATCTTTTTGGTCATATGTCCCTCCCGAAGGTAGGAATTAGGATTTTTTGGTACAGGGTACTAGTTGGTATCCTTGATCATCGATCCACCCCGTAGATAGCACTTAGGATTTCTTGTGTCTAGGTACTCATCGGTATCCTTGGTCATCCGTCCACCCCGTAGGTAGGACTTAAGATTTTTTCGTAAGGACTTTCTTTTGCAGACACAATTACTTGTGAATAGTCCTTTTATTAAAAATAACTTGAATACAAATTGTAGATATTTTCGCCCGTCGGGCTTTAAAGTCTAAAAACTTGAACAATTAACAGAAAAAGAAACATAGTTTGTAGCTTTTGGTAGTGCTACCGATAGTACTTCCTCAGCTACTCGATGTTCCATGGGTGATGGAGTCTTTGCCCGTCGAGGATCTCTAGGTAGTAGGTCCCGTTTCTATGGAAATCAATGATCCAGTAAGGTCCTTCTCAGTTGGGGCCTAACTTGCCTGTGTGGGGTCTTTAGTAGCTGTCGTCACCTTCCGTAGGACTAGGTCCCCGACTTGAAAAATGCTGGAGTTTGACCTTAGTGTTGTAGTGCATTGTCATTAGGTACTAATTGCGATTCGTTGCTCAATCGTCGCCCTAACTTCATCTAGAAGGTCCAACTGTAGATGGATTCCCTCTTAATTCCTTCTTTTGTCATGGTGGACCACCCTATAGCTGGTTAATCCAACTTCTGCCGAGATGACAGCTTCACTTCCAGATGCAAGGCAAAAGGGTGTTTCGCCCGTAGGTGTGCAAGCCGTCATCTAATATGCCTCTAACACACTTGGTAATTCGTCCGGCCATATACCCTTTGCCCCCTTTAGCCGAATCTTGATCATCTTGAGAAAGGATTGGTTTGTAACCTCAATTTGACCATTGGCCTGTGGGTAGGTGGGGATGAATAGTGGTTTTTGATTCCCAGCTATTGGTAGAAGTCCCTGAATGCGTCGTTATTGAATTTCTTTCCATTATCAGAAACGAAAACTCTAGGGATACCGAAGCTACAAATGATGCTTTTCCAGAAGA
This sequence comes from Castanea sativa, assembly GCF_040712315.1. Classification (NCBI taxonomy): domain Eukaryota; kingdom Viridiplantae; phylum Streptophyta; class Magnoliopsida; order Fagales; family Fagaceae; genus Castanea; species Castanea sativa. Next base: position 15,979,963 of record NC_134020.1, read on the forward strand.
AGCCTCAGACATTCTTCTTATTGGTAGTGGCCAAGGGTTCTACCTCGACCCATTTAGTGAAATAGTCAATCCCTACAACGAGGAATTTGAGTTGCCGCATTGCCATGGGGAAGGATCCCATTATGTTGAGCCGCCACCGAGCAAATGGCTAAGGAGCATGCATTGTATGATGTTCTTCTGCTGCACGGCTTCACATAGGACTAGGTGTCCTTCTGCATAGTGGGCCGATAGTACCCTACTCGTATGAGTTTGTAAACCAATGATCATGCTCCCGAATGGTTTCCACATACTTCCTCGTGGACTTCCCTCATGACGTAGTCTGCTTCGTCAAGGACCAAGCATCTCAAGTATGGACGAAAGAAGCCTCTTTTGTAAAGGACATCTCTAATCAATATGAAATGTGATGACTGCACCTTCAGCCTTCGAGAAGCATTATGGTCTTTCAGAAGCATCCCATTCCTAAGGTAGGAGACGATTGGTGTTGTTCAATCAGCTCCCGTGGGGATCACCTATACATCTATTTTGTTAGTGGCAAGTGAGTATTGGACAAAGGATAGTACCTGACCGACGATGACCATGTCTTTCATGGATGCTACTTTAGCTAGACAATCACCTAACTCATTTGCTTCTCTCGGAATTTGCACAAATTTAGCCAAGAACTTCTGGCTTACCCTTTCTTTGACCATGCTTAGGTATTCCTTCATCCGTTCCCTTTTGGCCTCGTAGTCTCTGTTGATATGTCTGACAATAACTTATGAGTCATTGTGTATGACTACTGATGAATCCCTTACTAATTTAGCTAGGTCGAGACCCATGAAAACTGTTTCGTACTCGGCTTCATTTTTGGTTGTCAAAAATTGGAGACGGACTGCACACTCTATCAAATCCCCCTCTAGCGACTACAAGATGACCCCGACTCCTCCAACGCGTTGGTTGGACAAGTCGTCCATATGTATTATCCATGGTGCAGGTTCTTCGTCTTCATCTTCCTTTGTTGTGAATTCGGTGACAAAGTCGGCCAAAGCTTGGGTCTTGATCATAGTTCTTGGATGGTATAGTATGTCAAACTTGCCAAGCTCTATCACCCATAAAACTAATCGTCTGGCTGCCTCCAGATTGTTCATTGCCTTCCACAATGGCTTGTCCATATGGACCACTATGGTGTGTGCCTAGAAGTATGACCTGAGCTTGTGGGTGGCTGTGATCAGGCAAAGGATAGTTTCTCCATAGGGAGTACTTCTCTTCTACCCCTCGTAGCGCTCGGCTAGTGTAGTAGATAGGTAAACTGTATGCAGTCCTCTTCTCGGATGAGAGTTGAGCTGACAGTTGTTGGGGATACAACCAAGTATAGCAAAAGTTCTTCCCTAGGGCTTAGATAGACTGAGTAGCGGTAGGGACACAAGGTACATCTTTAGCTCTTCAAAGGCCTACTGGCATTTGTTGATCCACCCTTCTTTAGTGTTTTAAAGAATGGTAAGCATTTGTCCATTGCCCGATAGACGAACCTATTGATAGCTACCACTCTACCATTCAAGCTTTATACCTCCTTGATGTTCTATGGAGGCTTCATCTCTAATATGGCCTATATTTTGTCAGGGTTGGCCTCTATGCGTCATTGTGACACCATGAAGCCCAAAAACTTTCTCGACGATACTTCAAACACGCATTTGTTGAGATTAAGTTTCATGTCGTAGAGATAGAGAGTCTTGAATGTTTCTCATAGGTCGTCCAAGTGACAATCCTCCTTCTTGCTCTTCACCAGCATGTCGTCTACGTACACTTCAACATTCCATCCAATCTGTTGGACGAACATGCTATTCACAAGTCTTTGATACGTTGCTCCCACATTCTTCAATCCGAAGGGAATAACCTTATAGAAAAAGAGCCCTTGCCTCGTGATGAATGAAGTCTTTTCTTGGTCGGCTTCATCCAGCCTGATCTGGTTATAGCTAAAGAATGCGTCCATAAAGCTTAGCAACTGATGTCCTACTGTCGAATCCACGAGTGGATAACTGTCCTTCGAGCAGGCTCTGTTTAAGTCGGTAAAATCCACACACATCCTCCATTTTCCATTTGCCTTTTTGACCATCACTACATTGGCCAACCAATCAGGATAGTACACCTCTTTAAAGAAATCCACTTCTAGCAACTTGCAAACTTCTTCTGCTATGACTTTGCCTCTCTCTTAAGCAAACAATCTTTTCTTCTATCGAATAGGAGGGAAAGATGAAGGCACATTGAGTTTGTGAACCATGATACTTAGGTTAATCCCTGGTATGTCCTCATGGCTCCAAGCAAAGACGTCCTGATTGTTCTTCAGGAAGAAGGCAAGTTCTCTACAGATTGAAGGGTTAGCCTGTATGCTGATGCGGGTGATTCAACCCAAGTAGTTGTCGTCTAGAGAGATTTCCTTCAAGTCTTCTGTTGGTTCTACTGTAACTTGTCGTTCCAAGATGTTTAGTGCTTGCAGATGATCGTCCATCTCCAACATGGCTATGTAGCATTCGCAAGCTGCCATATGGTTTTCGCGTGCTTTTTCTATCCCGTACTCCATTGGGAACTTCACCAACAAGTGGTACGTAAACATGGCTACTCTCCATGCGTTAAGCGTAGGTCGCATAATGATGGTGTTGTAGGTGGAGGAGTAATCAACGACTAGGAAACTGACATCCTTAGTGAGTTGCTAAAGGTATGTTCAAATGGTCACTAGTAGGGTGATGGTCCCAACGGGGAAGACTTTGGTACCGCCAAACCCTACTAGCGGTTTGTCTGAGGGCAAGAGCTACTCCTTGTCAATCCTCATTTACTAGAAAGTAAGGTATTAGAGGATGTCAGCCGAACTCCCATTATCTACCAACTCTCGACGGGTATTGAAATTGGCTATCGTCAGGTTGATGACCAAAGCATTGTCATGAGGGTGGTGGAGTCGTCAAGCATCATCTTCCATGAAGCTGACGGCTGGGTTGCCAACCTTAGTCATTTTGGGCAATCTGCTTGAAATCTGGACGTTTTGCATCATCTGTAAGTATGTCTTCCTTGCATTCTTAGAGGAGCTAGCCATCGTACTTCCTCCTACAATTACCCTTATTTCCCCGAGCAAAACCCTTGGTCGCTCCTTAACCCGTTAGTTGGGCTTAGGGTCCCTCAACGGGTTTTCTCTACCCTTGACGAACCACTATAGTTTCCCTTGCTTGATAAGGGCTTCTATTTGTTGTTTCAAGTCATAGCACTCGGAAGTGTCGTGCCCATGATCTCGATGAAAACGACAACACTTGTTTCTAGGCCTTTTGTTTGGATCTCCCTTCAGCTTGTCCGGCCAAGTCAGTGTCGCGTCATCCCTTATCAGCATGAGGACTTGGTCAAGTAGGGTATTTAACGAGGTATTTAGCAGGGTGAAGTTAACAGTCTTCCCAAGCAGAGATCTTGATCTTCTATCGTCCCTTCGGTCATTCGTTCGGGCAGACTTTCTTCCTCTTTTGAGATGGGGATCATCTCAAGCTTTCATCCTCCCATTGCTTAATGTTCAACAAGCTTGTTGAGGACCTCTTGTACCTCTAGCCCCCGATAAAGTGGGTGACAAAGTGTTTGCTCAATTCCTTGAAGGTAGAGACAGTATTGGGAGACAGTTTGCTGAACCATACTCTTGCTAGTCCCTTGAGTGTAGTGGAGAGCTCCCCTTCATTTATTGCTAAGCCAAGGTCCCAGGTCTCCGAGTCAGACCGCGCCTTTTCGAAGAATCCTGCACCCATGGGCATACAGCCTGGCACTTTCCGCCGGAGCTTCATGGGCGTTGCCGCGTTCCCTAATCAGATGTTTAGATGTGAGCTATACTCCGCAAGGAGCCAAACGGGCGTGGCCTTGCCTTGCCATTTAACTGACCTGCAAGTGCATAAAGGTCTTGAATGACTCCAGATGATCAAGTGGGTCCTATGTGATAGGTCAAGATAGTATTGACCCCTTTGGTAAATTAACCAATATATTAGCCAAGTAATTTAATTAAGTCAATTTAACATGCAACACGCATGGTAGCACAAACAAATCACAAAATTACTAAATGCAGTGGAAATTAAATTGAACACAGGTGATTTGTTTACGAATGGAGAAAACCATTGAGGCAAAACCCCACTGGGTGAATTTAAGGTCACCACTCCCGAGAATCCACTGTTATCAAAACAAGCGGTTACAAGTAAAGGAATCCTAGTACCTTATACCAACCTACAGTTGAACCCTTACCCCAATATACAATTGGACTTGTAAAGTAGTAACAATGTCTCATTTTCAATACACGGCTCCCAATACGTGACTAACCAATCGATGCGTAGATCCCAGTACGCGGCTTACTCACCAACTTAAGAAAGATGTTGGCTGCAAAGTTCTTTAGTTCATCCACACAATGAAAATCAAGAAACTCCTTGGTTACAAAACCCTACGGCGTACAAATGCAACAGCTTCTTCAAGAAAAATATGAACTAGGGCAAATTGTCTCCAGTTACAATTTGAGTGAATAATCACTTTGCATCAAGTTGCATCCAGTTGCGTCACCCTAGACGGCCCTTAAAATAATTCTTATATATGTCTAGGGTTGTGAGAAAAGAAACCCTACACAAATAGCTTAGATATGCGTGAAAAATAAATCTAGAAATCTTATTTTCGTAATTCTCGATAGATAGGCTATCTATCAAGATGCTGTTGAGTTTCAGGCTAAAAGCTTCTTTTAAACCTCGATAGATACAATCTGTCGAGCTATCTATCGAGCTTTAAAATACAGCACCTCTTCACTTGTTTCTTGAACAGACTTGCATGGCTTTAACTCTTGAATGAACCACAATATTGCTTGAAGACTTAAACTATCCTAGATCTACCCAATTACAAATAAAGTGCGTTTTGTCAAAGGATTAGCCAATTCTAAATGACATATGTTCATAACAAGTTCCACATATGTCCTAACTCCATGACCCATCATATGCTTCCACCTGGGAGAAAAAGGTCACCTGCACTGTGAAGGGTGAGTTCGTCCACTGAACTAGCTCGTCCAAGTTAGTGGATACCTATCCCCTCATGGTGTTCATCATCATGTCCATCTTCTCCTTCATCATCTACATGTCCTATGCCATGCGCATGGCGCTGCTTTCTAGTTCCAACGAGTGGTTGGTGTCTTCCTACCTGTCTCTTATAGGGGCTGTTGCTTTCTTCTTGATCCTCCCTTTCTCGTCGATCTCCCATCGAGAAGTGACTGCTGTTCTATTCCTTGTTGGCCCATCCGTTATGATGATCTTCGGGACGCCGTTTGTTTCTTTGATTTAGTTGTTGCTCCAACTCCTAGTTGTGCTGGGTGAGGCGCTCAATTGCTACGCCCAAGGTTTGCACCTGTCTCTCCAAGGCGATAAGGGGGTTCCTTGTCTCCTAGTTGATGGTAGCCATTAATCGCATCTAGACCATGAAACTCATCTTAGAAGCGGTGATATGGCTAATCACTCGATCCCCACAGATAACACCAATTGATGATGCACAAAAATTTTCAGTGAACTAATCATCCTCGAACGCTCCAATGGGTACCTGAAAAACAAGAAACCAAGAATCAAATAGGGAGCACCGGTAGAGTGCCGGCCAAAGACCCTCCGAAGGTTAAGTTAGTGAATGAAAAATCTCCAAGAACTCTATAGTGAAAGAGCTAAGAATTTTCTGCATGCCTTGAGGAGGAGAGAGCTTGTTGCTTATATATTGTCATGGAGCAGACCTAGGCCCCGGGAGTAAAAGGGTTTTCCTTATAGAGAGGTGGTGGAATTAATGTCACCGAGATCTTTGGGACATCTTCCCATATTGGGAAGATGGAAATCACGTAGTATGGTCTTGGTGCATGGCACGCAAGATATTTCCCTATAGGAATATGTGTGGAGATCATGTAAGGACACGTAGGATCTATCGATATGCATATCCATCATTCAGTGTGTTCCATCTACTTAGTACGGGACATGTATCCTTCAACTGGGCATAGGCTCGTCTACTTGGTCATTAGGAGCGAGCATCATCCTACTGCTATAACCTGGCCTTCAGCTTCTATGGGTGCTGGGTATGAGGTTTCAAACTAACCCCTCTAGAGACCATTGGCTACTGGTGTCGTCGACTCATAACTGTTGTGACATACGTTTTCTTGACAAGTTCTAAAGTTAAGGTTGTTCTTTTCCTTTTCCAAAAATATCCTTATCACAACAAAAGGTTGGATAATACCAAACGAAATGGAAAATGAACCAATTGTCCACTCATAAACTCCAAATCCAAGTCAAGCAAGATTTAGTCAAAGCCCCTAATATGAAGAGAATTGCTTAGGAGAAATGCTATGCACCCAAAATTCTCATAAATAGCCACATCATACATTGTAATTGCTTTAATATCATTTTTGTATGGATTCATATTTTACACCTCTTTTATTAGGATGACATATCACCTCTACAATTATGAAAATTGTATATGAACTTACTGTTATAAAATCAAGACAAAATTGTTGTTAAGGCTTTAGGTACAAACTTCTTCTATAAAAAAGGTTCTAGGTACGATCTCATTTATAGAAACGTTGTTCTCTTCAAATTATAGTAGAGACCTAGAATCAAAGTACACCTCCACTTGCTCTAAAAATCAAGTACACCTCCACTTGGGTTGAAGGGGGTTTACAATTAACTATTAAGTGAAGGGTTACGAGGTCGTGCAGTCTACCCTTCAGACCATAATTAAGAACCCGGTGAGTTGGGTTTTGAGCTGGTCTACGCTTAGGCAAGCACTACAAAATTACAAATATTATCTCATGGTGGTAGCTTGACCAACCCTGCTCGAACAATGGATTCTTATGCTTATTCAGATAGAAACGGGGGACAAAATTTCTTAGTGCTAATTAACTTTCATCAAACCTTTAGATTATTGTGCATCCCCATCACAAGGCAGGTACATTTTTTTTTAACAAATGGGGGAGGGGCCATGGGAGAAGTGGACAATGCAAGAGAGTTTTAGGTGCCTATAGCCATATTTTTGTTGAAATTGTGTTTTGTTGAGCCTGCTGCTAATGCTATTATAAGACTATAGGATAAAGGGTAGGGAGAGGGGGATGCAATAGAATAAATGATCTTCCATGCCATGTAAGTATGTAACAGTATATAGCATAAGAAATAAAAATGGATGAACTTGTCCATGGTGAGTGAAAAACCAAAGGGGAACTTTTAGTTAAGAAGACACCCGGGAATCAAGCCAAGAAACAATATCATTAAGGACTGTAAATATTCTGTCATCAGGCTCCCCTTCCAAAATGCAGTGATATCCATCATCATAGAGTTTTAGGGTTTTGTCTTTGGTGGAGGCCTTCTCATAAAGAAATTGGCTCACTAATGGATCTGTCACCTTATCTGCAGCTCCATGAAGAATCAGCAATGGAGATGAAACCTGCAATACCTCTAATTGATTTGAATCTTGTATATATAGAATAATATGCATGCCTATCTCAGGCAATAACAAAAGAATACTATCCTCACATGGATTATGACAAAGAAAGGGCAAAAAAAAAAAAAAACGCAAATGGAAACTGACCTTCTCCACTTGCTTCTCAATTTCACTTGTCACCTTCAAAAGTTCCACAGCAGTTTTCAATCGTGTTTGGTCTTTGTAACAAATCACATTGTAGACAGCCTACAATACAAAAATGCAAAAGCTATTATTCAAGAATCATTCCAGAGAACAATTAAAAAGTCTTTAACATCTAGAAACAAAGAATATAACTATTAGTCTTTGTATGCTTTAATCTTTATAACTACAAGAAGATACTCTCACAAATTTGAAACCTTATATGATTCTTCATTCTTTTTATGCCTTTTGGCTGGACACAGATTTCCTAATGTTGAAGAATATTAAGTTAGCGAGGGTCTGTACTATGAGGAATTAAATTGAGGTTAGTACTAGTTACTTACTTGAATGTTGATGCTAATGGTAGGACAATATCAGGGTATGAAAGACATGAGGAAAAGGTAAAAGTGAGATTGAGAAATTGTTTTTCTAGTCATCAAAAGTTTCGGCAATATCAGTGTAACTAAGGCTATGGGTTTATTCATTACAGGAAGAGGAACAATGGCTTCTCTAGGGGCTTATCAGGTATTGTGAATGTAGCATCCAAAGAAAGGCACCTTTCATTCATTTGCTACATGTACTAACCAGTTCATGTGCCACCAAAAAACAAACATTGACAATTACTGCCTCTTTCTTTACTGAAGATGTCCATTGTCGATACATATGAAGTACAAACCATTGTCCCTCAACCTAGCTGATTATCTTCCATATGAAATTCCCTCTACTTCTCAGCTTAAATGCTACTATAATCATACATATCCTTTAGACTGTATTTAGCAGCATATAAAAGGTTCTAACATGTTCATTATCTTTCTGAGATCTTGCACATAGACTAATATACTTGTGAAGGTTTGACCAGTTGTTGGACCATATTGAAGTACAACACCATAGCCATTTCAAATTTACAATACTATGCAAGTGCATTCATATCAAGCGAGTAAATATAGGACAAACCATTTTCCTCTTCCTCAAGTCTCTGAAGGCTAGCTCAGCTAGATCTTTCTGTGGGAAGAGCTTTGCTTTTGGCAGGACGTTAGACATAAGGGTTAATACCTTCAGAACTGGAGATGGAGGCTTCACTTCCTCTGCAATCTTAGTAGCAAGTCATGGTCAGCAAATTTTTCATTTGGTGAATGAAAGAGTACATTCATTCAGAAACATAATTTAGCCATGCAACTTCCTGAAACATCCTATTAGGGACGAGCACAAAAAATCAATATTGTAGCCCCTCCCTAACACACACACATGGAAAGACCACTATCCTAATCATCATTTAGTGAGGATAATATGATGAACAAGGTAATGTAAAGCCACATAAGATATCCCCCAGTGAAGAGTAAAGAAATAATATTTTGTTATTCTATCAAATCTTTTGTTAAAATGAAAACTATAAAAATAAAGATTATCTTGAGGACTACAATTCACTGTTAAAAAAAAAAAAAAAGTTGCTAACACAACATTTTTAGTGTGTGCCTATTTATATAGACGGGATGTTTTAGTCCATAGAGTAGAAAGACATATTTATTGTGTATAAATTAGTAAAAAGAGGGATGATTTAGACCATTGAGTATAAAATTAATTTAATTGCAAAAAGTTTCACCATGAAGTCACAATGAAAAGACAATTATGCATTGCCATTGTTAATCCACAGGTAGCAGCTCATCTGCCCAAGGGGGAATACCTAGTTCTCACTTGTCACTTACCCAAAAAGGGAAAAGAAAAGGATTCAAATCTTTATGACTATTATAACCAGGTGCACTGAGGGAAAAGGCAGTAAACCCAGAAACTGTACAACATTCTCCTCTCAACATGCAGAGCAAAGGAGACTTATATGAACTCAGTGCAATAACAAGTGCAAATGATACTACCACCGTCTACAGACTGACTCAAGAGTCGTAACTTGGTGGGCTAATTGAGAAATGCCTCTAATGTCTCTCAACACCCAAAATGGACAACAACAGTCCTTCTCTGAAGATAGCTTTCAAATGGCAACCACAACCTGGAAATCCGCAGGAAACATATGTGTAGACAGCCTATTGTAGGCTTCTACATGTGCCTAATTGCTTATATGATATCCTAGGCATTATATAAACTCTCCAAACTTATTTCTGTATTTTCTTCTCCTTCTCACTCTTACTCCAGGTTAAGCCTCCTCTGAATCTCCACAAAATCTTTTCCATATTTTTTTTTTTTTTTTGATAAGGAACTTGAGTCTGGCGCCTTAGACCACTCGGCCATCCTGACAGATCTTTTCCATATTGCCTCCCACATCTGTGGAGATTATCTTTATCATTTATGTTATCTTTATTTGGGTTTATCTTTAGTATTGGATTAGTATTTGAGATTGTTAGGATTATCATATAAGTATTTGAGATTGTTTAGGATTTGTTTAGGAGTGTTTATCTTTATCATTATGATTCCTGGAAGCTGTATATAAAGCTCCAGATGGTTCTTTTTGTTTTTTTACAGACTATTATTATTATTGAGATTATTTTGCATTGATTTGTTTGGTGGTGATTCCAAACACCTTAGGTGGGAAGCCTAAGGTTCTACGGTAGGACTAATCTAGGTGGGAAGCCTAGGTTGTCCTGCATCACCTACACTAAAGAATTTTCAATCAGATTGAAATAGAAACAAGGAAAATTTCAACAAAGCAGGCAATGACCTAAGGTGCTTAAGAAACTACATAAACCAAGAACAAGAAGTTGACCAAAAAGAAACAGACAGTGAAACAACGAAACCTTAGTAATGAACACTGACAATGTTGTGTGATTTTAAGTGCTACATAACATGATAGCAAAGTTGTAGATCTTATTCATATTCGTTATCTTTTTCATTGTTCCTTTTTGCCCCCTTGTAGATGTATTATGACATAAGCTGGAAGTAACATATAAATCATAGATGGTACCTCCTGGTTTGAAAATGACTTTAATTTCCCACTTTTTATGAACTGCACTACTAGAGATGATTAAATTCTTACTAATAATTAGATATGATATGAAACAGATTTTTTTTTGATAAATTGATATGAAACAGATTATGAAACTTCAAAAGGGAACTTAATCAAAACGTCACACAAGAATGAGTTAGCCACTGTGTCAGTGTGGTTTGTTGGATCAATCAGATATCTGTACATTGATTAGTTACAAAATTAGCAGGCTAGTTTCCAAAGTAAATAATTTCTACATATTCAGAAAAAATATAGAAATGTAAGCCAAGAGATAATGGGGACCTTCAAATATAAATTTTGAATGCTCATAAATTGACAAAATAGTTTAGTAATACTCTGGATTTCACTTAACTATTGACCATGTAAGGTAGTAGGATGGACTTACTTTACACATTGGGGCTACAAGGATGACTCCATCCCATCCAAGGGGTTCCTTGAGATGAACTTTAAGAGCAACAGCTCCACCCATGGACTGTCCTAACAAAAAGTGTGGCAATCCTCTCAATTCAGGTCTTCCTTCCAATCAAACATAAAACACAATCAGCAACAACATTTTGTTAATTAAGTTCACCAAATCCATAAAGAAGCAATTAATGATGGTGATGCTGATTCTATGACAGTTTAGAAAGTTGCACCTTTTATTTTTGTATAATTTTCTATAACATTATCAACTAATTGATCAAAACTTGGGATGTAACCATGCAATCCATCAGAAAGGCCAAAACCAGGGTGGTCCAAAGCATAAACGCCATATCCAGATGCAGCAATTCGCTTGGCAATACCTGAAATCCCAAACTCACCATACATCACACATAAAGCCTTAAAATTCAGTTTCATATACCACTCTAGAGTAAACAAAAAATAGAAACATAAGGCATAAAGCTATTCCCAATTACTTTATGAATATGATTGCAAACCTTCAAAGAAGAATGTGCAAGTATCACCATATCCATGGCAGAAACATAAAACACCTTTGATGGGAACACCAGACTCTGGCATCCAGCTTTTACAGAAAATTTGCAACCCCTTTGAGTTCCTCTCATACCACTACAAACCCATTAATAATTGACAGTCACATATTTTATATTAATTTTTTAAAACACTACAATCTCACTAGCCTTTCAGTCTCCACTTAGTTGCCAAGAAATGAAGAAATTGATAAGAAAATAGGCATTTGAACCTAATGTGTTGAGCACAATGAGTGGATTTTTCCAAATTTCAACTCCTTGCGTCCTCATTAATAGCAAATAATTATAATATTTAATATACTAACATTCCTCAGAAATTTATAATAATAAAAAAAAAAACTTTTTATTTTGATTGTTTGCAAAATACTTTGTCTCAGTTTCAAAATAAGCAGCATTGCTTACCTCCTCAGTTCTGATCCCAGTAGGAGCCATCTATCCACCAATCAAAACCAATTGGCATTCACAAAAAAGATCCAGAACAAAAAACAACAAAGAATCAGTAACTGAAATAATATACCAACCCAATAGCAACGAAATCAAAACTATGATCATGGTGGAGGAAAAAAAAAAAAAAAACTAACCTTGAACAAGCAATGATCAAGCTGTTGTTGGACCTCCACGAAGGCAGAGCGGACCCTTCTGCGACAGGAAGCGAAATCCAAGTTCTGAGAAGCGATCGCATTGAGGTCCTTGCTTATGCCTTCGATTGGTGACCTTTGCTTGGCTGTGACTGTAAAGTGCGGCTTTGGGTTGGTTTTGGGACAAGGAAAAATGGGTTGGTATTGCTTTCTAGGAAAGCTGAAAGGAGAGATGGGTTTTCCGGGAAAAAGATAGAGCTCCGGTGATCGGAATCTAAGAGTGAGAGAGAGGTCCATGGCTATGAACAGTGAACACTAGCGTGTAACCAATAAATTTGCTTTGTTTTGCACTGTTTTCCAACGCAGACAGGACTTTCTTTGTTGAGTACCGCTTCCCAGGTCTTGTGGACCACGTGGGGAATAAAATAGAATCAGTTGATCCTTGAACTAAAAACCAAAAAAAAACGTGGGATTTTTTTTTTTTTTTTTTTTTTTATTGTTCTAGAAACTACAAAGTAAAAAAGAATATTTCCAGCCTTTATTATAACGATATAAAATAATATATTTTTAAAAAGATAAAATAAAAAAAGGGGAACATTTTCCCTTATTTTAAGTAATTCACAATTTTTTTTTTAACGTTTGAAACCAATCAATTTATGTTTTGGAAATCAGACTGTTACTCTCAATTTCAAATTTATGTTTTGGAAATCAGACTGTTAGTCTCACAATTAAACTTAACAAAATTTTTTGATTTCTAAAATATTTTACCGTGTAAAGTCTAAAATATCCATAACTAAATATGAAAACGTCAAAAATACCCCAATGTCTGAAAATTATTTGTAGTACTTGTGAGAGGCCACGAAATTTGGGCCCTCTAAAAAAAGAGATTCGGGTGCTTGTAAGGGTATCTCTCTTTTTGGGATAGTGATGTGGAGTCACCACTTATTTTTTTTATACGAAAAATAAGAAAAACTAATTACAAAATATATATTCAATATACTTCAAACCCCAAGCAAGTTACCAAACACCTATATACGGGGGGAGACACTTCGAACCCCAATCAAATGACCCGACATCCACATATGGGGGGAGACACTTCAAATTCCAAGATACCGATCTAAATGACCCATAAAAAATTTCCCGCATTACAAGGGGGAGAGACACTTCAAACCCCCACATTTGGAGGCACACAACCCAATAGAAGCCTTGAATAAATCTACCCAACAAACACCCATTGAAGAGGATGAGGTCTTCAAGCAACTACAAAAGACACAAGCCAATATGGGGTTTACTCATGGCCTCATACAAGCACCGTCAGAATCTGGTAGACCTTCTCAATCAAATCCAAGTCCCTACAACTACTACTTCTCAAGATCTGAATGCTATGATTGGGTCCATAAGTAGGGAACTCACTATTTCCTACTCTGACAAAGATTTGACAAAGAAGGGGAAGCACCACAATATCCCATTGCACATTACTATAGATGCCAAAGGCAAGAGGATCCCAATGGTTCTAATTGATGATGGAAGTGCCTTAAATGTGTGTCCTTTAAGGAGTGCAAGTTGTTTGGGCCTAAGTATTGAAGATTTTGTACCGACTGATTAGCATGTGAGGGCATATGACAATAATAGAAGGGAGGTCTTAGAAACCGTGACACTAGAGCTCACTATAGGGCCAATGATCAAGAAGGTAGAATTTCAAGTCCTTAATATAGCTTCGTGCTTCAGTATGCTCCTTGGGCGACCATGGATCCATAACACAGAGGCTGTACCTTAATCCCTATACCAAAAGGTTTAGTTTCTACATGAAGGAGCCATAGTTACCATATATGGCAATACTTTGACCATACCAAGGCCCATTTTTTGTATTGATTCTGAGAAGGAGCCATTGACCTTGGATAGCTTTGAAATTGAGAAGCCTAGTTTCGAAAGAAGAGAAGAAGTATAAAAATTCCCATGGACTATGCTCCCTATAGCAACAACGACGTAGTGGCAATGATAAGGAAATTGAATTACCTTCCGAAGATGAATTTAAGGAAGACTGTGAAGAGGCCAACTACTCAAGTCCCAATAATTCCTACTGCCACACCACCTTTTGGGCTAGGTTATAAGCCTACTGATGATGACTTGTAGAAATGGAGGTAAGAAGAATGGTCCATGCCAAGGCTAAAGCCAAGGGACTTCCTTGTCCTCCAGAAACCCTGAAGCCCTATATTCCCACATTGCATGGAAAGTTTGTCAAAGCTAGAGATAGTCAATGCTATTGGGGATTCCTTGAACAGAGATTCGATCTTGAGTCAAGAACAATGATGCTCGGGTTTGAGCTATTATTTGATTGCAACAACAAGCTTCCAGAGCTGAAGAATGAAGACACAAATTGGGTCCTAACTGATTAGGCTGATTACATGGACCCTGATGCAATGACTACGCTACTAGAAGATGCCATTTGCAACATAGAAGAAGAAATATTGGAAGGCTTGCCAACATACATTGAAGAGCCCATATGAAGCAAGAACAAGTGATGAAGATGAGGAAGGGGGAGAAGCCCCTAGTGATGATGATGAAGGTAGCAATAGTAAGAGTGATAGTAGTAGTGATAGCAGCAACAATGACAATGACAATGGCAATGATGAAGATGATAGCAACAATGATAGTGAAAGAAAAAATAGTGAAGACTATGATAGCTAATATAGTGACAATGATTGGGGTGAACCCCTAGTGATAGAGATGATGAAGATGTAGGACTTTTCTATGAAAACTGCTCTGATGATGACGTAGACTACTATGATGGAGATATAAAGGATGATGCTAAAATTGAACCTATAGACATGGAGAGTGACATCGAAAGTGAAGAATTTGGGTTAGAAAATGTGCTGGAAGTTGTAGGAGAAGAGGTTGAAGAGGCTGATAATGTAGACTATGATGATTACCCTTATGGGCGTCCCTCAGATTAGAGCTGCATTACTAATGGTAGCTCAAGGTCAGGTCCTCAATATGACAAGCATGGTAGAGAGATTCCTGAGTTAGGATCATTTCACAATTTAGAGCTTGACTCACTGACCCCATACATTGAAGAAGAAGATGACATAGATGCTAGATTGGCTGCCCTAGATAGAAAGCTGATGATCCACAGTTTTAGAAACATAACACTGGAGAGCCTTGAGGGTGAAGATGAGAAGATGGAAGGGAATGAGTTAGAATGCCTACCCAATACATCCACCCGAGCAACAAAGGAAAGCAACATCTGTTTGGTCAGTGGATGGACAGTATAGAGCGCATGGATGCTTATGTGACTAACAAGCCCACAAATATGGAGATTGATGGTGAAGGCACAAATTATATGGATGAAGATCCCATGGTACTGATGCTAAAGGAAGAAGGAACTGTTAGGATTAGTGTCCTTAAATCCTATTGTATGATACTATATATTTTATTATGTATGACATTATGTATGATTTAATGTTGTGTTTAATAAAGTTGTTTTATTATTATCTAAAAATAATGGTAACATGAATATTGGGACATTATCATATAGTCCATAAGATACATTGTATGTGATTTATGTAATTTAGTCACAGAAGATGTAAATCACAAGTTCCTTGTAAACTCAAAATGTAGTTCGTAGTCAGTGATGAAAATTGGGTATTTCATCTGCGAAGACTATAATATATCAACTAAGACGATTTGTCTTGATCATGGAAATGGAGATTTCTAGTTGGTATGTTGATATGTTTTAAGAGTTAAAACATATTGAACTGGACTGTGTGAGATTTATTATTCTTCCAACGACTGTCAAATGAATAATAAACTCACAACTTATATTTGCATGAACTCTTAATCTTGAGAGAATAATGGACTTGATCATGAGGTGTAGGTTGCTTTGATATATCAGGAATGAGATCTAGAGTAACGGTCAAAACCTCAATATGTTGGGCAACCACATTTAGTGTTGATGGAATATATATTCTCAAGATAGAATTCATAGTCTTTTAATGGAGATACAAAATATTCCATTGAGATAAGTTTAATGGAATTGTTATTCAGAGAGTTAGGTCTAACCACTTTAGTAAGAAGTTACTAAAGTATATATATTTATGGAATTGGATTTCATAAATATATAATGAATAACTTTAAAGGATTAAACCGGGTACTCAAGGAATTAAGATGTAGTAATCTAAAAAGTGGCAGTCTTCTTTCACGACTTTGTATTACTACGAATATTTTATGAAGGGGTTGCATGTACAATAAAGTCTTGGGATATAATTTATAAATAAGGCCTAGAGTGCAACTATATTTATATAGTGGTATTAAATATAGTTAATGGTAACTTTGGACTTGTCAAGAGTTGACAGAAAAGCTCAAGGCCCATTGGAGCTAGTGTCTTATTGGTCCCTTTTGGTCACATTCCAAGCCACACACTAAAGCCCAATTGGAAAGGCCCAAAAGGCCAGCCCAATTAGATAATCAGTTAGATACAAAGGGAGAAACATACAGATTTTCTGTAGAGAATTTTGTAAGAAATTTTCGTGAAATGGTGCAAAAGTGTTAGACACTTTTTGACATTCTCCCTTTGGAACTGATTGAGAGACCACACATCTTGGGCGTTAGTGGAATTGGAGTGAAGATTGAAAGTGTTCCCAAGCGATTTTGATCTTCTGTTTTGAAATTCACCGCTCCAAGGTACACTCTCTTATTCTCAAATTCTGAAACTTATATAGTACATGTTAACTTTTATGAATGAAGTATTGCACACATGCATATTTCCATCAAGAACTCATTGGGAGCCACCCGCCATCATTGAAGCCACTACGGAGTTGAAGAATAAAGCATGGGAGGGAGTTGCCTACCACATGGAAGACTCTGTGAAGATGATCAAGACCGTTGAACCAATCACTCCTGCCAAAAACATTGTTTCTATCCTTATTGAGTTTGTTTCTGCTAGTATTATTGTTCATGTTGAGTCTGTTTGTGATCGTATTCCTATAGAGTCTGTTTCTGTTAAATTTGTTGAGAACTCTTTTCCTTATGATATGATTTTTTGTTCTGCTTATTTGTTGGCTTTGAATTTTTTTTTTTTTTTTTTATATTTCGGAAATTGGTAAAGAAACTCTTTATAATAAGGAACTAAAACAAGGGCATGTAAAGCCTATAAAAGAAGAAACCCAACTTGTTAACCTAGGAATTGATGATGAACCTAGAATGATACAAGTGGGTAATACCCTAATCACCTCTGAGAAAGTTGCATTAGTGGCATTGCTGACAGAATTCAAAGAGGTATTTGCATGTTCATAAGAAGACATGCCCGGGATTGATATAGATATATTGCAGCATTGCATTCCAATAGATCCAACAATAAAACCAGTTACATAGAAGTTGACAAGGATGAGGCTAGAATGGACTCTCATGATCAAAGAAGAGGTTGAGAAACAATACAATGCAAGATTCCTGAGAGTGGTCAACTATCCAGAATAGTTAGCTAATGTGGTATCGATGCCAAAGAAGGATGGGAAAGTGGGAATGTGTGTAGATTTCAGAGATCTTAATAGGGCTAGTCTGAAAGATGATTTTCCTTTACCTCACATTGATATTTTGGTTGATAACACAGCAGGATATGCTTTGTTGTCATTTATGGATGGATTTTTAAGAAATAATTAGATAAACATGGCTCCAGAAGATATGGAGAAAACCTCCTTTATTACTCCATGGGGGACGTATTGCTACAAGGTCATGCCATTTGGCCTTAAGAATGTTGGGGTTTATGGTAAGCCAGAGGGGCATTGAAGTCGATTAAAAAAAAATCAAGGCAATTATAGAGATAAGGCCTCCCAGGACTAAGAAGGAGATCCGAGGATTTTTAGGAAGGATACAACACATTAGTAGATTCATAGCCCAGCTCATTATGACATGTGAGCCACTTTTTCGACTACTCAAGAAGGAAGTGCCCATAGTATGGAATGAACAATGTCAAGAAGTTTTTGAGAAGATTAATAATCATCTGATGAAGCCACCAATACTGGTTCCACCTGTACCTAAAAAGCCATTATTGTTGTATCTCATAACTACGGATACAACAATGGGGGATTTGCTTGCTTAGTACTTAGAGGAGACTAAGAAAGCAAATGCGATTTACTACATTAGCAAGAAGATGTTGGCTTATGAAGAGAAGTATTCACCACTTAAAAAGACACGTAGCACTTATATGGGCAACTTGCAAACTTAAACATTATATGCTTGCTTACAAGGTCTTGTTGATGGCAAGAATGGACCCTTTGAAATATCTAATGCAAAAGCATGTGCAAGATGGGAAGATAGCTAAATTGGTTTTGCTTCTGTCAGAATTTGATATTAAATATATGACTCAGGAGTCTATAAAGGGGAGAGCAATTGCTGATCACTTAGCCCATTGTTCACCTGAAGAAACTAAAGAAATCTAAGAAGACTTTCTAGATGAGGATATCATGGGGATTGAGGTAAAATCATGGAAGATGTATTTTAATGGAGCAACTAATCAAAATGGGAGTGGCATTGGAGTTCTCCTAATTTCTCCAAAAGGGACACATATCCATTCTCTGGTAAGCTCAACTTTCCAGCCACTAACAATGCCACTGAATATGAAGCTTACATTATGGGGTTACAAGTGGCCCTAGGCCTTAGAGTGAAAGAGTTAGAAGTATATGGTGATTTAGCCTTGATAATCTCTCAGATTCAAAATTGATGGAAGATCAAAGAAGAAAGGATAATGCCTTATCATGAATGTCTCCAAAAGTGGGCCTCGAAATTCAGAAAGATCCAGTATTAATATATGCCAAGAATGCAGAATTAGATTGCAGATGCTTTAGCAACAATGACTTCTATGATGGATGGACCTAAGGAGGATAAAGCTAGACCAATAGTGGTGGAATAAAAAGAAGAGCCAACTTATTGCATGTCAATAGAAGAAGATAAGGGAATGAATGGAGAAAGTGAATGGTATTCAAACATTTTAAAGTACCTCAAAGATGGGACATACCCAATATCTGTAGACAAGAATAACCAATTGACCATTAGAAGACTGTCCACCAATTATATTATTTATGGTGAAAGGCTTTACAAGAGATCATATTACGAAATTCATCTCCTTTATATAATCGCCAACGAAGCACAACAAATAATTAAAGAGGTTCATGAGTCAAGCTATGGGCTACATATGAATGTACACATGCTGTCGTGGAAGATAATGAGACAAGGTTATTACTGGACTACTATGGAAGCAAACTACACAGCTCATGTTTGGACGTGCCATCAATGATAATTTCATATGGTACCCCATATCAGACTAATATCATTTGCAGATTTGGGGTACCATATGAAATTATCTTATAGATAATGGGCTGCATTTCAAGGGGGAAACTGACAAGCTATTTCGATAGTTCAATATTCAACACCATAAATCCTCACCCTACTATCCTTAGACTAATGGAGCAGTTGAGGCTGCTAACAAGAATACAGGGTGAATTTTGGAGAAATGCACAAAGAATTACAAGGATTGGCGCCTACAATTACCCTATGCACTTTGGGGGTATAGGACATCAAATCGATCTTCCACAGGAGCCACTCTTTATTCATTAGTGTGTGGGATGGAAGCAGTTCTTCCCATTGAAATGGGTATCCGTTCATTGAGAATAGTACTAGAGAGTGAAATCCCTAAAGTAGATTGGTTGCAAAGTAGATATGACCAATTATGCATGATGGATGAGAAGAGACTCAAGGCCTTGTATCACATTCAAGGTTATCAAAGGAGGCTTAGGAAAGCTTTTGACAAGAAAGTAAGAAATAGAGATTTGAAGTTAGGAGATTTAGTGTTGAAAGCAGTTCGAGCCCTAGTTCAAGATACAAATGAGAAGTTTAAGCAAAATTGGGCAAGTCCATATATTATCAAGCAGATATACTCTAGGGGAGCAGTAAGGCTGATGGACTTAGATGCAAACTCTTTTAATGAGCTAACCAATATGGATTAATTGAAGAAATACAATATCTAAGGTGGTAGTCTGAAAATTGCACGTCTGAAGCGGTTGTAAATTATGTTATTTCCCTTTCTAGGTTTGTAAAAAAATAAAAAAAAACAAAAAAAACTCACTGGGCAAAAAACCTACAAGGCCGGTCTAGGCAAAAATTAGGGCATAAAAAAAAGAGTGAGAAAGCTTGCTAGGTTGAAAACTTGAAAGGGTGGCCTAGGCAAAAGTTAAGGCAAATAAAAAGGAACTACATGATGACTTGATCCTTCTGCTAAGGACGTACTTAGGCAACCATACATTAGTCTGGTCACAACTTCTCCAAACCCACCATTTACCCATTAAGCAAAAAACATTGTTCCCGAAATTCAGCCATTCCATTAAACCATGTCATTACACAAAATCCAAAATTCAAACCCTAAACCAAGCCTTAAAAGAAACCAAACCCTAAAAACCTCACCTTAAACAGAACCCTTGACCTGGAGGTCCTAAATAATTCCTAAACCTAAGAGTTTCACATCAACTTTTAAAATAAATATGTTCAAAGCCTAAGAAGATCATTTTTTCTTCAGTATTTTCTCCTTTGGTTGTTCATTGATTCCATCTGTGCTAGGTACTTTGTCATCTTTTTCCCTCCTTTTAAACTCATAGTTGTCAGCTTCATGTCTTTCTTGGTTGTCTCTAAGAAATTGTTTTCTCATGGTAACCATGTTAGCCTCCTTGTCCGCGATCTTATTTACTAGCCAGTTGGAATAGTCTGAGGTCATCCTGTGAAAGTGAACTTTGACAAAAGATTGATCCACTCAGTTAGCCATCTCTAAGCCCAACAACACGTTCCTTATAGAAGTAGGATTTGTCTCCACAAGAGTGAAAAGGTTTTCTTCCTTTTCCACCAGGCATCCCATGCTCATATTGGAACTGCCTTAAGAGTTTATTCGCCTTATAAAAATTTGCTCTCATTAATCCAACTAGGAAGATGTGATCTAGTCCTGGAGACCGCAACAAAGGAGGTGGACACTTCCACCAATAACAATTCCATCGAATTGAGACACTAGATTTCTTGTTCAGGAATTTCACCTAGTAGCTCTCAGTTTGACACTCAGTTTTGAGGACAGTCCTACTGAGGAAATTGCCAGGACCATAATCAGCAATAGTGGGAGTGGCGATCATGTCTAGTCTTTTCATCAACCATATTTGCAAAGTCAAGGGACTCCCAAGAAAGTTTTGTGATTCTCCACCATGAAACACAGAGTCCAATCCTAAAAGAGTTTTTGCCAAGATTAGAGAAGTAGGATTATCACCATCTTTAACTTGACTCACAATGCCTATGGCTTATGCATCCACAAAACCTAGTCTTCCAGAGCAAAACAAAACTTTTCCCACGAAGCAAAGAGATAAGCCAAAATTCTTCTACATGTTGTCAGTCACTCCATGAGTATGTTTATTAATCAGTCTTGAAAGAACTACACAAAGAATCACCATGTGCCCTTTAATCATGCTACTGGTAATTGAAGTAGGAAGTTCTAAAGCATCAGACAAAATTTTCCTATGTCTAGGATCACAAGAAACTGCTATGGATTTCTTGCTCGGATTATAACCTAGAATAGTTGAAAATTCTTCAATTGTGGGACAAAGTTCAGCAGTTTTAAACTGTTAGGATGTGTGCCCTTAAATCCTATTGTATGAAGCTATGTATTTTATTATGTACGACATTATGTATGTCTTAATGTTGTGTTTAATAAAGTTGTTTTGCTATTATCTAAAATAACGGTAACATGAATATTGAGACATTATCATATAGTCCATGAGATACATAGTATGTGATTTATGTGAAAAGTCACAGAAGATATAAATCACAAGTTCTTTGTAAACTCAGAATTTTAGTTCGTGGTCGGTGATGAAATTGGGCATTTCATCTGCGGAGACTATAACATATCAACTAAGATGATTTGTCTTGATCAATGAAATGGAGATTTCTAGTTGATATGTTGATATGTTTTAAGAGTTAAAACATATTGAACTGGACCGGTGTGAGATTTATTAGTCTCCTAACGACTGTCAAATGAATAATAAACTCACGACTTATATTTGCATGAACTCTTAATCCTGAGAGAATAATGGACTTGATCGTGAGGTGTAGATTGCTTTGATATATCAGGAGTGAGATCTAGAGTTACGGTCAAAACCTCAGTACGTTGGGCAACCACATTTAATGTTGATGGAACATATATTCTCAGCATGAAATTCATAGTCTCTTAACGGAGATACAAAATATTCCCTTGAGATAAGTTTAATGGGTTTGTTATTCAGAATGTTAGGCCTAACTACTTTAGTAAATAGTTACTAGAGTATATATTTATGAGATTGGATTTCATAAATATATGATGAATAACTTAAAAGATTAAACTGGGTACTTAAGGATAAGATGTAGTAATTTACAAAGTGGCAGTCTACATTCATGACTTTGTGTTACTACGAATATTTTATGAAAGGGTTGCATGTACAATAAAGTCTTGGATATAATTTATAGATAAGGCCTAGAGTGCAACTATATTTATATAGTGGTATTAAATATAGTTAATGGTAACTTTGGACTTGTCAAGAGTTGACAGAAAAGCCCAAGACCCATTGGAGCTAGTGTCTTATTGGTCCTTTTTGGTCCCATACCAAGCCACACACTTAAGCCTAATTGGAAAGGCCCAAAAGGCCAGCCCGATTAGATAATCGGTTAGACACAAAGGGAAAAACATACATAATTTTTTGTAAAGAATTTTAAGAACACTATGGTGAAGTGGTGTATGTAAGTATTAAATACTTTGACATTGTCCCTTTGAAAATTGATTGAGAGACCACACATTTTGGGCGTTAGTGGAATTGGAGTGAAGATTGAAAGTGTTCCCAAGCGATTTTAATCTTCGTTTTGAAATTCACTGCTCCAAGGTACACTCTCTTGTTCTCAAATTCTGAAACTTATATAGTATATGTTAACTTTTATGAATGGAGTAGATTCGTTATTTTTCCGCTGCGCACATGCATATTTCCATCATAAACTGGAATACATGATCTTCAGTATCCTAGAACTTCACAGTAGCACGAAGGGAATCCCACTTAATCTTGACATTTCTCAAAGCCTTGATTCCATCCAGTTTGTAGGCTGTAAAATTGGTCTTGGTACTAAAATCAAAGCTACGAACCCATCTATTGATATCATGAATTGTTGAATGAGGGAAATTTTGATTGTTAGCCATGGATATCTCTTTCTTGTGATTATTGTGTCTTGGTAACCTTGATGTAGAGATTTTTTTTGCAATATAGATGCTAAAATAAGCTACCTCAATTGTTAACCAGGTTTAAATAAGTTTCAAGAGTTTGTAGCTGACTAGGAAAATGTTTCATAGCCTCAAACGAAAGAAACATTTTTCAAAAAACTCAAAAACACAAAAAAAATGTTGGAAAAGCGCGAGGAATTGGCCCGAAATTGGGTGTGCCTATTGGCACCTTAAAGTGCCAATCAACACTCTGCACCTAGCTCCACTAAGGACCACTCACCCAATTTAGTGTTTTTGGGCACTTCTTGGGTCTGTTTTGACTCTGTTCTTCGCGAAAAAAAATTGGTTGTGCAATAAGGTTTCTCAAAAATTTTCATGGATTGTCAAACTGAGGCATTTATACATGCCTTGTCCATTTGTTTTTTTTTTTTTTAAATCATCTGCATCACTGCTTTCAAAAAAAAAAAGGGAAATAGAAAATTAATCAAATCAAGATTTTTCAAGTCATGCATTTATCTCTCAAACTAGGGGCATTTGGCTATGCCTTATCCCCTCTTTCTGGAACAAGTAAAAATCACTCATTCCATTTCAAAGAGAGAGAGAGAGAGAGAGAGAGAGAGAGAGAGAGAGAGAGAGAGAGAAATTCTTTTAAAAAATGAAGGGTTATCATGCATAAAGTTTTCAAATTAAGGGCACTCAACTGTGGCTCATTCAAGCAAGCGCAAATCCCATCAGAAGTCGGTAGATAAATTCCAATTGTTTACTACAAGACTTCATTTGGTGTATTCTAAACTTGTCTCATCTAAAGTTCCAACAAGATTAGAAGCAATACAAAGGTAAAAGAGCTAAAAGCCAAAAATAATACGATTGCCTAAAGAGTACTTTCTTGTCTTTCCAGGAAAATTAAAATACAAGTCAAGCATCATTCTAACTCTGGGTTCGCCTGCGAGAAGATCCCTAGACCCACCTCTAAAGGAGCCACCCTCAGTGTCTCCTTCCTAACTTGCATAAAATTGAGATTCTTGTTGCCAGTTCCGAAGTTCAAGATTTCTGATCCTCTCCTCTAAAGATCTTGTGTTGGTATCAGCTAATGCCATCCGGGTATTCTGAAAAATTAATAAAGACAAGTGTTAGACCCATTATCATTGAAGTTCAAGAAAAAACACTTGGAAGGCATCATCTTATACCCAGTTCACTTCATTGAGCACATATTGAGAATATTGAGTGCGCGCAACCTCCAATCATCAGCATGTTTTCCTCCATAAGATCAGTCTCGACCTAAAACACAAATCCACCGGTTCATGAATAAATTAAGCAGCAAAGAAAAATGAGGACGAGAAACTGAAGGATTCAGGAACACACTAGGTCACCGCAAGGGATATTCAGGGTGTGCTTTGGCCTGTCTAAAGCCAAAGAACTGTACAATCCATTTGGATTCATCCCTTCATATTGCCATGCTAGAAAATGAGGATAAGTTTCCATGAAAGAACTAGAAGAGCCGCTAGCATGGCTAGGAGGGGGGGTTCTCTTCTTCCTCTTCCTCTTCTTCAGAAGATGAAGCCTAAGAGTGCAACATACAGATATTGTCACAAAAGCTGAAATATGGGAGATGAACATACAATATGAGGAATGCTAGCTACACAACCTTGCAATTGAGTCTGAACAAATTCAAGATAATCACCTGGTGTTCCTAAAACAACATGGCTAACTTGAGCACGTGCAATTTCTTCATTAGCTAGAAGGTCAGCCAACCGGATTGAGGAACAAGGAGGAACCAGAATTGTCGCAGGAGGGCACATATGTTGAACCTAAGCCAACACTTGGTCACCAAGTTACCAATACCTCCCATGGCCACACTCAAACAATACCTGTCCACCATTCAGCTCTTGAGCCCATTCACACTTAGCATACTTCTCACATCCAAGCCAAGGATCCAAAGACATCTGAAAATCAAAAAGAACCTAGAGTGAAAAGAAAACCAAACCACAATCAAACACAAAAACCCTTAACTAAACATAAAATTCCACGCACAAAAAAAAAAAAAACCACATCTGCAACAGTTAAGTTGTCAATCACCGTACACCAAACTTGCAAAGAACGCTTGGAAGGCGTTGACGTACTATACTTGGGCAGCCAATGGAGAAACCTGGGATACATGTCACCAATATCTTCCAAAACTTGAGGACTAACTTAAAATATTCGTACATCCAGACTTGAACTGAAATCAACATGCATCATCAATGGCACAACAACCAAAATGATTTTCCAAAACCCACACATTGCCAAAAATTTAAAACCTCACTTGCCAAACAAATGGTGCACCTCCTAAGCTTGAAAGGCTACGCCGAGAAAGTTGAGTCATGAAATGCAAAAGGGTTGCGTAAGCCACGCCACCCCCATCATAATTTTTGATCTGGCCAATATCCTTTAAACTCCACAAATAGCGCAAGCTCACAGTATGGAAATAAGAAAGTTCCAATGAAGAGAAACATGAACATGCGAGTGCTGGTTGCTACAGTCTTACAATTCTCAATATTGCCATACAACCACATCAAGGAGACATTTTTTCTCTTCAGTTTTGAAGGCATCACACCCAAAAGACTTTTAATCTCTTTTGAAGTAAAGAAATCACTGACTTTGATTCTTTCACTGCCCAATCTTAAGCCAGTAATGGTTGAGATGTCATAAGGTGTCAACATCACCTCACCAATGCTTGGAAAAAGGAAAGTGCAAGTGGTGTTCCAAAACCGCTTTGACAAAGCAAGGAGTAACTGGAGATCTTTGTACTCGTGTGTATCATGATTCAATAGAGCCCAAAAGAAATTCTGAAAACCTGCTTCATTAATGATTTCCTTGATGTCTGGAGACAATATCTCCCATATACCTTTTAGCATTTGGAGGCTACCTTGACTCTTGAGTTTCTGCAAAAAAAATTTTACTTAATAATTGAGAAGTCCACAAAATACTCATTCCAAAATCCCATGTCTAAAAAAAAAATTCCCATGTCAAATAATTTTTTCCAAAGAAAGTCCCATGTCCAACAAAAATTTTCTATGTCCAAAAAATTCTTCAATGTCCAACCAAATCATGTCCAACACAAAAAAAAAAAAAAAAAAAAAAATCACCGCAAAAGATTTCCCATATTCATACCCATACCCATAAAAAATTTCCATACTTAAGAGACAGGACTTACACATTCCAACAAAATTTCCACATGCATAAAAAATGAATTTGTTTAACCAAAGCCTACACATCAAATTTTCATGACTTCAATGCCCACAAAATTCAAGCCAAAACTCATTCAACAATACCACAAGCTTCATACATTGCTAAACTTCATAAGTTATCAACGTTGTCCAAATTTCACCATGCCAAATAGCTCAACAACTCAAAAATGCCCCAAGGCCAAGATTACAACATGATCATGATGAAGGAAAAATTCTGGTTTTGCATCTCATGCAAAACCCACAGCGGAAGCGACAAACTAGGATCTATTTCATTCGTGATTGATAACGTGCACTATGTAAATTTCAGAATTTAAGAACAAAATGGCGTACCTTGGTGTGGAGAAATTCAAAACAAATATTAGAAGCACTTGGGAATACTTTTAATCTTCACTCCAATTCCACTTTACGCCCAAGATGTGTGGTCTCTCAATCAGTTTTCAAAGGGAGAATGAAAGTGTGTTTTACACTCTCTCACACACCGTTTTTAATTTCTCTTTTTCACTTCTAAAAATTCTGTATGTTTCTCCCTTTATAACTAACTGATTATCTAATTGGGCTGGCCTATTAGGCCTTTCCAATTGGGCTTTAGTGTGTGGCTTGGAGTGGGACCAAAAGGGACCAATAAGACACTAGCTCCAATGGGCCTTGGGCTTTTCCGTCAACTCTTGACAAGCCCAAAGTTACCATTAATTATATTTAATACCACTATATAAATATAATTGCACTCTAGGCCTTACTAATAAATTATATCCCAAGACTTTATTATGCATACAACCCCTTCATTAAAATATTCGTAGTAATTCAAAGTCATGAATATAGACTGCCACTTTGAAGATTACTACATCTTAATCCTTGAGTACCCGGTTTAATCCTTTATGTTATTCGTCATATATTTATGAAATTCAATTTCATAAATATATACTTTAGTAACTCCTTACTAAAGTGGTTGGGCCCAACACTCTGAATAACTAAATCCATTAAACTTATCTCAAGGGAATATTTTGTATCTCCATTAAGAGACTATGAATTCCATCTTGAGAATATATGTTCCATCAACACTAAATGCGGATGCCCAACATACTGAGGTTTTGACTGTAACTAATAGATCTCACTCTTGATATATCAAAGCAACCTACATTTCATGATCAAGTCCATTATTCTCTCAGGAATTAGAGTTGATGTAAATAGAAGTCGTGAGATTTATTATTCATTTGACAGTCATTAGGAGAATAATAAATCTCACAGCGGTCCAATTCAATATGTCTTAACTCTTAAAACATATCAACATACCAACTAGAAGTCTCCACTTCCATGATCAAGACAAATCATCTTAGTTGATATGTTATAGTCTTCGCAGATGAAACGCCCAATTTCATCACCGACTACGAACTAAACTTCTGAGTTTACAAAGAACTTGTGATTTATATCTTCTGTGACTTTTCACATGAATCACATACAATGCATCTCATGGACTATGATAATGTCTTAGTTCATTTATAGATAGTCTCATATAATTAAACAATTTAATTATTAAATACATGCCAATAAATTGAGTTTTAGGGCATAAACCCCAACACATGAGAATTTCCAACCCAACCATGCAATATGCAAAATTTCAACAAGAGCAAACAACAACCAAATGACAATGTCTCAACACTAAGCTCTTAACAAAACATGAAATCAACAAATTTCCCAACAAAGAAATCCAAAAAATAAGCTCAACTTGAAGTCCATTTTGGAGTGTGGTGCATGGGTCTTGGGGTCTTGGAGGAGCCATTCTTCATCATTCCATTCAAGGGATGGGTGATATTGTTTCCCATTACAAGTAAGAAAGGATGGCCTATTGGAAGATGCCATTGTCAATGCATAAAAATGAAGGTTTGGAAATGGGTTTCAAAAAATGGGTTTGTAGCAAAGATGGTTAAGAACACAAAGATCTAAAAAGATATTGAGGGAGATGAATGAAAGCTAGTTTAGAAGCTTAGGGAAGTAATTTTCTAGAGAAAAAATGGTGTGATAAGGGAGAAAATGCAAGTGGAAGAAAAGAGTGAATAGTGACAATGGAGGAAGAGAGAAGAGTGAGGAGGGAAGAACGAAAAAAAAAAAGGAAGACAAGTGAGATGGGGGCCAAAAATTTCGCAACCCCCCTCCCCTTTTTGTTACTTGAGTTGCTGAGTCAACTCTTAAAAAAAATTGAGAAAATTTTATTTTATTTTGTTTTGTTCTTTTTAAGAAAGAGATAAAATGTCAAAGATTTTCAAGGACAGATGACATCAATTTCAAGAAAATGTCAATTTTGAAAGAAAAAAAAATTCGAAGATGATCAAGAACATAGAGCATCATTTTTAAAAAAAAAGAAGAAGAAGAAGAAGAAGAAAGTTTCAAATTCTAAATTCCAAATTTCAAGTTTCAAAGAAAAAATATCTTTTTCAAAGGACTACAAAAGTCAATCAATGTTTTCCTTTTAAAATGGAAAATTCAAATCAAGAAAAAACAAAGGAAGATCATACATCTCAAATGGAACAACAAAGCACTCATCATCTAAAGTCTAATCCTAAATTTTGATCTTTTGTACGTGAAGTCCCAGGTTTTGAGGTAGAGAAGCCCCTTGGTTACCTTCCATTCAAAATTGAGGTAGGGAAGCCCCTTAGTCGACACAATTCAAGATTGAGATAGAGAAGCCTCTCAATCGCCCCAGGTTCCAAGGTAGAGAAGCCCCTTGGTTACCTTCCATTCAGATCGAGGTAGAGAAGCCCCTTACTCGTCACAATTCAAGATTGAGATAGAGAAGCCTCTCAATCGCTCCAGGTTCCAAGGTAGAGAAGCCCATTCGTTACCTTCCATTCAACATCAAGGTAGAGAAGCCCTTTGGTTACCTTCCACCAGATTGAGCTAGAGAAGCCCCTTGGTCGTCACAATTCAAGATTGAGATAGAGAAGCCTCTCAATCGCCCCAGGTTCTAAGGTAGAGAAGCCCCTTGGTTACCTTCCATTCAAGATCGAGGTAGAGAAGCCCCTTAGTCATCACAATTCAAAATTGAGATAGAGAAGTCTCTTAATCGCCCTAGGTTCCGAGGTAGAGAAGCTCTTTGGTTACCTTCCATTTAGATCGAGGTAGAGAAGCCCCTTAGTCGCCCCCACATACGGATTGAGATAGAGAAGCCTTTTAATGCACCCCAGATTCTGACTAAGATAGAGAAGCCTCTCAGTCACCTCAGCCTTTTTGGAATATTTATCTACAAGATAATTATCACTTTAAAGACCTAAATATCCGGAAAATGAGATTAATTTTTAAAATATGGATTAAAAATGCGTCTAAATACAATTCTCGGCTCAAAAATCCTCAAAAAATGAGTCTAAATTTGACCAAATCTCAAACGCTGGCTCTGCACCCAAGAGGGCCATTCGGCACTTCCTAAGTTTAGATTGGCCCAAATTTTTGGCCCAGCTTGGGGAGTCCCTAATTGAGATAAAGCCTATCTTTTTCAAATTTTTAAAGATAAGGACGCGTTCCAATTCGTATATGATTTAATTGAAGCATCCCAACATCTATAAATAGAGGAAACAAATCAGAATTAGGAGTTCTTCTCTTCTAACTTTTCAATTCCGTTTACATTAAAAACGTTATGGAGGCTTTTGCTTTAGGAACTTCTTTTTCATAAGTAAAGTATTTTAGGCTTCAAAGAGGTGAACAAACTTCTTTGAATTCTAAAATATTCTTTCATTAGAAGAGCACACTCATACAAGAGGTATTCTGTTTTTCTTCTTTCTTTTCTTCTTCTATTAATTTTTGTTATTGTTTGATGCATGAATATGTTTAGCATGTTTTATTATCTTTTGTTCTTGATATATAATTACCATGCTTTGCTGGAATTTTCTTTAATTTGTTCTTAGATGATTGTTTATTGTAATTCTTTTTCTTAAGTTTCAAAATTTGCTAATGACTATCAAAGATTATTTTTAAAATTCAAAAACTAATCTGTATTTTCAGATCAGATTTTTTTTAAGACTCAAAACTAATCTGTATTTTTATTAAATACAGATATGATTTTTAAAATTCAAAAACTGATTTGTATTTTTAGATCTGATTTTTTTTAGGATTCAAAAACTGATCTGTATTTTTATTAAGTACAAATATGTTCTTTTTAACCCAAAATTGATCTGTATTTTCATTAAATACAAATCTGATTTTTTTTATATACAAAACTGATTTGTATTTTCATTAAATACAGATCTGATTTTTTAACTCAAAACTGATCTATATTTTTATTAAATACAAATTTGATTTTTTTTTTCAAAAAAAGTTTTCCTTGTCACAAAATTGCAGATTTTGAAATTTAAAAGAAAGGATTGAAAGTTAGGTTGAAGCTTTTTTATTTGTATTTTTTTTATATGTGATGCATTCATAATAAATTTATCTCATGAATGTGGATCCTCATTCAAAAGGTTTTTTTTTTTTTTCCTAAAAAGAAATCTGATTTTTCTTTTACAAACCTAAAATTATTTTTTTATTACTTTTCAAAACAGATCTGGTTCTTTTTAACAAAATTTCATTCCTTTTTTTACAAACAACAGATCTAATTTTTCTTGATAAAATCACTTTTTTTCTAACTTTACACAAAAATAGATCTGATTCTTTTTAACAAAATCTCTTCTTCTTTTTTTTTTTTTTTTTACAAAAGTAGATTTGATTTTTTTTACAAACTAAGTCTTAGTTTTCTTAATTTTCAAAACATATCTAATTTTCTTTTAAAAGAGGACATATTCATAAGGCAGATTTATTTAGATTAGGGATAATTACAATAAACTCACCTGTGGTATGACCTGTTTTCACTTTGCCTACCCGTGGTTCAATCATTTGCACTTTGCCCACCTGAGGATAGTCCCGTTAGCCTTTCGTAACCCACCTCTTCATTCGCCATTAGAAAAACACATTTTTAGGCAAAAACAAATATAACAAGAATAAAAAAACTAGGGTTTGTATTTTTTTGAAAGAGCTTGGATTATGGAGGGTTTGTGTCTCTATGCAAACTATTGGTCCGCTGCTAAAATTCCTTTGAAAAAATAATCAATCTTAGAAAAGAAAGAACGACCCAAGATGGGTTTTGTAGAGAAAAGTATATATATAACATGATTCCTCCCTCCCTCCCTCCCAATGACTTAGAAAGAAAGAAAGAAAAGAAAGAAAATGTCTGGAGTTGTAGGAGAAGAAGAGTATAGTGATGATACTCATCTTCTCAAATCAACCAACGACCACGATGAAGGCGTCGTAGTTGTCCTCGACATCGAACAGCAGCAACCATACTCATCTCCCTCCTCCTCTTCTTCTCCAAACCTCGTCGCCACAGTTTCAAGCGCCTCCTTGATAGAACTATTAATTCTACTTCTTCTTCTTTTAGAGACAGAGACAGAGATCCTGTTGTTGTTGTTGCGGATCTCACCAACGATGCGGTTCTAACCGACGCTGGTGCACCTCCCGAATGGGTTTTACTCCTCTTGGGTTGCCTCCTCGGCCTCGCCATGGGTCTCTTCGTTGCCACTTTCAACAAAGGTGTCCACGTCATCCATGAATGGGCCTGGGCCGGCACTCCCAGCGAAGGTACCACTTGGCTCTGATTGCAGTGTCTCACCGACATGTGGCATCAGATTCTCTTGATTCCTATCACCGGCGGTGTTATCGTTGGGATGATGCATGGTTTGCTTGAGATTTTGGACCAAATCAGACACTCTAATTCCTCCACCAAATCCAAATCCCAATCCCATTCCCAAAGGCAAGGTTTTGATTTTGTTGCTGCTGTTTTCCCTACTATTAAGGCAATTTAAGCTGCTGTCACTTTAGGCACTGGTTGTTCTCTGGGTCCTGAGGGTCCAAGTGTCGATATTGGCACATCCTGTGCTAAGGGTTTCTCTGTTATGATGGGTAATAGCAGTGATAGGGAATTGGCTCTTCTTTCTTTGCACAATTTTGATACCCATCTTGTTTCTCTAAAAAAAAAAATTCAAACCCTAGCCTTTTGATTCTTGTTATATTTGTTTTTACCTAAAAATGTGTGTTTCTAATGGCAAATGAAGAGGTGGGTTACGAAAGGCTAACAGAACTATCCTCAGGTGGGCAAAGTGTAAATGATTAAACCACGGGTAGGCAAAGTGAAAACGGGCCATACAACAGGTGGGTTTACTGTAATTATCCCTTTAGATTAATTTTTGTTATGTGTTTGTCATGTGTGTTCGACATATCATTCAGCATCATGCAAAAAGGGTATATTGGTCATTAGAGTTTAGAAGACCAGACTCTATCTGGGCATAATGAGTGCCTAACACTTTCCTATTCCGTAACCTAGCCCCCGAGCTTAGATTTTTGGATAGGTAGATTAGTGCTTTGTCTTTTAATTTTGGTAGATTATAATTAGGACCAAAGTTTTGTATTCTTTTTTATAGATTTTAACTAGGACCCAAAACCTTGTAAGTTTAATTTACCAAAATTGTATTTTTTTATTCAATCAATGACATTCA
This sequence comes from Castanea sativa, assembly GCF_040712315.1. Taxonomy (NCBI): domain Eukaryota; kingdom Viridiplantae; phylum Streptophyta; class Magnoliopsida; order Fagales; family Fagaceae; genus Castanea; species Castanea sativa. Next base: position 16,013,063 of record NC_134020.1, read on the forward strand.
AAGTGTCTCCCCCCATATGTGGATGTCAGGTCATTTGATTGGGGTTTGAAGTGTCTTCCCCCATTTATGGATGTTGGGTAGTTTGATTGGGGTTTGAAGTGTCTCCCCCCATTTATGGATGTGTCTCCCCCCATTTATGGATGTTGGGTAGTTTGTGATTTCTGTTGTATCTTTACTCCATATATCATACCTTGCAGTGGACATCATACCCTTAAACTCTTCCCATGTCATCATAAAGCACATGGGTAGGTCAAAAATCAATTCAGGCGGGTCTTCTTCACTTTCCTCTTCATTCATCAAGCAATTAATCCTTGGTCCTCTCCCAAAATTATGGTTCGACAAGGGATTATTAGTGATGCTAGGCCTTGTAGGCAGTGCAATCACCTTATTGTCTATTAACTCTTGAATTACATGAAGAAGGCCAAAACTGAAAGCTCGAATTTGTGTTAAAAACACAAGAGCTGTTTAGACCTTAAATTAAAAAAAAATTACGGCTCGGTTGATTTTACTCTAACTTAAACTAAGTGCGGAATAGAGTAAATGTGAGCGAACAAACAATAAAACTACTTTAAGTCATATTCAACAAATCACAGCAGTAAAATAAAAGCTAAAAGAGTAGGGAAGAGATATGCAAACACAAGATAACACGGCGATGTGTTATCGAAGAGGAAACCGAAGAACTCGGAAAAAAACCTTTCCACCGCCCTCCAAGCGGTAAATCGATCCACTAGAGAATAAAATTGGAGTACATGAATAACAAAAGACCCTTCAAGCCTAGTCTACCCAATGTACTTGAGCCCTCCAAGCTCCTGCTACCAACGGACTTCACGAAGTCATGTCTTCTCTAGCTTTTCGGATTTTGCAATACGCCCGATTGCATCTGTCAAGCCTCACCAACTACTTTTTGGCAAATCTCCAAAGCTTCCCAAGCTTCAAAACACTCTCTACACTCTGAAGGGGTGTGGGTTGTGTTCGGGTACAAATCTCCTTTCAAGGTATGGCAATGGGAGAGGGAAGGAGAAGACGCTACAATGATTTCTCACTAAGGATGGGTAGCTCTCTCTCTAAAAGATGGGTGTGGATGTTGTAGAAAACCTATCTAGGGTTTTTCTCTCTGAATGACCTCTTTACACTTTTGTTGGTAATGAGGGTATATACAATATGGGTGAAGGGTAAGAAAGTCACACTTAAAAATCCTCTAAGCAGAGAGTTACGCAGGTATCTCACGGAAAGGTCTTACCCATGAAATACTCGCGAAATTGACAGCCTGGCACGACTCTTCCGCTTCCAGTCATGTGCTTCTCACACGCCCTTTTCGCGGGAAGAGCTTAGTCATGAACTTCTCAGGAGCTAGTCGCGAAATGCACTGATCTTCAATTAAGCTTGAGTCTTCACCAACTTAATACTAAACCAAATACAATAGGATCCCACAAAAATACAAGGAAACAAAAAAAAATGCAATTACAACACTTTTTTTAATGGAATAAAGCCAACATAAAACATAAATCACAACTTTAAAATCTCCCCATTTGGCTATTCTGTAACAAAACACCCTATAATAAACTCTAGACTTAAACGTGAGTTTGGGAACAATGGCAAAACTCACTCACACCTAAATCTAGAAGCTATGAAGCACTTGGAACATATATACCTGTAACCTGAAACACTTGCACAAAACGCATTAGACCCTCAAGGTAAATCAAGTGGTAAAAGGACAAGTATAATGTAACAAGTAAAATGCGATCAAGTAAACATGATGTGAAACATATGAGCAACTTGATCATACACCAAAACAGTCATATATAAATGACTACAATGATCACATAGCGAAGCAAATGATCATCCGAACATGCAACCAATAAAGCACAATAGCATAAGAATGTATGCATGTCCAACACACAACCAATGCAAAACACAAAAGAAATTTGCATTAAGGACACAAGATCCAACAATGGCACAAGAACACACAACCAATGCAAAACACAAAAGGTATTTGCATTAAGGATACAAGATCCAACATGGGCACAAGTGTGTTCCAACACATAAACACGATGCAATGAGAGCAACAAAGCATAGATACTAAAAGTAACTCAATGCACCATAAAGCAACGAGAAAACAAGCATAAAATAAAACAAAGCAAAACAAGATTTTCTCGAAAAGATGTCTTCTCCCCCTTGGTAAATGCATCTCCCCTATGGCTTTCTCCCCATATAAATGTGTACGAGGTAGAATTTCTCCTCCTAAGAATGTGCACATGAGTCATATAGAAATGACAAAACACATCGGTATATTTTTTAGTATACTCTCCCCTTTTTTGTCATGAATAGACAAGAGAAGCAAAAGGAAGAAGGGAAAGAAAAGAAGATATGAACAAGGATATGGTGCACGAGGGGTGCAAGATGAATGAGAAAATGAAGCTCAAACAAAAGATAAAACATCTTAAAGATACAATGCTACAAAGCATAAAGTAAACATGACATGCTAAGGATGATGGAACAAGGTATAGACCAAGGCATGACATAGACACAATAACATGTTATATGTGCTAAAAGGTCTAAAAAGACTTAACTAGCATGAGTGAATGCAAAACATGTCAAGTGTTAGAGTGTGTGTAGCAAAGGTGCATCTAGTGTGCATGTGAGATACATGACCAATGCATGAGCAATCACTTAAGAGGAAAAGTGTATAAAACACACAACCAATGATCAAAACATGATAAATATGAATAATTATGGTGATCCCCAAAATTTGGTACTCATCGGAGTCCAAAACAACGAGAAAATGTCATTTGGGCATTTTATCAAACACCTAGAGTGCACACACTACACATGTATGTTAAACAATGCAAGAACATATGAAAATATTGCCTAAATACATGTTATTTTTTCCACAAGAGGCCAACATCCAAAGCAAATCAACATTTAAAACAAAACCCAATAAAAACGATTGATAAAAAATAAGTTTTCCAACTCCCATTTGAGAAAATCCCAACTGTGAACATAAAACCCCTAAAAACATAATCTAAGGATCAAAATTAAAGAAAAGAGTTAAAGATTACCTTAGAGATGTTAATGGAATGAAAAACACTTGAATTTAGTTGGGTTTAGATGTAGAAACATTAAAATAGGGGTTTGGGAGAAGATGGGAAAGTTTAAAACAAATGACCCACGAAATGCCCTAATTCTGATTTGTTTCCCCTATTTATAGAGGTTTGGATGCTTCAATAAGATCAAATATGAATTGGAACGCATCCTTATCTCTAAAAATTCAAAAAATATATGCTTTATCTCAATTAGGGAGTCCCCAGGCCAGGCCAAAAATTTGGGTCAATTGGCACTTGCCATGTGCCGATCGGCATTCTAAGAGTGCCAAATGGCCCTCTTGGGTGTCAGGCTCGCGTTTGAGTTTTTGTCCAATTTGGACTCCTTTTTTTGAGGATTTTTGGGCTAGGAATTGTACTTAGACACATTTTTCATCTGTATTCTAAAAATTAATCACTTTTTCCGAATATTTAGGTCTTTAAAGTGATAATTATCTTGTAGATAAATATTCCAAAATGCTTGATTATCCACAACTTCTTTGTTATCTAATTATCCACTTTATTCTCATGCAAGCAAGTCTATTTTTAACACTAACTAACAACCAATCACAAAATTATTTAATTAATTTTAATTGTCTAATCAATTAGAATCAATTTAAATTAATCATGCGTGGTTGGTTCCACCCAAACAAATGCATGCAGACCATGCAAACTTGATGATGTGATATCTTTTAATCCGAGGATCCGATTTAGAAATCGGACATACCGTCGTGACCGTTAGATCCTCAAGATCATTTTTATGATATGCAATGAATGAATTAATGCATGTAATACAACTCTAAATTCTAGGCATATGAGTGGTCATTTTAGTCATCCTCCAAGATTAAATTATGGGTGCAAAATCAAGTGTCTACGGTACCTTTAGCCTAAACCTTAGGATTTTTTTTCCCGATATTTCGGGCTAAAGTCAAGTATTAATAAGAATTTTCAAGAATATACAATTTATTCCCTAAACACAAAGGACAGTTAATATATTTTTTACAATTCCATATTCCTTTAAGTCCTTTACTTCACTAACTGCATTATGAAAATAATATGCGCATGGGAGTATTATGGTAGTGTAAAGACCTGGTGTTTGAACCTCAGCCCACCAAGAACAGTGGATGATAGTCCAACAAGCCCAAAATGATATATTTGTTAGAGAATGGGTTTTACAAGGAAACGTATCAACAAATTAAATATGGGCCATAGCTAATAGGATTCGTGTTAATAATACTGAAAGCACAAAATGATAGAAATAATGCTCCTCGGTAAAGTCTGAGGATGAGATGTTCTTATATTAATTCAAGTTTATCTAAAGACAGTGTGTTTTTTTTTTCTTTTTCTTTTTTGTTCCTTCTCATATTACATGCCCCATTTTTTACAGTGGCCTTTTCCTTTTATAGTCCTTCACCCCTCCATCCCAGCCTTCTACCTATTGATTTCATAGGTAATCCCTTGGATGCTTGTCCCGTCAGGACCTCTTAGAAGCTTTGTGAGTAGTTGTGAGCTAAGATGGCACTATTCAAGTGTCATTTCTCCATAAATGTGGCCAATTCAGTTGATGCAATGCATTTAATGTGGTGGTGACAGCCTTCTTCCTAGATATTTCTTCTTTTATTGTTGACTTAGCTCTACTACCTTCTCTGAAGCTTATCCTTCCCAAAATGGTCACCTTCCCTAAAGCTCTCCCGAGATGGCTCTGCTCCTCAAGAAATATAGCTGATTCGTCATTCTCTTCCTTTATCCTTGACCCATTGACTTAGACTTAACAATCCCTTTGATCATCCTCGGGCATGGCCTATAGCCCAATATACTTGTTCGGTCTTCCTATCCTCGCAATAACCCCTCATAACTCCATCTCTTTCTCTACTAATGAAAGTGTGGTTTTGATTTTTGTTTCAAAGGTTTGCACACTTAGGGAATGTTCCCACGTGGTAACATCTTTTCACCTGCTCTGAGTAAGCTCCTGACACTTCAGCATTAGCAACGCCCCATTTATTGCTTCGCATGGAGCTTTATTTCCCACGTTCTACGATGTGATGGAGATCCTACGGTAGGGATTCTCCATGGAATTTCGAGCAGGAATTTTCTCCCTCACCTTGTCTCCCTATATAAATGGTGTGGGGAGCCCATTTCCTCCATTTTCCAAATCTTCAGTCTCTCAAAGAAGCAATCCAAGGTGCTTTTTACATACTTCTCTGTAAGTACCATTCAACTCATATATAGACTTTAGGATCCTTTCCTTCCTCGGCCTATAGTTCTTTTCCTTATTCTTCAATAGTTTTCTCTTACTTCCTAGATGGGTAGGTTTACTAGTTTGGTAGATACTCCCGAGTGCATAGAAGTTTTTAAAACTTGATACAATATACCATCTGGGATTACAATACAGCACTGCCTTTTAGGAGATTGGCATGCCTTTAGGCCAGAAGGGGTCGTGGTAATCCCTATGATTGCCTTTATAGAGGGGGCGAATGCAAATTCCTATAGGGAGGGTAACTAGGGATTTTTTGATTGCCCGACCCAATGCTCCCCAAACTTATTTAGGATACTAGATAGTGTTGATGCCTTTAATCAAAAAATGGGGGTGAATCTCACTCATCACGATGTTAACTGGGTGTACAACTGCTAATATCTTAAAGACACCGAGTATTACCTTAAAACTAGGGTTCCCTCGATTAGACTCATTTCATGTCTCCCCGAATCTAGCAAGGGCCTGGACCAAGATTTCTTGATCTTCTTGGGCAAATGGCACAATGGCTTACATTGTCCAAAGCGAGACAGGTAACCAGGTGGGGTATTCTAGGCTTAAGTAACCTATTCCTTCCTCCTCAGATAGTGAAAATTTTACTTTAGTAGCCATTCTACTCTTTAATAGCTATAATTCTTCACTTTCCTTTATTTTTCTCTTCTAATCTTGCTTTTATTTTTATGCTTTCATAGACAAGAACTTTACAGCCCCAAACTTCGGCCTATGTGCTGCCCACGTAATCCTCGGGTACAAGCCCATCTCTCTCAATTTTCAATCTCCCAAGCACGTTATTAAAGCTGAGGATCCTCGGCTACATTTAATAGACGTGCAGTACCGGAATTCATCACTAGCCCTCCCCCTGAAGGGACTCATCAAGTTGAGCTGCCCGACTAGCGTACAATCTAAGAGGAGGTGATTTCTTCTAACCTGGCGCAAGAAGAAGAAGTAGTCAGAGTATTTTAAGTGGTAGATTCAGAAGAAGACTTTGAAGTATTTGATTGAACAGATCCTGCTGAATCTTCAATCACTACTCCAAGACCTCTGCCCTTTGCCCAAGTCAGTAGAAATCAAGAATACCAGAAACCATAGTGTTCCAACGCAAGAATACCAGCCTACTCTAGCTGCTAGAGTCACATGTGGGAGGATCCACACCCGAGGTAGTAGTCCATCCTCGACCTCTAACTCCCTTTCCTTCCCGCACTTCCCATACCGAGCCTCTAGAAAAGAAGAATAAAGGGAAAATAAGGGTAAGGAAACATCCAAGGAGGGCAAGATCCCACCTGCTAAAGATCCAGAGCTCCAAAAAGGGACAAAGATTACCAAAGGACCTCAAAAAAGAAACACAACAGAAGGGTCAGGCACCGAGATAGCGATAGATCGTCATGCTAAGGTTCCAATATGGAATCCAATACTTGAGTTGGACGAAGCCCTTCTTCTCATGGACTCCTCCATTAGGGACTTTCAGCAAGGGAAAGCAAGCTATGGGGCCAATGCCCTAGAGTAACCCCTACTTCTTCCTCAAGATATGGCTGACCTGAGGACCCTAAAGAAGCATGAAGTTTTCCTAACCCTGAAGAGGGACCTAGCTATGGTAAGATTTTCAACCTGTCATTTATTTTGTTCCTTACTTAAAACTTTTTCTAATTGGTAGTTTAACATATTTTTCCCTTCTTCATGTTGTTGCTTCTTTTCAAGCCATCCAAACAGCTCACGTGGCCGAAGAGTGGGTAAACCATGCCCACTCTAAACTAAAAGATGAGGAGGCACGCCGAGTGTTAGCTGTCAAAAATCTGGCTATTGCTGAAAAGAGAATTAAAGACCTCGGCACAAAGTTGACCGAGGCAGATAGGGAGAGGAAGAGTGCCAAGGTTGCTCTAGCTGGTGCCGAAAAGCAGGCTGAAGATCAATGTCAACATCTTCGTAAGGCCGAGGAGCAACTGTGATTGCTCTGGAGAGGATTGAAACTCAGCAAAAAGAGCTAGAGAAGAAGAAGGAGGCTCTTGCCCAGGCTGAGCAATCTGGCTATGATGTTGGGGTGAAAGAGACAAAGGATACTTTGAGGGCCCAAGTCACAGAGGTTTGTTAAGGTTATTGCCTTCAAGTATGGACCGAGGCACTAAATCTAGCTGGGGTGGATGCTTCCTTAGAGATGAGGAGAACTGAAAACATTTTCTATCCTCCAGCTTTACGAACAGCAGCCCAACCAACCTTTAAGGAAACCACTGCTCCAAAGCCCTTCCAGCTGCCCAACCTGCTAATGCCACTGCTACCACCTCAGAGCCTACCAAAGAAACTGAGGCTGAGCACTCCAACCCACCACCAGCAACTAAGACCAATCCTCCTCTAGCAACTAACCCTTAGGATATTGCTTTTCCTTTCTCTTATTTATTTTATTTTTTTTAATTTCCCTTTGTCATGTACTCTACTTACATTAATGAAAAGTTTAATGAGAAGTTTCAGTTTCTCGTTTTTTTTTTTTTTGATGCAAAGACTCTAACTCATCTGGGCAAAGTTTGAACTAACTTATTGAAAATCCATTTTCAGCCCTACCAAAGGTTCAAATCTTTAATTAAAACTATAGGATTCTCAATATTAAACCAAACGAGGCCTTCCTCCAACATGTTTATATAAACCAAAACATTAAGCTTAACAATATTTGATCTTGCATTAACGATGTTGAAACATATACTCTCCTTAAGTCCACAAACCAAGATGATGATCTGACTATTCCAAATCTTTCTTAGTTCTCGATGAGCTTAAAATGCCAATTTACCTAAGGCATATGGTCTGAGAAACTAGGCATGGCCAAATAAAAAGTATTAATTTACCTAAGGCATGTGATTTGAGGAACCAGGCATGGCCAATGTTCTGTTTAACACCTAATCAAATAAAAAATTAATTTACCTAAGGCATGTGGTCTGGGGAATCAGACATGGCTGAGGTTCTGTTTAACACTTAACCAAATAAATAATATTAATTTACCCAAGGCATATGGTCCGAGGAACCAGACATGGCCGAGGTTCTGTTTAACACTTAACTAAATAAAAAGTATTAATTTACCTAAGGCATGTGGTTCAAGGAACCAGGCATGACCAAGGTTCTATTTAACACTTAACTAAATAAAAAGTATTAATTTACCCAAGGCATGTGGTCCGAGGAACCAGGCATGGCCATGTTAGGATGTGTGCCCTTAAATCCTATTTTATGATGCTATGTAAGACATTATGTATGACTTAATGTTGTGTTTAATAAAGTTGTTTTATTATTATCTAAAATAATGGTAACATGAATATTGGGACATTATCATATAGTCCATGAGATGCATAGTATGTGATTTAGTCACAAAAGATATAAGTCACAAGTTCTTTGTAAACTCAGAATTTATAGTTCGTAGTCGGTGATGAAATTGGGCATTTTATCTGGGAAGACTATAACGTATCAACTAAGATGATTTGTCTTGATCATGGAAATAGAGACTTCTAGTTGATATATTGATATGTTTTAAGAGTTAAGACATATTGAACTGGGCCGCTGTGAGATTTATTATTCTCATAACGATTGTCAAATGAATAATAAATCTCACGACTTCTATTTGCATGAACTCTTAATCCTAAGAGAATAATGGACCTAATCATGAGGTGTAGGTTGCTTTGATATATTAGGAGTGAGATCTAAAGTAACGGTCAAAACCTCAGTATGTTGGGCAGCAACATTTAGTGTTGATGGAACATATATTCTCAAATTGGAATTCATAATCTCTTAACGGAGATATAAAATATTCCCTTGAGATTAGTTTAATGGGTTGGGTTATTCAGAGTGTTAGGCCTAACAACTTTAGTAAGAAGTTACTAAAGTATATATTTATGAAATTGGATTTCATAAATATACGATGAATAATCTTAAAGGATTAAACCGGGTACTCAAGGATTAAGATGTAATAATTTTCAAAGTGGCAGTCTATATTTTATGACTTTGTATTACTACGAATATTTTATGAAGGGGTTGCATGTACAATAAAATCTTAGGATATAATTTATTAATAAGGCTTAGAGTGCAATTATATTTATATAGTGGTATTAAATATAATTAAAAGTAACTTTGGACTTGTCAAGAGTTGACGGAAAAGCCCAAGGCTCATTGGAGCTAGTGTCTTATTGGTCCCTTTTAGTCTCACTCCAAGCCACACACTAAAGCCCAATTGGAAAAACCCAATAGGCCAACCCAATTAGATAATCAGTTAGCTATAAAGGGAGAAATATACAGAATTTTTATTAGTAATATAAGAAATAGTGTGTATGTGAGAGTGAGACACACTTTCATTCTCCCTTTGAAAACTGATTGAGAGACCACACATCTTTGGCGTAAAGTGGAATTGGAGTGAAGATTAAAAGTATTCCTGAGTACTTCAATCTTTGGTTTTGAATTTCACCACACCAAGGTACGCTATCTTATTCTGAAATTCTGAAATTTACATAGTGCATGTTATCAATCATGAATGAAATAGATCCTTGTTTGTTGTTTCCGCTGTGTTTTGTATGAGATACAAAACCAATTTTTTCCTACAGGCCAATGTTCTGTTTAACACTTAACCAAGCCACAAAGAACTTTTAACAATAGTAATTAAACCAAAAGATGGCAACATTGCCTTTCATTAATAGTAATATGTTTGGAGATTCTTTACATTCCCTGGACATGGCACAACATTTTCATCCAAGTCTTCCAAAAAATAAGCTCCTATACTAGCTACTGAAGTAATGCGATATGAATCTTCCCAGTTAGGTTCCAATTTTCCCCAAGATAGGTTCCTTGTAGTACCCACCACTTTTCTCAAAACTAAGTCTCCAAGGACCAATGGTCTAACCTTCACTCCCATGTCATATCCCTATTATCCGCTAGCTGGATCATGGCTACTTCTCTCCTTTCATCAATTAAATCCAAATTTTCTTGAAGTATTTGATCATTCTTGTTTGAATCAAATAGGCTCGTCCTTAATGTCGGAAATCCTGATTCCAAAGGGATAACTGCCTCAAAACCATAAGTCATGGAAAACGGAGTTTCCCCAGTTGATCGATGAGGAGTAGTGTGATATGTTCAGAGAACGTGTGGGAGCTCGTCCACCCACCTGCCCTTAGCTTCATCTAACATATTCTTCAACCCATTAACTATGATCTTATTAACTTCCTCGACCTGCCCATTCCCCTGTGGATAGGCTGGGGTTGAGTATCTATTTTTGATGCCTAGCTCACATCGGTATCTCGTGAAAGCCTTACTATCAAATTCGAGTACATTGTCTGAGATAAGTGTATGGGTGATCCCAAATCTGGTAACAATATTCTTCCACATGAACTTTTTCGTATCAACATCCCTGATGTTAGACAATGGCTCAGCTTCTACCCATTTTGTGAAGTAATTTATCCCTGCAAGGAGCCATCTTTGATTTCCTACTACTCTTGGGAATGGCCCCACGAGATCCAAACCCCACTATCCAAATGGCCATGGACTAGAGGCAGGATTCAGCATGACTCTAAGTTGATGGATGCTCAAGGCAAACCTCTAGCACTAAGCACACTTCTTGACATAATCTTGAGCTTCTTTCTACATACCCGGCCACCAATAACCCTGAGTAAGGGCCCTATGTGATAATGACCTTCCTCCCATATGACTACCATAGATTCCTTCATGTAATTCTTCCAATAATGGTTCCACTGCCTCAAGGTGTACACAAAGTATATATGGTCCAAAAAAAGAGCGCTTATACAGTTTTTGCTCCTCGGACAACCAAACATGGGGAGCGTTTCTTCGTATTTTCTCTGCTTCTCTTTTGTCATCGGGCAACACTCCATCCTTCAAAAATAAAACCAAAGGGTCCATCCAACTTGGACCAATTCTTAATTGGTGCCTCTAACCATAGTCTATCCCCAATCAAGAGGTATTAATAAATCCTTGACGAGAATGCCCCGAGGAAGGCCTTTTTTCGAGGAAGTAGCTAGAGTTGCTAGAGAGTCTGCATGAGTACCCTTGCTCCTTGGGACTTGTTGTATAGAGAAAGATGTAAAGCCAGACGGCAATTTCTGAGCCTTATTAAGATACCCTTGCATCCTCTAATCTCTGGCTTCTAGTTCACCATTAATTTGTATGATGACCAATCTTGAGTCTGAAACGATCTCCACAGCTTTACCTCCCAATTCCTTAACCACAGCTACCCCGATCGACAAAGCTTCATACTCGGCCTCATTGTTTGTGGCTGAAAAACCCAACCTTAAAGATTTCTCAATAGTGATCTTCTTTGGGCATATTAGAATTATCCCAACGCCTAACCCTTTTTGGTTGGCTACTCCATCTACATAGAGCTTCCACATTGGTTGACCAAGGACAGTAATTGTTATGACTAGCACCCCCATTAATTCTCCCTTCTCGGCAATGGCCCCTTCAGGATACTCTGTGAATTCAGCCACTAAGTCTACTAGCACTTGCCCTTTAATAACTATGCGGGGCAAATACTTGATATCAAATGCTCCTAAGATTGTTCCTAATTTGGTAATTCTCCTTGTGTAATCAGACCTCCAAAGTAACGACTGTGAAGGGAGTTGGGTGAGGACCACAACCGTATGCGCCTAAAAGTAATGAAGGAGCTTCCTCATAGCATGTATGATGACCAAAATGGCTTTCTCCAATGGCAACTAACGAACCTCTACTTGTTGTAAAGATTTAGTCACATAATAAATCGGTTTTTGTACCCCAGCCTCCATCCTTACCTAAACTAGACAAATCTCATGACATGTAACTACAATGTAAGCAAAAGGACTTCCTCCTTTTTTGGTCTAGAATGAATAGGAGGATGAGACAGGTATTTCTTCAGCTCTTCGAAGGCAAGGCTACACTCTTCATTCCACTTGAATCCTTTCCATTTGTGAAGGAGTTGAAAAAATGGTCTACATCTATCTACTGATAGGGAGGTAGCACTCATTCTAGTCAGTTTCTGAACCTCCTTCGATTCCAAGAAGGCCACAAGTCACTTATAGCCTTAATTTGATCAGGGTTAACCTCTATTCCTCGATGCGTAATCATATATCTTAAGAACTTTCCGGAACTAACACCAAAAAAGCATTTCGATGCGTTAAGTCACAGTTTATGTTTTCTTAGTACTTCAAACACACTTCCTAGATTGCTCAAATGCTCGGTCACTAATTTGCTCTTCACGACCATGTCATCAATATATGCTTCCACGTTCTTTTTGAGTTAAGACTCAAACATTCTAGTTACCATCCTCAGATAGGTAGATCCAGCATTCTTCAAACCAAAAAGCATCACCTGATAGTGGTAATTTCCTATAGGGGTTAAGAAGATAGTCTTCTCCTAATCGGCCAAAGCTAATGGTATTTTATGATACCCTTGAAAGACATCTAGAAAGCTCATCTGAATATGTCCAACCGTAGCATCAATAAACTAATCAATTTGAGGAATTGGAAAAGGATCTTTGGGGAAAGCTTTGTACAGATTAGTAAAATCCAGGCGCACCCTTCATTTACCTAACTTCTTCTTCACCACAACCGTATTGGCCAGCCATTTCGATAAAACACCTCCTTGATGGCCCCAGCATGTTTAAGCTTACTTACTTCTTCCTTAATGGCCTTGGTGTGCTCTTTTGAGGAGCACCAAGGTGGCTTCTTCTTAGGGACGACCATTGGGTTAACATTTAAATGATGGCAAGTAAAATATAGGTTTATCCTTAGGGCTTCATACGCACTCGAAGCAAAAACATCAACATTCTTTTTAAGGAAAACTAACAATTCCTCTTTCTCTTGGGGAGGCAACTGAACTTCGACCTTAAAATACCTCTACGCATTAGCGTCGATGATAACCCTCTCAAGCTCTTCATACATCACCCCCCCCATCACCATTATTTGGGGGTTCAATTACCTCAGCTATTTCCTATGAGACTTCCTTTTGGGTAGCCGAGGCTCCCTCCTTTGACTGATGTCTAATAGCGGCAACCAGGCACTGTCTCGCCAAGATAGCAATGTAAGGTGAATAAGCATCCACCACTATAAAGTTTACTTCGACCACTTCGGCCCCAGTCTGAACATGCAACCTGATCAGGCCCTTCAGTATAACTGTCTTCCCATCAAATCCCACTAAAGAGGAATCATAGCTAAATAAGTCCTCGGGTTTGAGATTAAGTCGAGATACATAATTTCAACTCCGCTTCCTTGGTCTACCAGGATTCTCTTTACATCGTACCCTCCTATTCGAAAGGTTACCACTAAATCATCGTCATGTGGTTGATAAGTCCTAATCTTGTCTTCATCAGAAAAACCTAAGGGTGGCCTCGAAATAGATTCCCTTTGATATACTGACCCGATCTGAGTCCCTTACCCGGAGGGTTGATACACAAATTGTCTCAACTTCCTAGCTCTGACCAATTATTCCAAGAAATCACAGAGAGTTCTACAATCTTTAGTGGTGTGCCCATGGTCTTGGTGATATTGACAGTAAAGACTCTGGTTACGCTTGGTAGGATCACCTCCCATTTTGTTTGGCCATTTGAAGTAAGGCTCACTCTTTATCTGTTCAAGGATCTGATGAATTGGCTCCTTGAACACGAAATTGACCATCTGAGCACTAGGGTGCCTAGTGTGTCCAACAAAATCTCTCTTGGGTTGGTTATGATTATACCTCTCTGCCCGAGAATCTCTTCCGTTAGGAGGAGTAATTTTTTCCTTCCCTTTCCCTTGCTCCTGATGCTCCTCAACCCATTTATGCTCATCAATTCAATCTATGAGTTGACAAATGTTTCACTACGCTTTATCGTAAGAGACTTTCTCAAATCATGCTCGGTGGGAAGGTCAACTTTAAATATCCTTATCGCCACATCTTCAAAATCTTCGTCTATCTCGTTAAACATTTCCCAATACCGATCTGAATAAGTTTTCACGATCTCACCCTCTTTCATCACCATAGATAGCAAAATATCCAGAAGACGAGGAACCTTGCTGCATGTAACAAATCTGGCCCTCAAAGTCCTAGTTAGCTCTTCAAAAGATCTAATTGAACCCTCATCCAATCTGTCTAACCACCTTATTGCAACAGGTCCCAAACTAGAGGAAAAAACCTTGCACATCAGAGCTTCATTCTTGGAATGCACAACCATCCTCTAGTTGAAATGATTGACATGCTCCACGGGGTCGATCCTCCCATTATAAATTATAAAGGTCGGTTGCGTAAATCGATGAGGGAGTTTAGCCCTATCAATTCTGTGTAAACAGTGATTTCAAAATTTGATGCAGCGCCTTGCTCATCATGTCATTCCCCATGCTCCTAGGCATCAGACTCTTAGCTTTCTTCCTACGATACCGCTCCTCCCTATCCATATGTGAAGAGAGAGAGAAGGATTTGCTAAGGGGCATTTTGGACCTTGGCCTGTAGCTACTATCTTCATCCGAGTCAGTTTCGGAGCTAGAGGGGGATGCTTCTCAATACTTACGACGTAACTTCTTGCGTAAATGATCAATTCCAACCTAAGATTCCTAGTTTCCTCATCATGTAAGACATGGCTCCCTATCCTAGAATGACTCCTACTAGTATGATCTGTTTGTACAATAGGAGTGTGGTAGGCCTCATGGTCTCTCCTCCTTTCAAGGTTGATGAAATGATCCTCTTGTTGTGACCCGACAGATTCTTCTCTATTTGGTCTTGATCCCACCGTGGATAGTTAAAATTGTAAGTGCTTCCCTATTTCCCACAGATGACTCTAATTGTAAGGGCCTAGTGTATGAACCTCAACCCACCAAGAACAGTGGATGATAGCCCAACAACCCCAAAACAATATATTTGTTAGAGAATGGATTTTACAAGAAAACGTATCAGAAAATTAAATATGTGCCATAGCTAACAGGATTTGTGTTAATAATACTAAAAGCACAAATTGAAAGAAATAACTTTCCTCAGTCAAGTTTAAGGATGAGATGTTCTTATATTTATTCAAGTTTATCTAAATACAGTGTGTTCTTCTTCTTTTTTCTTCCTTCTCAAATTACATGCCCCATTTTTTACGGTGGCCTTTTCCTTATATAGTCCTTCACCCCTCCATTACAGCTTTCCACCTGTTGATTTCGCAGGTAATCCCTTGGATGCTTGTCCCATCAGGACCTCCTGGAAGCTTTATGAGTAGCTGTGAGTTGAGATGGCACTGTTCAAGTGTCATTTCTCCATAAATGCGGTCAGTTCATTTGGTGCAGTGCATTTAATGTGGTGGTGACAGCCTTCTTTCAAGATATTTCTTCTTTTATTGTTGACTTAGCTCTGCTACCTTCCTTGAAGCTTATCCTTCCCAAAATGGTCACCTTCCCTAAAGCTCTCTCAAGATAGCTCGGCTCCTTGGGAAATACAACTGACCCGTCATTCTCTTCCTTATTATTGGCCCATTAACCTAGACTTAACAATCCCTTTGATCATCCTCAGGCTTTTGTTTGTCCTCAAGCATGGCCCATAGCCCAATATACTTGCTCGGTCTTCCTAACCTCATAGGTAGTTAATGGTAGATAAATAGTAACTAGAAATGTAAAAGGAAATAAGAAGAATAATTGAAATTTAAGATTTTTGAGATTCTTTGTTGAATTTTTGACTATCAAAAAACCTTATAAGAATATCATTGCACAATAAACAGCCTTGTAATTCGGTGATATAACATACTCTCTTTTATTAGTTGAACCAATAGTTGAATCTCACCTCTTCCATCATTGTAGTTTATTGAATTATCATAATATATATATATATATATATATATATATATATATATATATATATATATTATTTACAGTGATTTTATGAGTTTTTTTTTTTTATGTTTTATTACTCAATTGTAATTAAAAAACAAGTCCTCTAGCCTCAAATGATTTCTCTTGACTGAACCATCAAGCGAATCTAAAAAAAAAAAACCTTAGAAAAAAAGTTCATTTTTCCTTGCGTGACACTTTGCTTGAGTTTTAAGATTTGGTTCCATATTAATTGTTAATTTATTTTCACATTTAAACAATTTAGAGCTTCATCCTAGGACTCAATTTTTTATAGGTCCGCTTCTCGCTACATATTGTATATTTTATAGTTCATTTTAAATAATGTCCATCTCGTTCATTTCAAATAATACTCAAACATGCCTTCAAAAAAAAAAAAAAAAGACTCAAACATATTACCGCTACATCTTGTTATTACAGGACTCAAACAAGATTTTCTTCATTTTAAATATGATAAAATTTAGCTACAAAATTGGTTGTAGCCTAAGGTTACTACTTTATTCAAAAAATAAATATTATTACATATTTTAAAAATCTAACCGTTGAATTGCATGTTCTTTATGCTCTTAATACACAAGTTAAATTTTGTATCAATCGAATATTATTTACTATATGATCTATAATATTATATTTTATGCATAATTTTAAACTACAAAAACTTGTAATTTAAATAATTTATTGATAGCATAGTTATTAATGTTTAATTTTCTAGAAATTTTGCAAGCATGAAGAATATAAGAAGAAGATGTAATCCAACAGTGGATTTGTTAAAATTCTTCTCCAATAAAAGATAGTGAATAAACTTATAGCCTTAAATTACAATCAATTTTATAGCTAAATTTTATCCTTTCAAATAATGACCATCTCGTTCATTTTATAGTTCATATTTTACTAATATAATGCCCATGTGATGCACATCTTAATAAAAAAATCATATATAAATTAAATGCATTGATAAAAAAAATCATATATAAATTAAAAAAAATATTTTTTTTGATGTTAAATATAGATTATTAAAAATGAAAATTTATTTTAATTAGAATTGAATGTAAAAAAATGGGGTTTATTTATGATATACTCTACTAATTAAGTAGCGAGAAACTTGAAATTCTAAATTAATTATCCTAATACATAATACATATATATATATATATATATATATGTATTGTGTTTGAATAAAATATATTGTACATCATTAGGTAACCACCACAACATGTGTGTATTTGTCTATATATATATATATATATATAGAGAGAGAGAGAGAGAGAGAGAGAGAGAGAGAGACATATATACATATATATGTATGTATGTATGTATGTATGAGAATTATTTATCAAAAGAGAATAACTCATGATGTAGAAAGCAAGCCAACATATGAATTTACCTTTCTTAAGAGTTTAAAAATTTGTCCTTCCAAATTCATAGAATGCAAGTTCTAGGCTTCTAGCTCATAATAAGAGTAAGACAACACAAAGTATAGAAAGCAAAATGTCCTATAAACAATATAAAACGCAATATATATGTATACACGTATCAAAGACATACACTCATAGAAAATAACATTTATAGATTTACCTAAAGGCTCTATTTATTATTATCATTGAAATTATTGCTCCTTACTCATGAATTAGAATGCAGCTTTGTGAAAAGAAAATTGGAAAAGAAAAGAAAAAAAAAATACATACATGTGTAGCTAGAGGAAGAGACGTTTCCTTGGGGATTCTGGGATTCACAATTTGGTGTGAGTTTTATTCCACGAAGAAGAAGATATATTATAGAAGAAGAGGATATATTATAGAAGGAGAAGATAAGAATAAAGAATAATCTATTACATATAAAACACTATTTATGTAAATACATATTTTTCCTGATAAAATTATATTTGTGGTTGTAGTGTTATATATATGTAGTAGTAGTGTCACTTCATTATCTCAAAAACAAAAAATCATATCCACAATTAAGCTTTTGTATTTATCTAAAAAATTAATAAAACAATAGAGAAAAAGAAGATAAGAATAATTTTTTAGTTTTTGAGAAAGTTGATAAGAATAATTAGGTTGTGTTGTTTCTATCTAAAATAATTACTGCAATTTTTGTAGTTGATAAAGTTTAACTTAAACTGAAACTTTTGCCTTCCCTCTCATATTGTACGTTTAATTTTTTTTAGGGGTTTCTTTTAATGTAGTTTAGGTCCTTTAGAATAGTTAGAAGGCTATCTCATAAAAAATGAACTACACACACACACACACACGTTAAAAGAGGGAAATTTTTTGATATCTAGAATTGTAATTAAATTAAGACTTTTATCAACTTAAAAAATTATAGGAGAAGAAAAATCATATATATATTTTTTAAATCTAAAATAAATTTCTTCAATTTGGTAAAACTACTTGGCACAACCACTGCTTCTAAGCCCAACTTTTATTATATAGTATATGATATAATATGATTTTTTATAATTCTTCATTTGCTACGTCATTTAAATTTTAAATGACGCAATTGTACCATTCCTCGATGGATGAAATAAATTTTATATACATGTAGACACACTTTTATATATAAAAAATAAACTCTAAAAAATCAAATGAATGAATTCCTCGATGGATGAATAATTTGTTTGGCCAATGGGGTTCCTGAAAAAAAAAAGGATGAAATAAATAATCCTTGACAAGAAAAGGTATAGAAAAAGGAGTGACACTTCGGACTCTTTTTATATATTTGTATTGATATTGGCCAAGAGTCTTCTAACTCAACTGGCACCTCTTGATATTTCTAATGAAGACGGTTCACATTTCTTTAGTCTCAACTATTGAAAAATAATACCACCGCACACGCTTGGTACGATGATCACTCCATAAGTATAAGTGCTTGTGGGGTGTGGGGTGTGGGGGGCAAGAGCCGAGGTTCAAGTCTCCAGAAATGAGCTTCACACACATATACACTTAGATTAGACTAGAGTAGAAATTCTATCTTGTATATATATAAAATAAAAAAAAATAAAAACTATTGAAAAATAATGGAATTAGACCTGTGTGGATGGAATAGCATTTCAATTAAAAAACAGTGGGTAACCCCCACATTGGAAAATGCGTGTGAGTTAAAGAGGTTTAAAGTTTGTACTGTGTATCCAAGAGTTAAGCCCTTTTGAATATACACTACTGTCAGTTTCTTTAAGATTTTCTCCCCTCTCCTCATGTGTGTGTTAAAATACTTAGTATTTTCAAAAAAAAAATTAAAAACTTTTCAAATATAAGGTTTGTTTGTTTAAGGCAAACCATGGGCTAAGATCAATAATTAATTTTTTAAACCTACGTCATGTGGACCCAAAGTGCCTTTCTATTAGATCACCAACCTTAGTTGGTACGAAAAAAAAAAGTATTCAACAATATAGCAATAATGCTTGTGCTATAATCTGCAACCCACAATGCTCAAGTGCTTAAGGGGCATTGGTCTGACTGGTGATCTTGACTGCTTTATGTTCTTTCCTCCTTTTCATTTTTCGTTCCGAAGGATTCCCTAAGTTGTTGAATTTGAAATCTTATTCTAATTTTATGGTATTAAGACTCTTGGGAAGTTTAAAGGGTGCAAGACATGCTTGCAATATTATGATATATAATATAATTATGGACAAAATTTAGTTATAAAATTAATTGTAACTTTAAGTTACAATCTTAATCAATATCTTTCTATTAAGAATTTTAACAAATTCACCATTGGATTACATTTTCTTTTTATATTCTCCGTGCTTGCAAAATTTTTAGAAAGTTATATATTAGTAACTATGTCATCAATAAATTATTTGAATTGCAAGTTTTTGTAAATTATGGGAGGATGAGAAACCGAGGACAAGAATGAGTTAGGAGAGGTCAACAACAAAGGGGCACACCTCGAAAGGTTTTGTCAAAGAGCCCTCAGAGAAAATATGATAACACAACCATAACCTGAGGAGATTGGAGTGCCCAAGAATCCCGAGGATACTGATACATCCTCAGAAGGGCCGAAGTCTAATTCTAATGACCACTAGACATGTACCGAAGAAAGGAAGGGAAGTTTGTTATCAAGCAAATGAAGGAAGAGTCCAGATAAAGCATCTATGACCTCCGCATTTAATACTCTACACCCACTTAGCTGGCCGCATTAATGGTGGAATGACCCCTGAACAGATGTCATCACAACTCTTTGTTGGAAAAACTGGTTTTGTATCTCATACAAAACACATAGAGGAAGCAACAAACAAGAATTTATTTCATTCATGATTGATAACGTAAACTATGTAAATTTCAGAATTTAAGAACAAGATAGCGTACTTTAGTGTGGTGAAATTCAAAACCAAAGATTGAAGTACTCGGGAATACTTTTAATCTTCACTTCAATTCCACTTTACGCCCAAGATGTTTGGTCTCTCAATTAGTTTTCAAATGAAGAATGAAAGTGTGTTTCACTCTCACATACACACCATTTCTTATATCACTAATAAAAATTCTGTATGTTTCTCCCTTTATAACTAACTGATTATGTAATTGGGCTGGCCTATTAGGCCTTTCCAATTGGGCTTTAGTGTGTGGCTTGGAGTGGGACCAAAAGGAACCAATAAGACACTAGCTCCAATGGGCCTTGTGCTTTTCCGTCAACTCTTGACAAGTCCAAAGTTACCATTAATTATATTTAATACCACTATATAAATATAATTACACTCTAGGCCTTATTAATAAATTATATCCCAAGACTTTATTATACATGCAACCCTTCATAAAATATTCGTAGTAACACAAAGTCATGAATGTAGATTGTCACTTTGAAAATTACTACATCTTAATCCTTGAGTACCCAGTTTAATCCTTTAAATTATTCATCATATATATATGAAATCTAATTTCATAAATATATACTTTAGTAACTCTTTACTAAAGTGGTTAGGTCTAACACTCTAAATAACCAAACCCATTAAACTTATCTCAAGGAAATATTTTATATCTCCGTCAAGAGATTATGAATTCCATCTTGAGAATATATGTTCCATCAACACTAAATGTGGTTGCCCAACATACTGAGGTTTTGACCGCTATTTTAGATCTCACTCCTGATATATCAAAGCAACCTACACCTCATAATCAAGTCCATTATTCTCTCAGGATTAAGAGTTCACGCAAGTAGAAGTCGTGAGATTCATTATTCATTTGACAGTCGTTAGGAAAATAATAAATCTCACAGCGATCCAGTTTAATATGTCTTAACTCTTAAAACATATCAACATATCAACTAGAAGTCTCCACTTCCATGATTAAGACAAATCATCTTAGTTGATATGTTATAGTCTTCATAGATGAAATGCCCAATTTCATCACCGACTACGAACTATAAATTCTGAGTTTACAAAGAACTTGTGACTTATATTTTCTGTGACTAAATCACATACTATACATCTCATGGATTATATGATAATGTCCCAATATTCATGTTACCATTATTTTAGATAATAATTAAACAACTTTATTAATCACAATATTAAGTCATACACAATGTCATACATAATATCATATATAGCATCATAGAATAGGATTTAAGGGCACAAATCCTAACACTCATAACCTAATAGAGAAACCTTCTAGTAAGGCCCTGATGGGGCAAGTATCAAAGGAAATAAGCTTGGCCTAACAAGTGGAAGGCCAGGATACAACTTGGACAACTATATAAAAGAAGGAGATCCCTACTAAGAAGGGGATCAAGAATTGCAAGGAAGAGAAAGAGAAAGTGATAATATTATCATCCAAGAACAAGTGTAAACCTTCACCTCGGACTAAAATTGAGGAGCATCATTAAGTCAATTTAGGACTTTTACTCTGATCTATATAAATTCCAAGCACTCATCCCATTATCACTTGATCAAACTTGTTTTAAAAAGGGTTATTAAGGTTGATTGACATCCCATTTCTATAAGTAAATTGTGTGAGGTTGAAATCTAGCTTAGCCAATTTTGACATGCCACAAAAATAATATCCAGTTGACACAAAATTTGACATGTGTATTAAAACCATAAAGAACATGCAATTAAACGGTTATATTTTCAAAATATATAGTAATATTTTTTTTATTGAGTAAAGTTGTAATCTTAGTCTATAACCAGTTTTATAACAAAAACGTGTCCTATAGTTATATGTTACTGGATCATTGGTCCTCATATTGCTACAAAAGAATATATCAAAAAAAGGGTTATTAAGGTTGATTGACATCCCATTTCTATAAGTAAATTGTGTGAGGTTGAAATCTAGCTTAGCCAATTTTGACATGCCACAAAAATAATATTCAGTTGATACAAAATTTGACATGTATATTAAGAGCATAAAGAACATGCAATTAAACGGTTATATTTTCAAAATATATAGTAATGTTTTTTTTATTGAGTAAAGTTGTAATCTTAGTCTATAACCAGTTTTATAACAAAAACTTGTCCTATAGTTATATGTTACTAGATCCATGGTCCTCATATTGCTACAAAAAAATATATCAAACAATTATGGTTGCTCTTGCGAACTCTCTTTTAAAAGGCTCCAATCCATCAAAGGCGCATGAACAGTAAAAATGAACAATATATACTTGAAAGTAAAATGCGACATTCAATATCGAATTTGAGTGGGTAGCAGAATGAAATCAAGTTCGATTGGTGGTAATTAGTGTTAGAAAAATTGGTTTTGCATCTCATACAAAACCTACAGCGGAAGCAACACAAGGATCTACTTCATTCATGAGAAATAACACAGAACTTTGAATTCTAGAACAAAGAATAGAAAGCGTACCTTGATGAAGCAAAATTCAAAAACAAGGCTTGAGATTACCTTCAATCTTCATCCCAATTCCACATGGTGCCCAAGATGAGTGGTCTTTCAATCCGTTCTTACATATGTTAATTTTTCTTTGGAAAAGTGTATTCCAAAAATCCTATAGAGAAAAATCGGGTTCTCTTCTTTTAATCATACATACATTTTAAATGCCTTGGCAGTTACTTTATTTAATAACTCTTATTAAATAAAAACTAATTATCTAATTGGGTTAACCTTTTGGGCCAGCCCAATTGGGCTAAAGTGTGTGGCTTGGGATGAGACCAAAGGGACTAATAAGGCTCTAGCTCCAATGGGTTTCAAACTTATCTGTCAACTCTTGACAAACTCAAAGTCACCATTAATTATATAACAAGTACCACTATGGAAACATAATTGCACTCTAGGCCTTATTAATAAATTATTTTCCAAGACTCTAATATGATATCATTCGACCCCTTCATGAAATATCCATAATGAACAAAGTCATAATGAACAGTCACTTTGTAAACAACTATTTTATTCCTTGAGTATCCAGTTTAATCTTTTAGTTATTCATATTTATGAAATCTAATTTCAATAAATATAAATTTTAGTAACTCTTTACTAAAGTGGCCGGCCCTGAATAACTATTTCCTTTAAACTTATCTCAAAGGGATATTTCATATCTCTATAGAAAGAGATTATGGATTCCATCTTGAGAATATGTGTTCCCTCAACACTATGTGTGGTTACCTAACATACTGAGATTTTGACCATTAAATTAGCTCTCAATCTTGACATATCAAAGTAACCTACATTTCATGATTGAGTTCACTATCCTCTCATGATTGAGAGCCTATGAAATTAGAAGTCGTGAGATTAATTATTCAGGTGACAGTTATTAATTGAATAATTAATCTCACAGCGGTCCAGTTCAATATGTCTTACACACTTAATACATATCAACACATCAACTAGAAGTCGCCACTTCCATGATCAAGACAAACCATCTTAGTTAATGCGTTATAGTCTTTGTAGATGAAACACCCAATTTCATCACCAATTACGAACTATATTTTGAGTTTATAAGGAACTTGTGATTTATGTCTTCTGTAACTAAATCACATACAATGCACCTCAAGGACTACGATAATGTCTCATTAGTTCATTTATAAATAGTCTCATATAATTAACAATTTAATTATTTATAACATGCCAATGAATTGAATTTTAGGGCATAAACCCTAACAATCTCCCACTTGCCCTCAAAGACAATTTTGCATATATCTGGAACTTATTTCCCTTTAGAGTAAATCATAGTCACTCCAAGGAAAGGTCTGGAAAGAAGTTTCAGCCAAATTTATTGCATAAATTATCTTTTCTACTACTAAATCCCACGTACTCATATCTCTATAATGAAATAATACTTGCACTTAATGTGTATCTTCACCACCTAGGATGAACTCATATCCTGAAGTCAAACTTCATGAATCACAATCAAAATACAAGTCAATATTTGCACAACTAGTAACTATCAAATCCTCACTTTGGTGGACAGGCATATAATATCTTGTTCTCTTAAGATACTTGAGTATATGCTTTACTCCCACTAAGTTAAGTAATCCTGGATTTTAATTGAAATTTGCTTACTATGTCCACTGTAAAATAGATATTTGGGCTATTATATAGCATAGCATAATTAAGATTTCCTTTTAACATGGTATAAGGAACCGTCTTCATATGTTCTTCCTTTTATATGTTTTAGGACTATAGTCCTAAACCAAAGTTTAACTCTTAGGACGTGACCAGTCTCACTCAAGTACTTCATATCAATTTGGTCTTGACAACAAAAAGTTCTATGGA
Organism: Castanea sativa; assembly: GCF_040712315.1. Lineage (NCBI taxonomy): Eukaryota > Viridiplantae > Streptophyta > Magnoliopsida > Fagales > Fagaceae > Castanea > Castanea sativa. Next base: position 16,037,847 of record NC_134020.1, read on the forward strand.
TGACAATATCTATACATCATTCTAAATTATTAGAATGTCATCAACATACATTAAGAGATTTATTACTCTATATAGCTTTTACACTCATAAGGCTTATCACTACTTGATCAAATCAAACAATTTGATTGCTTGATCAAAGATGATATTGTATGACTAGATGCTTGCTTTAGTCCATAAATGGATTTTAAGCAACTTGCATACTAAATACAATTGGTTCTTTGCTATGAACTAGTCTAGCTACATCATATAGATGTCTTCTTCAAGATTGCCACTAAGAGAAGCTTTCTTGATATCCAAATGAGATATAATTGATAAGAGAATCTAGATAGAGTCAAACATGACTACTAGTGAAAAAATCTTTTCATAATCGATCTATTTCTTTCGGAATAAATCTTTTCACCACTAGTCTTGACTTTGAAGGTTTACACATGCTATTCTATCAATCTCATTTTCTTGTAGATTTATTTGAAAACAATAGGCTTAATGCCATTAGATGCCTCTATAAGTTCTAGAATTTAAATAGAATCTAATTCTATTTACATAACTTTGATCCAATAATCCATATTATTATCATCTATTGCCTCTACATAGGACCGAGGATCAAAAATTCATATCTTCATGGGATGATTCACAAGTTTATTCCAAAAGTGTGAATTTATCAGGTAATCTGATAATCCTCTCCCACTATGATATTGCACCGATGTATTAATTATCTATAGAATAATGTCTTATGGTGTATTTAATACAACCAACTCATTTCTAAATGTATTTTATAGTTGTCTTACTACAAATTCTGACATTTTTCTTTTAGAACAATTCTACGTTTAGCTTTAAGATTATTCACATAGTCATTATCTAGAAACTTTGTATTTACACTTTACAAACTTGTTATCTTTATGACTACTAAAATAATCTTCTGCAATTCCTTTTTGGATACCCAACATTAACATACACTTTTCTACTTTTTGATTCCAATTTGTTAGACTTCCTTTCTAGCACAAGTGCTAGACTTCCTTTCATTGGTTTCCCTAAGTCATCATATCTTGTCTTATTTAATTTTTCGCTGTGCATGATATTGACATGATATTGATGTTAATTTGCTTTAACAAGGTTTATTCATAATCAATCTAATTAATAACTTGGATTTAAAACTTGTTAATTCTATCAACTGAGGTCTAAATTTCCCAACAAACATGTAGCTATGTCAAATCACACATTCAACAGCTATGTAGAAAATTTAATGCAAAAAAAATAAAAACACCAAGAAAACTATTTTCTTTAATTCTAGAACCCAATCAACACGTTGTACAAACATGATATTGAAGTTTGCTCTGGTACCAATTTTTGGAAAAACTGGTTTTGCATCAAATACAAAACCTGCAACAAAAGTAACACAAGGATCTATTTTTTTAAGAGAGAGTTTCAACCTATGGCGTCCACTCTTAATAATAGCTCTTTATCATCAGACTAAGACACCAATCAGTTTTTGGTGTAGGCGGAGATTGAACCCTAGATCTCTTATTCTACCTTGAATTCTAGAACAAAGAATAGAAAGTGTACCTTGATGCAGTAAAATTAAAAAACAAGGCTTGAGAATATCTTCAATCTTCATCCCAATTCCACATGGTGCCTAAGATGAGTGGTTTTTCAATCAGTTCTTACATACGTTAATTTTTCTTTGGAAAAGTGTATTCCAAAAATCCTATAGAGAAAAACCATTTTCTCTTCTTTTAATCATACGTAGATCATAACTACCTTGACAGTTACTTTATTTAATAACTCTTATTAAATAAAAACTAATTAACTTTGGGATAGCCCAATTGAGCTAAAGTGTGTGGCTTGGGATAGGACTAAAGCGACTAATAAGGTTCTAGCTCCAATGGGTTTCAGACTTATTTGTCAACTCTTATCAAGCCCAAAGTTACCATTAATTATATAACAAGTACCACTATGAAAATATAATTGCATTCTAAGCCTTATTAATAAATTATTTCTCAAGACTCTAATATGATATTGTGCGGGCGTCCCCCTCTTCAAAGCCTAAATGGTTATGAAACCCCTTTATGCTAACACCACAATGTGGAATCTAGTGTCAGCCAAATGCACGATCTCATTTTGGATAAGCTTAGGTGCTCCTGGAAACCTTGAGATCTAAGGATGAAGACATTTATGACATGATCGGCAATGGGAAGTTTCATCATCCCCGATGATTAGGCTCCCCGAATAGCCATAGCTTAGAGAGCACAGTTCCACCTCGGGACCATCTCGGCCAAGCAATAGACCCAACGGTGGAGCTAGTTCCAATGCCACTATCACCCTCTACCCACCACCAAACGCCCACTCAGGAGCGACGGTATTGGACCTCCCTTCCACTACCTGGGGAACATCTCGGCCAAGCAACAGACCCAACGGTGGAACTAGTTCCAATGCCATTTTCATTTTATCTCATTCGCATTTAAAGCACCCATTCAAGAGTAATAACATTGGACCGCTCCCTCCACTGACCAGGAAAGCGATCGTGCCAATCCCACTACCTTGTTCTATAAATAGGCAAAGGAAATTGAGGTGAAGGGGTTGGAAATTTTGGGGGGGAGGAGTTGTAGAGCGAAAACGACATCACCTAAGAAAAAAAGAAGGTACTAGGGTAAGGGAAAGCTACAGAACTGGGCCAGCCGAGCACAGCATCACTCGTAGTAGGAAATTCAAAAGCCCACCATACAAATAGATTGTGAGCCCAAATACCTCTTAGGCCCAATAGACGTGTTTGGGTCCGCACCGATGATCTACCAGCCTGCCGGGAACTTGAACTCAGTGAGCAGCCCGTGGCCATTCGCCCGCTGGGGGCTAGACATAATCGGGCCCTTTCCCCGAGCACCGAGCAATAGGAGATTTGTGTTGGTGGCCGTAGACTACTTCACACAAAGTGGGCAAAAGCGGAGGCGCTAGCGAACATCCGAGATGTCGATGTCAAGAAATTCGTATGGAGGTGCTTCATAACGAGATTTGGAGTGTCGAAGTCTCTTGTGTTGGACAATGGTTTACAGTTCGATTGCAAGGCTTTCCGAGAACTCTGCAACAACCTCGGCATCCGGAACCGGTATTCCACACTAGCATATCCGCAGAGTAACGGCCAAGCGGAAGCAACTAATAAAGCCATCGTAAGTGCATTAAAGAAAAGGTTAAAGGGCGCCAAAGTAGGTGGGCCGAAGAGTTGCCAAGCGTCCTATGGGCATACCGAACAACTCCAAGGAGATCCACGGGAGAAACACCATTCTCTCTAACTTACAGGGAAGAGGTTGTCATTCCCGCCGAAGTAAACCTTTGCAGCGCCCAGGTCACCGACTTCTCTCCGGACGAGAACGAGAAGCTAATGGCAAAGCAACTAAACTTGCTAGAAGAACACCGAGAGGCGGCCACCATTCGGTTGGTCGAGTATCAGCAACAGCTTGCTCGGAGGTACAATAAAACTGTGAGGAAGAGAGAATTTACTGCAGGAGACCTGGTGCTTCATAAGGTTGTTGGGAATACGCGAGACATTAATGCAGGAAAGCTAGCTCCGTCCTGGGAAGCGCCCTACCGGGTAACTGTTATCGCAGGAACAGGGTCGTACTACTTAGAGGATTTGGAGGAGAAACCGCTTCGCCGGCCATGGAATGTTTACAACTTAAAGAAGTTCTATCATTGACCGGATACCCTCCCAAAATGTAAACTTAATGCTTTTCCGCCTTATTATGTATTCATTAAGATGGCGTTTTTCATGCAGATGCATTTTACCCCATCACTATCTTGTTCTTATTGCCGGGCAAGAAACATACATCTAGGATACTATTGTCGGGCAAGAAAAATAAAGAGTCGCGAGGGGAAAGACGATCCATGCACGCTAAGGATAGAAACATGTCCTCGATTCGATCTTTATCACCGAGTAGGTGGAAACCTTAAACTATTTTTGCCTAAGGACAGAAACCTGTCCTCGGTTCGATCTTTATCACCGAGCAGGTGGAAACCTTAAACTATTTTCACACTAAGGACAGAGACTTGTCCTTGGTTCGATCTTTATCACTAAGCAAGTGGAAACCTTAAACTATTTTCGCGCTAAGGACAGAAACCTGTCCTCGGTTCGATCTTTATCACCGAGCAAGTGGAAACCTTAAACTATTTTCACGCTAAGGACAGAGACCTGTCCTCGGTTCGATCTTTATCATCGAGCAGGTGGAAACCTTAAACTATTTTCATGCTAAGGACAGAGACCTATCCTTGGTTCGATCTTTATCACCGAGCAGGTGGAAAGCTTAAACTAGTTTCACCTAAGGACAGAAACCTATCCTCGGTTCGATCTTTATCACTGAGCAGGTGGAAACCTTAAATTACACTAAGTACAGAGACCTGTCCTCGGTTCGATCTTTATCACCGAGCAAGCTAAAACCTTAAATGATACTAAATATATATATATATATATATATATATATATATATATATATATATATATATATATATATGTACTAATCCTCGGGAAAAACAGTTAATGTCCCAAGCTGGGGTACCTTAGGGGTAGAAAGGCTGCTCCCAGCCCCCGGTAGTGAGAAAGTAAAGTATGATGAGCAAGCTGATCCTAATCTCATAAAATCGGCAGTTGTCAAACGAGAAACAGTAAAAAGTACATCTTTTATCTTAACAAACATTAATTAAAAGTCAAAGGTAAAGAAATTGTTCCGCCGCCACAGCCTGGCGACGTGAGCTCGTCAAACCAACAGAAAAGAAAAGGAAAAATCAAACTGTTAAATGGCTGGGTCTGAAGGATGTTGCGAGGGGGGAGGTTGCCCGGACCCGTCGTTGCCCGGCATAGCTATTTGGGGGGTCTGATCTGGAGCTATCTCGGCCTCTGTGCGGATGTTGCTTGTGACCTCCGCGTCAGCAGCCTCCGCATGAGCATCAATTTCCTGCGCAAGATCCCTCATGCTCGGAGTATCTTCCTCATCCGTAGCATCTGCTTGACTCTGAACGGGCAGATTGGCTGGATAGGGGATTTGAGCTGGATTCCACAGTGGGGAGTCCTCAGGTAGCCTCATCGCCTTCAAGGCAGCAAACCACCCTTCCCCTAATCCGTGGCACAGAGCCTGGTGAACGATCGATTCCACAGATTTTTCAGCCTCCGAGAAACCCGCATTATACCACTTGTCCTCACAAGCTTCTAGGGATTCCTTCAGGTCTACAATTTGATCGGCGTTGGTAAGATTCAAGCTATCTGCCTTCGCTAGCCTGAGCTCAGTCTTAGCTAACTTGGTCTCCAGAAAGGACAGCTTGCCTTCGGTATTTCGTCGGGCTTTCTCGGTGTCGTTGGCTTTCCTCTTAGATGCCATGGCTGCCTCCTCTTTCTCCGCGGTGGTAGCCTCAGCAACGGCTTTCAACGCCTTCTCCCATTCAATGGCCTCGGTCACATCCTTCAGCCGTTCATCCATAATGCCGATCAACTGCACGGCCTGGAAACAGAACAGTGACGAAAAGTGAGACTGGGAAGAGAACTATCCATCCAAACGGGTGCAATGAAGGGAGTAAGAAATTACCGCAATAGTATGCCATTGTAGCCGCCTAACGAGCGTCTCGTCATCCCCTTTAGAAAAATAATGGACGTCTTCAAGTAGCATGAGCCCTTTCACCAAACTTTGAGCCACCCTTGCACCTTCGCTCTTATCCCACATCAAAACACTGGCCGTCGCCGATAAAGGCTGATCACCCAACAAAAAAGCAGGCTGCCAACCAACCTCGGGCTGAGAGGAAGACGCCACGTTCATTTCGACCTGAGCCGCTGGTGGAGTGACGGCCAGCATCTCTTGGATCCTTGACCCACCCCGCGCACGGGGCGGGGTCATCTGTGGGGCACCGCTTGGAGCGGGGGCGGTCTTCTCGGTTGCTCTTTTCCTCTTCCTGTTTTCACCCACGGGAGGAGCTTGTACAGTTCCTTGAGGAAGTTAAGATGGGGCCACAGGTCTGGCACCGGGTATGACCCGAGCGAGGATCATCTCCCTACGCTTTACCATTTCTCCCCTAAGGTCGGATTTGGTTCCCGAAGTACCTGCTGTTTTAGTCGCTCTCTCTTCGGCTATTAGGGCAATGTTCTCCGACTGTTCGATTGCTTCGTGTCTTCTTCGATTTTGGGATACTCGCTCAGCGTCCCTTATTGGAGCAATGTCATCTGCGGTTGTATAGCGGGGATCGAGTTCTCAAGCTTCGCCAGTGGTCAGCGCGGGAGGACGGAACTTTTTGTACTGGACGTCTATATATGACAGGAGCAGACTGTCTACCAAGAGCGCCTGGTTGAAGTTTTGCCAAGTGTTGTACATCGGGTTTACACCGAGGATCAGATGTGACGCCCGAAGTTGCCCGTCGTCGTGCACAAAAATCTCTGACCTCAAAACAAAGTTAAGATCCCGCTCGTGTATGACTCGGGAGTCCGGCAGAAACCTTTTTGACTCTGCAGCAGATTCGAAAATAGACAGGTCAGTTAAGTGCTCAAATAATGAAAAGATGCATGGTCATGTTAGTCAAAGGTTCTCGGTATCGACCTACATTACGCGGCGAAAGCGGGCAGAGTAACTCGCTGGCTAGCCAGTTGCCACGTACCCGAACAAACTCATTAGCTGAGTTTTTGTTGGAGTCAGGCAAGCAAGAGATAAGCCAGACTCGCATATCTCTCGTTTTCAAGTAATAGCTGCTCGAAAAATTGCCGCACAATTTATACATAAAATTGATGTCGTGATGATTTAGTTGCAACTCGAACATCTAATTCAACCGGCTGACACAACTAACGACTCTATAAAAGTTCGGGGGAAATTGGTCGGGACACAGACCGTAAAATCCTAGGGTGCCTATTATGAGAGGGTCTACAGGAAATCTAACCCCACCCTCGAGTATAGACATCAGAGGAAAGAACGCCGCGCTCGAATTGGTAGCCTTCTCAAGTTCGATATCGCCCATATTGCAGTACGCAATATCGACGTCCTCTGGGACACCAAGGGTCTCTCTAAAACTAGCCAAGGCAGCCCCAGGGGTGAGAAGATGAGAATAACCCATTCTTAGAGTATAAAACGAAGAAGAATTGAAAAAAGAGAGAGACAGAGAAAACTTACTTTGGGCTCTAAGGAGTGAGAAGCTGGAGGAGTGTTTAGACGCAGAGGTGGGAGGCTCAGCAGAGAAAATATTGAGAGTGAAAAGACGCAGAAAGTGAAATGAAGACCAAAGGATGACTATATATAGAGACTGGGGAATTTAATGGAGCGAAGAGTGGGAAAAGACCCCTCATAACGTTTCTGAATAACCTCCCCACGCATGTAGCGCGATTTACGAACAGTTAGACGGTTCGTGAACCGTTGAACGGTTCACCAACAGTCAGACGATTCGTCATCCAACGGGTCGCAGTTATTGATGTGATGATCTGACATGGCGCTACTTTTAAGAGGTCCACTTTAATCACCCTGGCCATACTACAAAGACGCTCGGCATACTCGGGAGGCCACTGTCATGATCCTACCCAGGTCCTTGATTCAAACGCTGAGTGCCGAGTATGAATCAAGGGGGGCTATTGTGCGGGCGTCCCCCTCTTCAAAGCCCAGATGGTTATGAAAGCCCTTTATGCTAACACCATAGTGTGGAATCTAGTGTCGGCCAAATGCACGATCTTATTTTGGATAAGCTTAGGTGCTCCTCAAAACCCCGAGATCTAAGGATGAAGACGTTTATGACATGGTCGGCAATGGGAAGTTTCATCATCCCCAATGATTAGGCTCCCTGAACAGCAATAGCTTAGAAAGCATGGTTCCACCTCGGGAACATTTCGGCCGAGCAACAGACCCAATGGTGGAGCTAGTTCCCATGCCACTAGCACCCTCTACCCACCACCAAACGCCCACTCAGAAGTGACGGTATTGGACCTCCCTTCCACTACCTGGGGAACATCTCGGCCAAGCAACAGACCCAACAGTGGAACTAGTTCCAATGCCATTTTCATTTTATCTCATTCGCATTTAAAGCACCCACTCAAGAGTAACAACATTGGACCGCTCCCTCCACTGACCAGGAAAGCGATCGTGCCAATCCCACTACCTTCTTCTATAAATAGGCAAAGGAAATTGGGGTGAAGGGGTTGGCGATTCTGGGGGGGAGGAGTTGTAGAGTGAAAAAGACATCACCTAAGAAAAACAGAAGGTACTAGGGTAAGGGAAAGCTACAGAACTAGGCCAACCGAGCACAGCATCACCCGTAGTAGGAAATCCAAAAGCCCACCATACAAATAGATTGTGAGCCCAAATACCTCTTAGGCCCAATAGACGTGTTTGGGTGCGTACAGATATCATTCGACCCCTCCATGAAATATCCATAGTATACAAAGTCATAATGAACTGTCACTTTGTAAACAACTATTTTATTCCTTGAGTACTCAGTTTAATCTTTTAGTTATTCATATTTATGAAATCTAATTTCAATAAATATAAATTTTAGTAACTCTTTACTAAAGTAGCTGCTCTAAATAACTAGTTCCATTAAACTTATCTCAAGGGGATATTTCATGTCTCTATAGAAAGAGATTATGGATTCCATCTTGAGAATACGTGTTCTCTTAACACGATGTGTGGTTATCCAATATACTGAGATTTTGACCATTAAATTACATCTCACACCTGATATATTAAAGCAATCTACATTTCATGATTGGGTTCACTATCATTTTAGGATTGAGGGCCTATAAAATTAAAAGTCGTGAGATTAATTATTCAGATGATAGTTGTTAATTGAATAATTAATCTCACAGCGGTCTAGTTCAATATATCTTACAAACTTAAGACATATCAACTCATTAACTAGAAGTATTCACTTCCATGATCAAGACAAACCATCTTAGTTGATGCATTATAGCTTTTGCAAATGAAACACCCAATTTCATTACCGACTACAAATTATATTTTGAGTTTACAAGGAGCTTGTGATTTATATTTTTTGTATCTAAATCACATACAATGCATCTCAAGAACTATGATAATGTCACATTAGTTCATTTATAAATAATTTTATATAATTAAATAATTTAATTATTTATAACATGCCAATAAATTGCATTTAGGGCATAAACCCTAACAATTAGAAGAATAAGGATTAATTTGCACTTGCACATGGGACAGCACAGGACCATGAAGTGAAATTTTAATTAAAGGGAGCACCGAGAATCAAGCCATGTGATTGTGGTAAACTGATAGTATCCTATACCTTGAGGAAAGTAAAATTTCTGTCATCACTATCCTTGAAAAACACAATCATAAAGTAAGTGGCTCACCCGAGACTCTATCATCTTATTTGCTGCAGCTATATGAAAAATTACCAATCCAGATTTAACATGCTATCCTCTAGATTTGGTCAAGTAATATTAGTATGACACAAAATACACGCTCGGTTTTCGTCTTCATAACATTGGCATGCCATCCTTGATCAGGGCCATGCTAATCTTTTTTGTGTAGTTCCAATTTTAACAAATGTCCCTGAATAGACTGCATCTCAATTGACATAAAGCATTAATTAAGCTAGAGTAGTATTTCTATTTTGTAAAAAAATAAAAATAAAAAACAAAAAACGTTGGCATAATGGAATGCATCTCAATTATATCACTCTCTTGGTTGGAATCACATGATAGGCATTAATTAGGCAGCCTAGCTAACCAGAAATGCGCAAATATTACTAGCAATGTTATATACATAAAGCATTTTTTTTTTTTTTTTTTGTTGAGAAAGTATACATAAAGCATTTCACAACAATTGAATTAACATGTTTTTATTAATGTAATTTAGACTTATCATTAACATCACTTTTTTTTTAATTATTACTAATAATATGTCACATCAACTGAGTGTCAAATTTTGTGTGTCTACAAACTTTCTCAGACATTATTATTCAACCAGAATGCAACTTTTTAAGTCTTGAGAAAGCCTAGAGACAAAAAAAAAAAAAAAAATGACACATGTTAATTTGATGTTAGTGATGAGTCCAAATAAGAATTAGTATAAAATTTTCAACTCAACCGATGTGTTGTCAATTTTTTTGTGTCAAACCCCATAATGCAAGTAGAAAAATATAAACTTGTCAACCAGCAAATAGTCACATGGCTGTGTAGTTATATTGACCACTGAGAACGGTTTTGTTTACGGTCCGTTTGTTTTGAAATAAAATATTTTTCAAAAAATGTTTTCCCACTTTCAAGTGTTTGTTTGCAAGTAAAATACGGTCAAACTTGTAAAATATTTCCGTTGACTATAAAATCCTTTATAAAAAGTCGTGAAAAGTTTTGCCTTTGAAAAATTGATAAAAGTTTTTTCAAAAATACCGGACTAGTGGGTTGGGTAGTTGGTGCCTGCAATCCCATGGGTGAAGTCGCCACTCCAATGGCCAGGGTAAGGGTTCGCTCAGAGCTGTTACTCCAGTGACCAGTGTCAAAGGGTCCAGTCACCCTGATCACCTAAAACACCATTTTGGCGACTAGTGCTAGAAATTCGATAACCAAAGTTGTCATTCTGGCTACCATTGCTAATGATCTCATCACCAGAGACACCACTCTAGCAATCATCACTAGTAGTCTTTGATCACTGGATTCACTGTTTCAGCAATTGGTTCCTGACTGTCCAGTCACCAGACATTTGACATCAATGACTCTGGTGGCTGAACCATCGGTTTTGGTGGTTTGCTTGAAAATTTTTACTTGTCATACTAAATATTTATAAAAAAAATTTACTGAAAATGTTTTATATGTAAAAATTTTTACATTTGAAAATATTTTACTTCAAACCAAATGGAATGTTGGTGCGTTACACATGCACCTTGTTGGCTAAATTTTGATAAACCATCTGTGAATGTGTGGGGCCTGAGTAAAATCATACAATTTTTCTCCAAAACTCGCCACTTTTAAACTTAAATTACAAGGCTATTTCAAGTACTCCAATTTTTAACTGGTGAGATTGGTGATTGGATTAGCTTTTAGTTTACTTATCTAAATCTTTTCAAAACCTCTTCTTTTTTTTTCTTTTCTTTTTTTTCCCATGTGTTACAGCACTTTTGCTAACCTTTTGCAGATAAAGCTAGAAAAATTTCAATTCGTTACTTTTGAGAAAGAGAGTTTCATGTTAGTTGGTTTTGATCGTTTAAATTCTTTCCATTTACTCATATGGTAAGACCCATTTGGTGAGATCATTTCAAGTTGTGATGATGCAAGGAAAATATCTGCTTGTCCAAAACTAGAGCATCTACTTAAGTTAGGATCTCACATAGATCCAAGAAAGTCATAAAAAAAATGTGAGAGTTTTAGGGGTTTTTACTTGTGAGATTGGGAAATACTTGTTATACACACCTTATTACACAGATATTTATACAAACGTGAAAATTGCACTAAAAATGTGACTTAAAGTAACAATTTCCAAATAAAAATTAGGATAAACTACGTATTTGGTCTTTATCCCTCACACTATATTTTAATTTGGATTCTAACATTTTAATTATCAATTTAATGCCTAACTTTTCAATGTCTTGTCAATTTAGTCATTACTATTATTTTTTAGATAAAAATTGTTGACATGACACACGGCCATAATAAAAAATTAATTTATTGTTACATCAATAAAAGCTAATTTTTTATTTTGGCCATTAATCACATCAGAAATTTTAATCCAAAAGATAATGACAATGATTATATTGACACTATATTGAAAAATTAGAGATCAAATAAACACAATTAAAAAATTATAGACCAAATCAAAATATAATATAAAGAATAGCGACTAAATACATAATTTATCCTAAAAATTATGACTTGAGTTTTAAATATTATTTTTACATGTAAACGTGTATGAAACAAATAGCGTGTAATAAATACTATTTCTCCGTCTCATTGAGGTGGAGATGATGTGATGTTTAGTTTAAATGGGAGTTCTCCATGGTTGTAACTTCCTTGATTTCCTCAATCTTCCTGCCTGTAGTGTGATGAAAGACATGGATTTAATTCAAGGTGGACTTAAAGCACATAATTAGCGAAAATGGATCACATGCTGGGAATATGATATACATATTAGCAAAAAGGAAGAGGATATACAATTCCGTAGTCCTTGACTTATAGTTATTTTTTTTAATCACTGGGTTATAGTTTAATGAAAAATGCTATGTTCATAATATTTTTACAACAAACGCTAAGTGATAAGTTATTATCGGTTATTATAGGTAGGTAAAAATAAAATTTAAGTTGTGGATTCAAATTAAAACCAATAATAACTTATCACTTATGATTTATCATGAAAGTATTGTGAAATTGTTGTAAATATTATACTTCTTGTAGTCCAACTTGGAAGTAGTGAATGATTGTGCTTAGAAGGAAAGTTGTTTGGAGACTTTGGTGTTGGATGTAGAGATGGCAAAACGGCCTTGACTTGCGGGTACCCCTAACCCGACCCGACTTGCGAAACAGTAGGGTCGAGTTTGGATTTTAAATATCAAACCCGAAGCTGGTTCAGGTTAAGTGCGAGTTTTAGTAATACCCGCCCCAAACCTGACCCGCTTAAACCAAAATTACATAAACCCCAAAAACTATATATACCACTTAAGTCTTAACCTAACCCTAGAGTCTCTACTCTTATCTAATTCAGTGAATCATTTTAGCTGCCCCCTCACCCTCTAACCCTCACACACTTTTAGGATTAAGGAATTAGGTGAAAAGCTGAAGGGGTTTGACGGTTTTGCCAAAAATGAAACTGAAGAGGTTCAAAAATGGGTTGCGAGACTTGTCCGAGGAAGAGGAGATAGTTGGGGCGAGACTTGTCAGAGGAAGAAGACAAAGAGTCGCCATTGAAGATAATGCAGTCCACTTGAACCACGACATTGTCGACTTGAGGGATGAGAGGGTGGAAGCGGTGTGAAACGACATAGCATTGACCCAAGGCCTTGCATTGCCGATCCTGTTGAAGATCAAGACGAGAATAGAGTCGAGAAGACGGTCGATGTGGTCAATGTGGGATTGTGGCTCCGAGAACGTCATTGGCATATTTTTAGTGGAAAGGTAGGGGTGGGTTTGTGATTTGAATTGTGAAAAGGTGGGTGGGTTTGTTATCTAAAATTGTGGAAATGGGTATTTGAATTGTTAGTATGGAAACTGGGTTTGGAATTTGGGTCTTGGTATAAGGGCTTAACATTTAGGCAAACATTTTTTTTTTTGGATTGGGCTACGGTTTGGGCCACAGATTGGGCCAAGAAGTGACATAGCTAGACAGGGCCCAACAGGGCAGGTTTGGGTTTTTAAAAAAATCATTAATTAAACAGAGACGGCTTGGGTTTTTGGGCTGGGTGGCGGGGCAAGTTCGGGCATAAAGAAACCCACCCCAAACCCAACTCATTGGCATTCGTAATTGGACGCATGGTACCCATCAAGATGTTATTATTGCAAACTGCCTTTGTATGATGAGAATTATTACGATTTAAGAATTGTGTGTTCTTGATGGTTTAGTAGACTTCAGTATTTATTTTAGAGACACATGTTATACTCTTTGGTGCCCATCAAGTTGGTATTAAAAAAAAAAGGATTTGCAGACTGCCTTTGTATGATGACTATTTGGAGGATTTTTAATTTACAAATTTGGTATATTGTTCGTAAATTGTTGCTGAATTTTTCTACTTAGGTTCGTTAACGTGTTAAGCTAATTTATATAAAGTGTAAGTGCACAATTGCACCTGGACCCAAAGAAAATTATGGGCTCAGGCCCAATGAGCCTTAAACAATGAAATTTGTAGAGCGTGGGCTTGAAATCTAGATTAAAGGTACTGAGAACTTGATAACAGGCTTTGGTGTGCAACACTTGTAAATAATGAATGATAATTGCCGATGGACCTCCTCGGACGTGAGCCGAGGACTACTGTTATATTATTTCTCTTTCTTTCTTCCAGATTACAATTCTTCCAATCCCCCCTTAGTTACAGACTGGCCCCCTTTAAATACTTCCTTTCCTAACACTTTATCCACGTGTTGCTCAAACCCCCTCCCCCCTAGATATTTCTTCCCTTAGTGCCTTTGAATAGTGACCAAAAGTTTCAGCTCTACTGTTCAGGGGTCACTTCCCCATTAATGCGGCCAGGGAGATAGGTGCAGAGTCTTTAATGTGGAGGTGGCAGCCTTGGCTTATGATACTTTTCTAACATCGGTGTATCTAGAAGGTTCAGGGCTTCCCCCTCTTAACCAACAGTCTTTCCAGAGTTCTGCCTTGACCTTCGTACTGAATCTATGAGTTTTCTTGGGTCTGTCCGAGGAGAAACTCACCCTCGGATGTGTCCTCGGACCCTCGGCGTATGGGCCGATCCGCAGTACTAACAAATTCTTAGCCCAAAAACAGATCGGCCCTCCTTGCTAGAGCCCAATGGCCCAAATGCCCGCTTGGGTCCTTTTACTTCCCACATAAAGTACCCATTGAATTTACACAAAAAGGGAAAAAGACAAATAGTTACATCGTGTTCTTTTTATATTAGATCATTTACATTAAAGATGTTAAAAAATTAGCTTTTAACAATTCAAAACGTTATTTTATTTATTTTAAAATCATACTTTACAATACATTCAACATCAACTCTCTTGGAATAATCACTCAAGAGATTTTCTCTTTTCTAACTCTCATTTAAATAATTTTTTTTTTTGTGTTTAACATGTAAATTTTTTTATTTTTGACATGTTTGATATAGTGGGTTTTTTTAGTATTTTGGGTGCTAAAATATCATTTTAGCACATTTGATTAGTTGTAATTTTTTCCCAATAAGGTTAGTATATAATAAAAACATGTCAATAAAAATTACTTTTTTTATAACTATGATTTTTCTTATTTTATTTTATTTGAACTATGATTTTTCTTAAAGGGATTAAAAATCACCTTCAAATCCAAAATTAAAGGAAAATAAACTTTTTTCATATTTTTTTTTTAAAGTTGACCCGCGTGACCCATGGGTGATGGGTCAGATTGATTGGGATTACGATTACATATTGTCTTACAAGTGATGATTTAGTCGTGCTAAAATAGCCTACGGTTATTATGATTCTTTCTATTGTTTTCCTCCATAGTCCCCAAAATAATCTTATCATCACCTTAAAAGAAAAAAAGAAAAAAAAAAAGGAAAAAACAAAACCTAGATGCCGTAGACCCTATCAAATTATATATCAACGTTCTTCAATGCACAAGTCATATGTAAAGTTAAATTATTTACAAAAATTACCTAATATATAAAGCTTTAAAAATAAAACATAACGTGCTAGGTAAATAAAAATAAGTAAATAACTAATATGAATTGAAACTTAAACTACTCAATGTTAATAGTAGATTCAACAATAGAAATATTCACCTGTGAGAATTGCACATCAAGTTGGCGACTAATTTCATTTGTATATTCATCTGCAATAAATCATTTTAATATTTTTAGTATAAAATAAAAAAATTTAATAAAGAATTGAAATATTTTAACTATGAATATTTTATAAATGAATTAAATATTAGCATCAAATCCATATAACCAACTTCGAGTGAAAATATAAACTTCCACATCCTCCTGCAAAATACAAGATTGAAATTGAGTAACAGTTTTTTTTTTTTTTGGGTTGTGATATCAATATATTCAAGTTTTATTTTTATTAAATTTTGAATAATATAAGTTTTTTAATGATTATCCCATTAAAAGTTTTTAGAGGTACCACTGATTTCACTCTTTCCTTGATCTTATAAAAAAGAGAATAAAAATATTGTAGCTAGAACACAAAATTCCTACTTTTGCAAGGTCTAAGTGTTAGGATTAGTGCCCTTAAATCCTATTGTATGATGCTATGTATGATATTATGTATGACATTATGTATGACATGATATATGACTTAATATTGTGATTGATAAAGTTATTTTATTATTATCTAAAATAATGGTAACATGAATATGGGACATTATCATATAGTCCATGAGATGCATTGTATGTGATTTATGTGAAAAGTCACAGAAGATGTAAATCACAAGTTCTTTGTAAACTCAGAATTAATAGTTCGTAGTCGGTGATGAAATTGGGCATTTCATCTGCGAAGACTATAACGTGTCAACTAAGATGATTTGTCTTGATCATGGAAGTGGAAGCTTCTAGTTGATATGTTGATATGTTTTAAGAGTTAAAACATATTGAACAGGACCGATGTGAGATTTATTATTCTTCTAACGACTGTCAAATGAATAATAAATCTCACGACTTCTATTTGCATGAACTCTTAATCCTGAGAGAATAATGAACCTGATCATGAAGTGTAGGTTGCTTTGATATATCAGGAGTGAGATCTGAAGTGACGGTCAAAACCTCAGTATGTTGGGCAGCCACATTTAGCGTTGATGGAACATATATTCTCAAGATGGAATTCATAGTCTCTTGATGGAGATATAAAATATTCCCTTGAGATAAGTTTAATGGGTTCAGTTATTCAGAGAGTTAGGCCTAACCACTTTAGTAAGAAATCACCAAAGTATATATTTATGAAATTGGATTTCATAAATATATAATGAATAACTTTAAAGAATTAAACCGGGTACTCAAGGATAAGATGTAGTAATTTACAAAGTGGCAGTCTATATTTATGACTTTGTGTTACTACGAATATTTTATGAAGGGGTTACGTGTATAATAAAGTCTTGGGATATAATTTATTAATAAGGCCTAGAGTGCAATTATATTTATATAGTGGTATTAAATATAATTAATGGTAACTTTGGACTTGTCAAGAGTTGACGGAAAAGCCCAAGGCCCATTGGAGCTAGTGTCTTATTGGTCCCTTTTGGTCCCACTCCAAGTCACACACTAAAGCCCAATTGGAAAGGCCCAATAGGCTAGCCCAATTAGATAATCAGTCAGTTATAAAGGGAGAAACATACAGAATTTTTATGAGAGAAGAGATTAAAAAAAAGAAACAGTGTGTGAGAAAGTGTGAGACACACTTTCATTCTCCCTTTGAAAAACTGATTGAGAGACTACACATCTTGGGCGTAAAGTGGAATTGGAGTGAAGATTAAAAGTGTTCCCAAGTGCTTCTAATCTTTGTTTTGAATTTCTCCACACCAAGGTACGCTATCTTGTTCTTAAATTCTGAAATTTACATTGTGCACGTTATCAATCATGAATGAAATAGATCCTAGTTCGTCGCTTCCGCTGTGGGTTTTGCATGAGATGCAAAACCAGATTTTTTCTTTCACTAAGAAATATTGTAAGGGTAGTTAGTCTTATATCATTTAAATCAAAGCACAATAGAGCTTGTTGGGATGTGGCACCCAGAACTCAAGGAACACATTGGGCCTCAGATTTGGGTAGGCCCAAGACATACCTTTTCGAGAAAACGAGTCCAACTGCAGAAGTACATTCCCTGGAAACCGATCTTATAGGGCCCCATCACCCTCAATCCAAGCATGAATGGAACATCTGAACCATTCAAGATAAATGTCCATAGACATAAAGGCACCCACTGAGGTACGCATAATATCCGAGGATGCTTGAAGGCCTAAGGCTTCCCATCGACGTACGCACACTATCTGAGGATTACCAAAATGCCTAAGGCGTACCACCGAGGTATGCACACTATCTCCAGATCTTCCTGTTGAATCCACAGCGATCCACCTGACGTAATTGCATCTAATGCAACAAATAACTGATCAGAATAAAAATAAGAAGCCGCAAAAGTCTTTGTTCATCATAACCTCAACAAAAGAAGAGCTTGATGGGATAGAAAAGCTGCCCAACCATACCAAGATAGCACCTATTGTGGCACAAGGTGGAGAAGAAAATAAGAACTATGCACAAGATAAGAATTAGGAAGAAGGAGAAGAAAATGTATAAAAAGGAAAGAAAACAAACAACAATGGATGTGTGAAAGATTAGGAGTGAAAATTGTAACTTAAAGGAATGATATGAATAAGAGTTTTTTAGTTTCATGTACTTGTATGAGAGTGAGATAAAATCTGACTTCTTTTTCAAACTTCCCATTACGAATTATTGTAAGTCCATAATCTAAATTGATTGTTGAAGAGGATGAAAAACATGAGACGGATCTTTCCTCCGTCTTAGGTGGACGGAGGGGAAGTAGACGGATTAATACTGTGGGAATGCATATAGGACGGTGCCGATAATTGAATACCCGTCCGATAATTGATTGATTATGAATCCTTAGTTGTTTGTCACACGATGTGTTTGACTTGGCTTTGCTTTATCTCCACGCAAGCGTGTACACCTGGAGTTCTTGGGTTACACGTTTGACCATAATAAGAAGACTCCTATATGGAAAAGATCTCAAGAAGGAAGCAGAATCCTAAAAGGAAAGGAAATTTTACACCAATATAAATACCCCAGAAACTCTAGCATCAAGGTACGCACAATTATCTCAACTCTGGCACTCTAGGGTTAAAAAATAAGACTCTAACTTGACCTTCGGAGGGTTTTTGGCCGGCACCACACCGGTGCTCTCTTTTAGGTCCTATTTTTTCCTTTTTTGCAGGTGTTGCTTTGGTGTGAGGAGTGCTTGCAACTTACTGGTGATTTTTCGGCATCATCAGTTGGCGCTGTCTGTGGGAAAACGAGAAATCGACTATTCAGCCTTTGCTCTATTCCTAAGACAAAGAGTTGCATGGTACTCACTCGATCAATGGCAACGAACAACAATCAAGGCGACGAACCGCATGCCACGTCTCTAGAGAGGCAGGTCCAAACGCTTACAGCGGCGGTTGAGCGCCTCACCAAGCAGAATCATGATTTAGAAGAACAATTGCGACAAAGGAATGCACACCAAAGTGCACCGGAGGAAGACTAGGAGGGTGCTAGTCCGGAAGGAAGGAACGTGGAAGGGCCTGAGGGTAGCAACGCTCCAACTAGACCTGAGCGGCAAGAAACCAATCGACCATCTGTCTCAGACACTTTGCCGACTCACATAGCTGCTGAAATGCAGGAAATGAGGGAACGTATGGATGTGATGATGAATGCCCTTAGAGGACGGGTATCCAGTGACCTGGACGACCTAGTCCATAGAACAGATTCGCCTTTCACAGCGCTCGTAAATTCATGCCCCCTTCCTCCAAAGTTTCGCATGCCTCATGTGGAGAATTACGACGGATCCAAGGACCCATTGGATCACTTGGAATCTTTTAGAACCCTAATGCATCTTCAGGGTGTACCAGATGAAATCATGTGCAGGGCTTTTCTCACCACTTTGAAAGGGCCTGCGAGGGATTGGTACAGTAGACTGACGCCCAATTCCATTGGCACTTTTAAGGAATTAGGCGCACAATTCGTATCACACTTTATCGGAAGTCACTGGCATAAGAGGTCTACTGCGTGTATATTGAGTATTAAGCAACGAGAAGACGAGACATTAAGATCATACATAGCCCGCTTTAACAAGGAAGCCCTCTCGATAGACGAGGCGGATGACAAGATACTTGTGGCAGCATTCACAAACGGGCTGCGAAAGGGTAAGTTCTTGTTCTCTCTATGCAAGAATGACCCAAAAACTATGTCTGACGTGTTTTACAGGGCCACGAAGTATATGAACGCAGAGGATGCCTTGCTAGCCCGAGAGGACTATAAGCCCAGAAAAAGGGAAAGACAGGAAGATGCAAAACCGGACAATGGACGAAAAATGGCAAGAACCAGAGACCGACGAGAAAATCGGAGACCCAAACCACCTTCGGGAAGATTTACAAGCTTCACCCCCCTCACAGCTCCAATTGACCAAGTGTTAATGCAGATCAAAGATGAAGGAACCTTGACGTTCCCGGGCAAGTTGAAGGGAGATCCGAACAAGAGGTCAAGAGATAGATATTGTCGTTTTCATCGCGATCATGGCCACGATACGATGGATTGTTATGACTTGAAGCAACAGATTGAGGTCCTTATCAGGCAAGGAAGGTTGCAGAGGTTCGTAAGGAAGGAGAGAACGGATCAACCCCAGGAGCAGAATCCCAGACGAGAAAATGAGCGTCCCAGGCCACCTGTAGGAGATATACGGATGATTGTAGGGGGCAATACTTCTGCAGGGTCATCCAAAAAGGCCCGAAAAAACTACTTACAAACAGTTCAAAGCGTCCAGTCGACAGGTGCTTCACCAAAAGCGACACGACAAGATAGCCCTAGTATCGGGTTTACGGAAGAAGATGCGCGACGCCTTCACCACCCACATGACGATGCAC
The DNA here is from genome assembly GCF_040712315.1 of Castanea sativa. Lineage (NCBI taxonomy): Eukaryota > Viridiplantae > Streptophyta > Magnoliopsida > Fagales > Fagaceae > Castanea > Castanea sativa. Next base: position 16,058,090 of record NC_134020.1, read on the forward strand.
TTGTGGTCAGCATATGAGCAGGGGACTATAACATGCATCGAGTTTTGGTGGACAATGGGAGCTCTGCAAATATCCTCTATTACCCCGCATTCCAGCAAATTGGGATTGACAAAGAACGACTGGTCCCAACAAACGCACCCCTTGTTGGCTTCGGAGGAACAAGGGTCTATCCTTTAGGCGTCGTTACGCTGTCTGTGACGGTTGGAGATTACCCGCAGCAGATAACCAAGGATGTCTCCTTTCTCGTGGTTGATTGCTCTTCAGCGTATAACGCCATCCTCGGACGGCCTACTCTCAATGCATGGAAGGCTATAACCTCTACCTACCATCTAATGATCAAATTTCCTACCGAATATGGAGTTGGAGAACTGCGGGGAAATCAGGTGGCTACACGAGAATGTTACGTCGCAATGATGGAAATGGATGATCACCTACAAGCAATGAATATCGAGGAACAGAGAACAACGGCGGAACCGATAGAAGAGTTGGAAGAAGTTCAACTAGATGATTCTAGGCCTGACCGAACAACCAGAATCGGCACCCTCGCCGACCAAACAATCCGACAAGCGCTCATATTATTCCTCCAAAAAAATCAAGATGTTTTTGCGTGGAGTCACGAGGACATGCCGGGAATAGATCCAACAGTCATAGTTCACAGGTTGAACGTATCACCTTCCTTCTCTCCGGTCCGACAGAAAAAACGGGTGTTTGCCCCAGAATGAGATCGAGCCATAGCGGAGGAGGTGCGGAAGCTACAAGAAGCGGACTTCATACGTGAGGTGTACTACCCTGATTGGTTGGCGAATGTAGTAATGGTCAAGAAGTCCAATGGGAAGTGGGGGATGTGCGTCGACTTCACGGATCTGAATAGAGCCTGCCCCAAAGACAGCTACCCACTCCCACGCGTTGACACCCTTGTAGACTCCACCGCAAGACATGAACTTTTGAGCTTCATGGATGCTTTCTCCGGTTACAATCAGATCAAATTGGAAAAGTCTGATCAGGAAAAAACCTCATTTGTGATGAGCCAGGGACTTTTTTGCTACAAGGTAATGCCTTTCGGGCTTAAGAACGCGGGAGCCACGTATCAGAGACTGATGAACAAAATGTTCGCACACCAAATTGGCAGGAATGTGCAGGTTTACGTGGACGATATGTTGGTAAAAAGTGTCAAGATGTCTGATCATCTGAAGGACCTCCAAGAGACTTTTAATACTCTTCGGACATACAAAATGAAGTTGAATCCAAGCAAATACACGTTCGGAGTAACTGCAGGAAAATTCTTGGAATTTATGGTGTCCTAGAGGGGCATCGAAGTCAACCCGGAGAAGGTAAAGGCAATTATAGAGCTATCTCCTCCAAGGACGGTGAAAGAAGTGCAAAGCTTGACCGAAAAGATAGCGGCTTTAAACAGGTTCGTATCAAGAGCAACGGAAAAATGCCTCCCATTCTTCCGAACACTGAAGAAATCTTTCGAATGGACGGACGAGTGTCAAAAGGCATTCGAAAAAGTTGAAGACATATCTCTCCACTCCACCATTTCTTAGCACATCTATGCCAGGGGAAGAATTTTTCCTGTACCTTGCTGTCTCCTCGGAAGCGATTAGTGCAGCTCTGATCAGAGAAGAAGGAAAGGTGCAGAAGCCCGTGTACTTCATAAGCCGGGCATTAAGGGGAGCAGAAGAAAGATACCCACCAATGGAAAAACTCGCATTTGCTCTTGTGATTGCGGCCCGGAAACTCAAGCCATACTTTCAAGCGCACACCATAAACGTCCTGACAGATAGACCCCTACTAAGAGCAATGAGCAATCCCGAATCAGCTGGACGGATGGCTCTATGGGCAATCGAGCTAAGTGAGTTCGATATCCAGTATCAGCCACAGACCGCAGTGAAAGGAAAAATATTGGCGGACTTCGTTGCTGAATTTACTACCGCAGAGGAGCAGGGGGCAGAAGAGATGCCCACTTGGAGAATTCACACGGACAGATCTTCCAATAAGCGCGCTGGGGGTGTTGGAGTCGTACTCCACACCCCGGAAGGAGACAAGATTGAATGCATGATCCGTCTGGATTTTCCTACTACTAACAATGAAGCGGAATACAAGGCCCTTGTTGCGGGACTGGAACTCGCAATAGCGGCAGGAGCAAAGAAGGCGGTCGTCTACTCCGATTCACAAATCATGACTAGTCAAGTTAATGGGAGCTATGATTGCAAGAATGAGAGGATGAAAAGGTACCTTGGGGAAGTGAAGGGTCGAACGAGTGACCTCCAATTCACGATGATTCAAATCCCAAGAAAGGAGAACCAGGAAGCGGACCGACTTGCAAAGGCAGCTTCGGCCGAACCAATGATCGTCCCGGAACAGGTATTGTCCTTTGTCCAGCTTTCATCATTATTAGATGACATCAGCATGCAAGCGATAAGCAATGAAGAATGCTGGATGGCTCCAATTATGGCGCATCTCAAGGAGGGCAAGCTGCTTGATAACAAAGAGAACGCGAGGAAGTTGAAGGTTACAGCAGCCCGATTTGTCTTAATAAAAAATGTCCTATACAAACGAGGATTCTCCCGACCATATCTAAGATGCCTCAACCGTGCAGAAGCAGACTACGTGATGAGAGAGATCCATGAAGGGGTTTGCGGAAACCATTCTGGATCAAGGTCTCTAATGCACAAGCTACTCCGAGCCGGATACTACTGGCCAACAATGCAAAAGGACGCCCATACATACGTTAGAGCTTGCGACAAGTGTCAAAGATTTGGCAATCTCATTAGGCAGCCAACGGAAGAACTCACCCCTATGACGGCTCTATGGCCGTTCACACAATGGGGGTTGGATATCATGGGTCCTTTCCCTACAGCGGTAAGGCAGCTGAAGTTCTTGGTGGTTGGTATTGACTACTTCACCAAATGGGTAGAAGCAGAAGCTCTGGCTACTATCACGGAGAAAAACATTCGTAGCTTTGTGTGGAGAAGTATTATTTACAGATACGGAATTCCAAGGGTGCTTGTTTCAAACAACGGGAAGCAATTCGACAACAACGCGTTCAGGGACTTTTGTTCTCAGCTGGGAATCAAAAATCACTACTCGTCACCTGCCCACCCACAGGCCAACGGACAAGTTGAAGTCACGAACCGGTCCTTGTTGAAGATTATCAAGACCCGACTCGAGGGGGCAAAGGGGATTTGGCCGGACGAACTACCAAGCGTTTTATAGGCATACAGGACAACGGCGAGAACACCAACGGGAGAGACACCGTTTCGATTGGCGTATGGTACTGAGACCCTCATACCGGCAGAGGTTGGATTAGCGAGCTACCGTGTGGAAAGCTACAACGAGAGCAAGAATAACGAAGCATTGCGTTTAGAACTTGACCTTATAGACGAGGTCAGGGCAGCAGCTGCACAAAGACAGGCGCGATACTAGGACATGATGGCAAAACATTACAACTCCAAAGTCAAGCACAGGGACTTCCAGGTAGGAGATCTGGTGTTACGAAAAGTACTCAGCGCTACAAAGGATGCCTCCCAAGGAAAATTGGGTCCTAACTGGGAAGGGCCGTACATAATCATCTCACGGCATAGGAAAGGAACATACTATTTGGAGACGTTAGACAGAAGGAAACTGAGCCATCCATGGAACACAGAGCACCTGAAGAAGTACTACCAGTAGTGTAGCAGGGCATAAGACAACTCCCACCTCCTTATTTCCCATATTTCCAGTTCATTTTTTAAATAGTTGTAGTTTTTAATTATCAGAACTTAAGTTTTCTTTTCCATAAACAATATATATGGTCTACTGATCTGACATTATGAAAAGAGTTTTTTATTCAGAACATATGAAATGTATGGTGCTCAAAATTTACCAAAAGTCCACAAAGTGGACGGATCATCCAAAAGGATGAAGACCTACAAAGTCCACAAAGTGGACGGATCAACCATAAGGATGATGACCTAAGTCCACAAAGTGAACGGATCATCTTAAAGGATGAAGACCTACTAAGTCCACAAAGTGGACGGGTCATCCACAAGGATGAAGACCTATCAAGTCCACAAAGTGGACGGATCATCCAACAGGATGAAGACCTACAAAGTCCACAAAGTGGACGGATCATCTTAAAGGATGACGACCTAAGTCCACAAAGTAGACAGATCATCCAATAGGATGAAGACCTGCTAAGTCCACAAAGTGGACGAGTCAAGTACATAACCCAAACAAAGGACGGAATTATCCAAAAATGGGTAAGAAATCTACTAAGTCCACATAGTGGAAAACATTAATTAAATCCACATAGTGGACGAATCCCTACTAAATCCATATAATGGACGGGTCGTTCAAAATGGATAAAAATAAAATCATCCACATTGTGGACGAGTCATCCACATTATGAAGAGTTCTTTAAATCCGTATTGTGAACGAACCACCCAAGTGGATAAAAATTGTCCACATAATGGACAGATCAACCTACAAGGATTGTTATCATATTATCACATAATATACGACGGAACGAAGTTCACAAAATACGACGATTCAACAAAATAAGCTAAGTAAAATTTCATAAAATGAAATGTTCATACGACGGTTCAACAAAATAAATTACAACGGTTAAAGTTTTGACCGTGATAAAAAAAAAAAAGAAAAAAAAAAAAAGCCGCTACTGTTGCTTTGGAGATGTATTTTCATTCCTCTGATCGTCATCTAGTTGAATTGGAGGGAGAGTTTGAACTTCGTCAGCTAGAGCAGTGACGGCAAGCACATCGTCTGTACTATCTGAACGGACGGACTGCGCATGTGTTTGCCTTTGAGCATCGATGGACACATGAGAGACGTCTAGGTCGGGATACGAGAACTTGACCTGACGGATGGCATCGTCGAATCCGTCAGCGAATGAACTCCCAAGCTCTGCCAAAAGAAGGTCGGAGTCGCGGTACTCCTGGACGGCAACTTCTTTTGCATCATGGAGTTGGGTCTTCATGTCCGTCAGCTCCTTTTCCTTGTCTTTTAAAATTTGGCGCAACTGCTCATTCTCCCTCTCTAGCTCACCTCTAACCTGCTCCGAGCACTTAAGCTTTCTATCTGTATTGATCTTCCAAGTCTTCAGGTCGTGAAGCTCATCCTCCATCGTCTTATTCTTCTTCCTAAGACGATCCATAATTGTCTCGTGATTGAGACAACGGCCCATTAGTCCTTTCATCATCAGCGTGGCCTGAAAACAAAATAGAATATTATGTAAATGACGGATGATAAGGAAGATTACAAAGCTAGAGGACGGGTTCGAAAGTACCTGCGCAATGTTAAAGAGGCCCGTCTCTCCCATCGCCTCCGTCGCATGGTTGCCGAGGTCCTCATAATCGTCAGCCATCAGGATGGAGGAAAGTTTTTCCAGGGCGTAACTTGAGTCTTCTCGAAAGAGAATGGGTGGTTTCTCCCCGGTTGGAATTGGGCCCTTCATCAAGCCCTTACCCTTGCCATGCTTGACAGGTGGCTTCTCGGCCTCCAGTGCTACGACGGGCTCTGGAGTGGTCTTCTGCTTCTTAGGCAGATGGTCCACCTTCTCTGGTTGATTCTGTTTTGACGGAAGAGATGGAACCGTCGCCTTAGCTTGACCGGCCTCTTGTTTTTTCTTCACTGCTTGTTGTTTGATGAAGGCTCTTCTCTTGGCAGCGTCCATCTCTGCAAATCGAAGACGGATGTGAGGAAAGGCAAGAGTAGAAAATAAAAACGATAAAAGAAGACGGATATAGTTACGACGAACTTACGTTTGCGTACTCTGCTATCGTAACGATGGGCGGCAGATGAAGGTTCAGGACCGTCACAATACCAATGGAGGGTATCAAGAGTGACGAGTTGTGCCCACATCCTCTCTTGAAGCTTCATCTTGTTGAAAATTCTCTCCAGGAAACTCCACTGCTCTTAGGTAACTTGTGGATGGTCCCGAGCTGCAAAAAAGGCGATTAGACTTTGAAAAAATGAAATAACTTTCAAGATTGAATTAGACGGAAACCAAAGCAATAGCATACCCGACGGAGGCATTATGCCCCATGTAGTGTCGACGGGCATATACGTGTCATCTCCTGGACGACACATCCGTTCATCCCCTTCCAAAAAGAAATATCTACTCTTCCAATCCCTATTGGAGTCCGGTGTATCACTGACTAGCCTCAACAACCGGCTCTTGGCTACAAAACTGTACATTCCTTTTGACTTGACGATCTCCGTCGGACGGTAACAGTGGAAGAATTCTTCCACCGTCAATCTTCGGGCACCGTCGGACATGGCCCCATATAAAACCTCTACGCCTATGAATACTCTCCAAGCGTTTGGGGAGATCTGAGTGACGGATAGGCCAAGGTATTGAAGTAGACGACGGTGGAGAGAACTCAAGGGGAATCTGAGCCCTGCCTTCATGGCTTGCTCATAGATTCCAGCACCGTCGACCCCCCTGTAGTAACATTTCTCGGACTTGTGGGGGAGACGCAGACGAATGGTATCGGGTATTTGATACTTGGTTCTAAGCGTTTTGAGGTGGGACTCAGTGATTGAAGACCTAAAATCATTCACTGTCCAGAGGGGTAACATGACGAACTCTCTAAGACTGTCCGGACCAATCACTGATTGAACCGGGGGATCCACACCATCTAAGCTACTACTTGACGACTCTGAACTCTCCACCTCCAGACCTTCATCATCTAGGGAAGAAGAGGTACTGGACAGATTCCTCTCTTCACTTGAAGTGTCAGGATCTCTTGGACCTGACGGGAATCTCTCATCGTAGCCCGCCCCGTCGCGGACAAACGATTGATTACTTGACTTACTAGACATTACCTACATTTATGACGGTATAACCTAAGACTGACGAATCTAAAGAAAGTGCATATATATAAAATAATAAAATAAAGAGATAGACGGAAGAAGGGTTAGGAGTACATACCGGATCGAATTGAGCAAATAGAAAATGACGGATAAAGTAGAGGGACGACAAGAATGTACGATAGGGATGACGGTGGCGCTCTGATTGCAAATTTTTTATAGGAAGAGAAAAATGAAGGAAGAAAGGGCAATCTTTTATAGAACTAAGGGCACAGAATACGAGGGGACGTCTTGTTTCAGGGGAACGGCTAATCAATGAGGGCCACGTGTCCTTCGACATAAATACAGGCCATGTGTCCTTCATTAGCCAGATCCGTCCTATCTCAACAAATTGACATATGCGTCACTCCTTGAATTCGTCTAGTACAGAAAGACGGATCCAAGGAGTGAAGGGGGCAACTGAAGAGGATGAAAAACATGAGACGGATCTTTCCTCCGTCTTAGGTGGACGGAGGGGAAGTAGACGGATTAATACTGTAGGAATGCATATAGGACGGTGCTGATAATTGAATACCCGTCCGATAATTGATTGATTATGAATCCTTAGTTGTTTGTCACACGATGTGTTTGACTTGGCTTTGCTTTATCTCCACGCAAACGTGTACACCTGGAGTCCTTGGGTTACACGTTTGGCCATAATAAGAAGACTCCTATATGGAAAAGATCTCAAGAAGGAAGCAGAATCCTAAAAGGAAAGGAAATTTTACGCCAATATAAATACTCCAGAAACTCTAGCATCAAGGTACGCACAATTATCTCAACTCTGGCACTCTAGGGTTAAAAAATAAGACTCTAACTTGACCTTCGGAGGGTTTTTGGCCGGCACCACATCGGTGCTCTCTTTTAGGTCCTATTTTTTCCTTTTTTGCAGGTGTTGCTTTGGTGTGAGGAGTGCTTGCAACTTACTGGTGATTTTTCGGTATCATCAATTGTGTACCTAGGGAAGAAATTATTCTTAGGTTAAATTCCTTTTAATTACCTTTCTACTTGTTTATTCATTCAGGCTCTCAGTCTCTAAGGCTGTAGAAGTTTAGTCCCTTCCTCGAAGGAGAGTTTTTGTGGTGTGGTGTGGTGTCCTTTAGGAGTATCAAGTATACTCTTAAAGCTAGTGGTATTTTTTTGGGGTTTTCGTGGGAAACAACAACTTCTAGACTCTCCTTAAAATTGGTGTACGCAATTTTGGCTGAATCGTGATGGAGCAACTAACGAAAAGTTGGAACAATATGTCTCTGTTGGAGAAAGAACAAATCGACTTCGTCCTTCCTAAAGACCATCGGAAAGGTGAATTTATTATTGCAGCAAAACTCCTAACTTCCCGTTTCCTTCAAACGGAGGCGGTTGCAAGAACTTTCAAGCAATTGTGGAGGACTAATGGGGGGTTTAAAATCCGAAATCAAGGCAATAACTTGGTCCTATTTATATTCAGTAGTCTAGTGGAAGTGGACAAAATTTTGAAAAGTCAACCGTGGAGTTTTGACAAACACCTGATTGTTATGCAACGCTATACGAACAATGCTTCGGCAAAGGACCATCGGAAAGGTGAATTTATTATTGCAGCAAAACTCCTAACTTCCTGTTTCCTTCAAACGGAGGCGGTTGCAAGAACTTTCAAGCAATTGTGGAGGACTAATGGGGGGTTTAAAATCCGAAATCAAGGCAATAACTTGGTCCTATTTATATTCAGTAGTCTAGCGAAAGTGGACAAAATTTTGAAAAGTCAACCGTGGAGTTTTGACAAACACCTGATTGTTATGCAACGCTATACGAACAATGCTTCGGCAAAGGACCATCGGAAAGGTGAATTTATTATTGCAGCAAAACTCCTAACTTCCCGTTTCCTTCAAACGGAGGCGGTTGCAAGAACTTTCAAGCAATTGTGGAGGACTAATGGGGGGTTTAAAATCCGAAATCAAGGCAATAACTTGGTCCTATTTATATTCAGTAGTCTAGTGGAAGTGGACAAAATTTTGAAAAGTCAACCGTGGAGTTTTGACAAACACCTGATTGTTATGCAACGCTATACGAACAATGCTTCGGCAAAGGACCTGGCCTTCAATAAAGTCCCTTTTTGGGTGCAAGTTCACGACATTCCAATTAGCTTTCAAACAAGAAAGGTGGCTGAGAAACTTTGTGAAACAATGGGAGAAATTCAGAGATCAAATGGTGCAACGGATGACGACAGGGGTAGTTTTTTTCAGGTACGATTGATGGTAGACGTAACAAGTCCTTTGTGCAGAGGCAAGGTAATCACTCTGCCAAATGGGAACAAACATTGGATAAAGTTCAGGTACGAATGCTTGCCAAGCATATGTTACAGGTGTGGGTGTTTGGATCACGACGATAGGGACTGTGATTTATGAATTCAGAGCAATGGATCGCTGAAGACGGATCAGCAACAATTCGGTTCTTTCCTTCAAGCTCCTCCATAAAAATCTTCTGGTAGGGATGTGATTTACATTCCGGGATATTATGAGGAAAAAAGCAGCAAGGCAAGGGAGAAAAAAGCGGAGTTGGCAGTTCACATGGCGGCAAGGGCAGCTTCAGTTGCACCACCACCAGGTCCGGCAGTATCAGAGAAAGAAGTCGAAGAGATGGGAGAAAATATTAATTTCAGTCTGTTGGATTTGAATGCGAGAGTTAATGAGGAAGGTGGGTACGTTGCTGAGGACTTCCAGTTGGGTGACAATCCTTGTCCGAGTTTTAAGGCTGATTTAATGCCCCATTATAATTCAGCCTTTGCATCAAATTCGGTCTTGGTTTAGAATTCGTATTCATCCAACTCAGAAAAGGAATTGATAAATGAGTCCAAATCTTCTGTCCCACTTTTCCTGCTCCACTCTATACTCCACCAATAAAAACTTGTCACGTGTTCCCCTAATTAATTAAATACTACTATTAATTAATAACCGTAGCATTAATAAGTCAATAATGATAGTATTTAATTAATTAGATGAACACGTGGCAAGTTTTTATTGGTGGAGTATAGAGTGGAGCAGGAAAAGTGGGACAGAAGATTTGGACTCTTGATAAATAAGGAAAACGGCAATCCCATTATCACGGAAATAAAGGATGGAGAATCACACTTTAATGCAAATTCAAATCCCTCATCAATTGTTCAATGTCTGGCATCAATTAAGGAGAAAACCCTAGCCGCCTCATCTCATGGAGTGATGCCTCACAATTTGGGCGATCAGGATGTAAACCAATCCCCTTAATCTACGGTTGGCATTCTAGGGCAGCAACATAGTCTCAGAACATGGAAGCGTGTATTGCGACAATGCAGCCTACGTGTGCCTAAGAACAAATCCGAACTTGACAAGAAGAGTAAGTCAAGCTCAATCTAGTTGTTGGTTCAAATCCCCCGAACAAACGTCTTTAGGATCCTCTCAAATGGGACGATATCACAAGTGTAATGGTGGAGGCTGCTGTGCAGCCCCGCCAAGAGCCATGAGTTTTTTGGTGTGAAACTGTCATGGGCTTGGAAACTAAGTGACAGAGAGAAAGCTTGGAGTTTATATCTGGGCAAAAGATCCCTCCATCATGTGCTAGGCTAAAAATTGTGAAAAGGAAATTGAAATTTGACCACATGTTCAATGTCCCACTAGTCAACAGAGGTGGGGGGCTTGTTTTGTTTTGGAAGGAATCGATGAATTGGCGGGTGGAAACATCCTCAAAAAATCATATTGACTACATTGTAGGAGGAGATACTGACGGTTTAAAGAGCAAAAAATCTTCATTGACCGAGTACGAACATCTACTAGATGAAGCCAAGGAGATAGCAGATCAGTTGGAATTAGTGGGTTCAAGTATGTGCAAAGACAGGCCAACAAGTTAGTTCATAACATTGCTAGACATGCGAGACATGTTAGCGAGGTTTCGGTGTGGATAGAGGATGTTCCTTCACACTTTGTTTCTGTAATTCAAGCGGATTTGGCTTACCATCAATAAAATTACAATGTTCTTTCTCCAAAAAAAAAAAAACTATTATGTGCCTCCTCTAGCAGTTTGTTTTACATCTTCTTGCTCAAAGTCTAAGATTGATCTATCAATTGCTTAAGTTTCCTAGTATGTCAATAGTGATGCAATGTAACCATCTTATAATAACCAGCTCTGCTTCTAAATAATTTTTTCCAAGTAGATATATTGTGTGTGATTAATACACGGAAACGAAGGCTAGTTTATTTATTTTGGTCATTGAACTACACGACGGAGGAGCCCTCCTCTCTAGGTTGCTAGTATTTTTTTGCCTTGATCGGAGACTGTGTAAGTCCAAAGGCTGGTAAAGGGATGTAATTGCAAAACAAATTAATTATGCATGCGGTTAGTCCAGTAATTGGTCATAGCCTCTAATAATTAGCTAGGTTCTAAACCCATTCGTTTGATGATAAATTTTATGGGCTTTCCTGCCTTTAAAGTGTTGCCTAGTCTTCATTGGGCTTAATTTGGACGCTTGACTACGCTAGACCAAGCCATGATAACTTCCAAAACAAATGGGTTATGCATGCAGTTAGCCCAGTAATTGGTCTTAGCCTCTAATAATTAGCTAGGTTCTAAACCCATTCGTTTGATGATAAATTTTATGGGCTTTCCTGCCTTTAATGTGTTGCCTAGTCTTCATTGGGCTTAATTTGGACGCTTGACTAAGCTAGACCAAGCCATGATAACTTCCAAAGTAGAGGCTATAATTTGCATCCATTTTATATCCTCAGATAAAGAAATGGTACTATCGAGACTTGGAACTTGTAAGGTGATATTTGGTGTAATGGAAATATTAAAAATATTTCACTCATGTTGATGTGGGATGGGTTCCATGCCCTCTTATCCTTTCATAATTAATTAAGTAGTATGAGTATGACACTATTATCAATTATCCTCCTTTTTTTCTTTTTTTTAAGGCATTGGAAGCTACAATATTTTACCAAGGTTCATACCTTAAATGGGTTTTTGTGCAGAGGAAAAGGGTTGAGCCAGCTGCTACCATCTTCTAGAGGCTTGGATTATATATTTCTGGGCTCTTAATTAGGAATGGCCCATATATATATATATTTATTTTAATGACAAGACTGAATGATTTTCATTAATCTGAAATTAAGGTACAACACTCAAATACATGAAGCAAGGAAACATTAATGACAATCAAGGTAGGGAAGGTGTTGCTCCATGGCCCAAACATATCATAAGTTTGCATGGGCTGTGATAGATACCTATATAGCTTTTTTCTTTTTCTTTTTGAGAAGGACTATATAGCTAGTTATACATGGTTATGTACAAAAAGCAATTAATGTGTGGAAAGTTGCTAACTTATCAGTTGTATACCACGTGTTAAATTTATAGAAGATTCTTCATTTTTGATGAATATTGAAGATTCTTCATGTGATATTGATATACATGACATGACATGATAACTCAACGTACGTTGGTATTAATAATATATTAATCACTTTTGCTTCGAGAGGTTAGAAGTTAGGGTGCCGTTTGGTAGGGTAGTTTAAGTAATATTTTTTAGTTTCTAAACAACATTTACACATTTTTTCACTCACATGTTTTAAAAAAATACAAACAACGTTACTAGAATAACGTTACTAAACAGCCTCTAGAACTCCAAAAAAAAAAAAAAGTTAACAATTTTCGATCTTTCCACACTCACTATTGGTGACGTAAGTGCATACACAATTTGCCTAGTGTTTTACATTTACATGGATTAATTAATTAATGTTGTATATAAGCTTGTTTATCTTAGTCTATGGTTTTATGAGTTATCTTACTTTACATCATCATTCATCAATAAAAAAGAAAAAGACAACAATTTTTATAAAAAATATATATTGACTTTCGTGGGAACCACTCTTACAACTCTCACACTTAATTACTGTTGGGTTAAAATAAATTGACCCCTTACAAATTAATTAATTACCCAAGTTAATTAATTAGGTTCAATTACATGCAATAGCGCGGTAGCACAAACAAATCACCAATTATACTAAATGCAGCGGAAAATAAATTTAACACAGGTGATTTGTTTATGAATAGGGAAAACCACCGAGGCAAAACCCCACCGAGTGATTTTAAGGTCACCACTTCCAAGAATTTACTATTATCAATCACAAGTAGTTACAAGTATAAAGAATCTTACCAAATCCTTTGGCTTATCCCGAAATATCAACCTATAGTTGAACCCTTACCCCAATACCCAATTGGACTTGTATTGTAGCGGCAATCTTTCCATTTAATGCATGAGTCCTAATACGTGACTAACCAATGATGCACGGATCCAGTACGTGACTAATTCCAGCAACTTGAAGAGGTTGTTAGCTACAAAGTTCTTCAATTCATCAATAATGAAAATTAAGAAGCTCCTTGGTCACAAAACCCTTCGCATAAAAACGCAGTAGCTTCTTCAGAGAGAATAATAAACTAGGGAACTTTCTACATATATTCTCTTTTTTATTATTTTCTGACAACCTTTAAAATAAACCTTATATATGTCAAGGTTGTGAGAAAAGAAACCTTATACAAATACACAAGCATGGGCCGAAAATCAAATCTGGAAATTTTGATTTCGTAAGTCTTGACAGAAATAGTTTTTGTTGAGTTTCTGTCGAGCTTCAATATTAAATCTCGATAGAAAGGATTCTGTCGAGACTTCTATCGAGTTTTAGTGAATAGCTCTTTCTTCACTTGTTTCTTAATTAGATCTTCATGACTTTAACACTTGATTTGAACAATATATTTCTTGAAATCCTGAACCCATCATAGATCTACTCAATTACAAGTAAAGTGCATTTTGTCAAAGGATTAGTCGATTACATAAAATGTCTCTAACAATTACAAGCTTGAGTTATAGCTGCTAAAATATATATACATACATATATATATATATATATATATATATATATATTATTTGTAACCGTCTTCTCTAACGTATTTATTCTTTGTCTGTATTAAGTTCACTTAAAATTTTATTTATTTATTTATTAATTAGTTCCTAGCTATCTGAATTATCTAGTCCTGTTGTATAAACAAAAACTGAAGACACTTCATGATGATGAGTAGTATGACGGTTTTAAAGTTTAAACGTGACCCGACATACAATGTGGGAGTTGTAATTATGCCAAGTGGAGTGTAATCTAAGCTAGGTTTGTTTATCATACTATAATCTTTTTTTTTTTAATTTAATTTAAAATTTTCAATGTCATTAATTATCAGCTTAATCTTGTTTATATTATGCGTCTCTTTCAGTTTCATATGCTTTTTTTTTTTTGTGTGTAATGGAAGCCTCTAGCTTAGCTTCATGAATGATCTCAACTATGAGACATTGGTCTAATAGTGGTAGTGGGTGGGAAGCTTAGTCAACTTGTAACTTTGCAGAGTCCAGCCAGCCACCTCAAACAATAATGAACATGGAATCTTTTTTTCTTTTTCTTTTTTCTTGCCGATCGAGAACATGAACCGGGACTTTTTTTTTTTTTTATATAATTGTCTTGTGCTGTTTTAATTAATCCAACACTATTGAATCTAAAAGAATATATATATATATATATATATATATATATATATATATAAATATATATGTACCATATGCAAATTGCCACTTGAGGTCGAATATCCTACTTAAATAAATTGAATTACCTATATGATCGATGTGGCTAGCTATTGCATTTAATACGTTTTTGAGTTTAATCAATGTGTTAATTAAGGGAAGATCTAAGTACATATATAATTTTATGGTTATCACCAACCTGTTCCCAGCTCCATGAGCATCAATCTTGTTTTATTTTTATTTATTTATTTATGGCTGGCACGGGGTTTGCCGAAAAGCAAAAGGGGGATTTGTTAGTAAAAAAGCATACTCATGCTCAAAAATGACTTTGAATTTTGAAAACCACCTTTGAACTTCCTTCATAATAAAATGATACAAATTCCACATCTCCAATTCGTCAATAACATTATAGATGTTGACACGTCACTATTTAGGTGGGTCCTGACGTTCTGATCCCAAAATGAGAACTGTTGTAATTGTAACGTGACTTGGAAATTCAAATTTGAAGTAACATTCATTTTACTTTTAAACTTTGAAACAAATAAAAGTCAACTAAAATTGTACCCGATAGCCAATGAAAAAACGTCGGCCAAAAAGGGTTTGGTTCACGTTTTTATCTAAAGAAAATTTGTCCAAGGTGGTCGGTACAAAGATATGATTTGCAGATTGATCACTCGGTTTGCGGAAATCTAGCCAATATAACTACCATTAATGTGCTTGACTACAGTAGCATTGTGCAATTAAAAACTGACGTGAATTACCACCGCATATCCTTGGTGCGATGGTCAATCCACAAGTATAAGTGCTTATAGGGTGTGGGGGGCAAGGGCCTGGGTCCAAGTCTCCAGGAGGGAGTTTCACACACATATACACTTAGATTAGGCTAGAGTAGAATTCTATCTTGTAAAAAAAAAAAAAAAAATTGACGTGACTTACCACTATATGAAAAATTTTTAGGTACTTCTGGAGTACGGAGAAATGGTACTCCCTCTTCTTACATTCATGATGGACCCTACCATGAATTTAAAGAGTGAACCCCACCATGAATGTGAGAGGAGGGAAAATTATTCTCTGTACTCCAGGAGTACCTAAGAATTACTGTTACTGTACACCTTTAATGTGATAGTTACTCCACAAGTATAAGTGCTTGTGAGGTGTGGGAGATAATAGCCGAAGTTCAAGTCTTTAAAAGAGAGTTTCATACATATATACATTTAAATTAAGTTAGAGCAGAATTTTTATCTTGTAAAAAAAAACAAAAACATAAAAAAAAAAATAAAAACAAAAACAAAAAACTGATGCGACTTGTTAAGACATTTTTATATGTTTCTAACTTAAACGAATTCAAATCCTCCTCCACAAATTAATGAAATTATTCCAAAAAAAAAAAAAACAATTATATGAGTTAGAGAAAATGATATTAGAGCTTAGAAAATAATACTAAAGATATTATAAATTTTACTAATTTTATATTGTATATAATTAATTTCATTATTTGTGATAATACTGGATATGGTATAGTTGTAAGTTGTAACGGTGTTAGGTATGGTAAGTCAAGATTCGTGTCTAAGTGTTGGCCACACCTTTTAGGGAATCAATGACTGTACGTAGTATGTGTATATTCAGTAACTTAATCACATTTGTTTATAATTGTTTTAAGATCCACTTTGTAATTTCATGTTTTTCTCTTTTGAAATTGTTTAAGAAAATATATGTTACGGTTCATTCCCTAAATGTCCTAATGATTTTAGACTCAATTTTGTAATATTCAAGTTTTTCTCTTTCTAAAACGTTTAAGAAAATATACGATATGGTTTGTTCACTAAATATCCTAATGATTTTATGCTCAGTTTTATAATTTTCAAGTTTTTCTCTTTTGCAAATGTTGAAGAAAATATTTGATACGGTTTGTTACTAAATATTCTAATGATTTTATGTTTGAATTTTGGTGTTTAGTGATTTATAGGGAGATAATACTTTAGAATGACTCTAATTAAGGTCTTAATATGAGATATATACAAATATTATTGATGAGACACAAGTTTGAAGAAAGCACATACAATGCTCTTTTTGATGGAGCAGAAACTAAATTGTTAGGTTCTAAAAGTTTAAAACAATTGGCAAACCGTGAGCACAAACTTATCTAGGTATAGATTTTAGAGTTTGTAGAGTTTATTAAACAATGCTCAAGGTGTTACAAGTTAAAATACAAGAACATTCAAGCTGCAGAAAGAAGAATTCAAATTCAGTGAAATCCAACTGATCGAAAATTAGAACTGACCAATTGAAAATCGTAGACATGAAATTTCTGCAAAATTCTATTTTAGCCTAAACTTTGCTTAAACGTTTTGAGTTTCAAGTGAAATACTTCTAGTATATAAAAGAGAACTCTAACTATGTTTTGAGAGCTTTTAGAGAGAAAAGAGTGCATCTTGTGCCTCTAATTGTAGATCTAAGGTTTTGTACTCAAAGCTTTCTCAAGTCTTCTACTGGCAATATTCTTTGAAGAAACTGAAGATCCGGTATTGTAGAAGTTGCTGCTACAAAGATCAATAAGTGAAGGTGATCTGAAACATTTGAGTGGGATCTTAAAGTCACAAGCAATGTGACTTATGTTGCTGTAAATCTAAGAAGATAAAGAGTCTGTGGATTCGGAACTTGCACGTGGTCATGTTAGTAAGTTACTATGTTAGGTAGTAATAGATTTAGGGTTAAATCTGATTATAAAAACTTCAATTCTCTTATAGTGAATTTACTTTACCTTGAGGATAGTTAGGTCAAATCCTTCCTAGGTTTTTGCTTCGAAATGGTTAGTTTCATTAGTTTTCCTAGGTCATCATATCATGTGTTATTTACTTTTTCACATATTTGCATGATATGATTTATTTGTGTTTAACCTAGATTTGAATAATTAATCTAAGTAATCACTTGGTTAATATAATAGGTTAAACAATCTGGTTTAAGGGGTCTAAATGAATATACAATTGGTATCAGAGAGTTTTTATACCTAGAGTTGATCATTGATCCTTGCTATCATGGATAATTTTAAGTGTCTGTCTGCTCATATTTGTGATGATTTGAATAAAAAGAACACTATTATTTCTGTTGATCTTATTGATGCCTGATAAACTCTCCGTAAGGAATTATCTAAATCTATGAAAATTGCTAAGAAATTCAAGGAATAGTTAAAATTGGCTAATCTTGAAACGATGAATTGATTGTGAGATTGGATAAATCTAATAAAAAGAATGAATTTTTGAGAAATCAACTTTCCTCTCAAGATGAAAAGATGAAAAGTTTGGAACAAAAGTTAGCTGAGTCTGAAACTAAACTTGAAAATTTGACTAGTACCAAGCTTGTTATTGATGACAGATCTGTTTCTGTTTCTTTTGAGCCTAAAGCTGATAATTTATATTCCTCCTTTCAAGAGGAACCATAAAAAAAAGGCTTATTTTTATAGGTTCGACAAAAGTAAAAGTTCTGATGTAGACACAGAAGTTTCTAAACCTAAGTCTAAACCTACTGCTAGAGCGCAAAAGAAATTTGTTTTTGTGTCTACCTGTCACCTTTGTGGTGTTGTTGGTCATATTAGACCAAATTATTCTTTGTTGAGGCAAAAATTAAAACTTGAGACTAGATTTGCTACTAGGAATACTGATGTTCCTAAATTTGTTCCTGTTTGTCACTTTTGTGGTGTCTCTGTTCACATTTGTCCTAATGGTCATAAATTGAAATTTAAGCATTATGTGTTTCAGTGTAGGACATTTAATGACTTAGCTCCTGTTACAAGTCTTGATAAATTGTTTCATATGTTTTTAAAAAATTTAAGCTTATTGGCTTGTGAAAGGAAATTACAGGATTTTGGTCTCTCTCAGAAGAATGGTGTAATCCCTCAAATACACTCTACTTCTCATGGTTTTTCACCTACAAAGCCAAAGACTTGTGCTATATGGGTGAGAAAAGATTCTCTAAGGTGAGTGTTATTTGTTTGTCCTTGATATAATTCTTTCAATTATTTGGGGACATGTTTTTATTTCTGTTTTAGGTTGTTTTGTTTAAAAATAAAAAAAAAGATCCAAAAACACTGAAAATTTTCAAAAAGACAAAATATTTTATTTTGTGTCTAGTTTTATTTTTCTTGAGAATTACATGAATTATGATATCTCTCCCTTGATTTAGAACATGCTTGATATTGTGGAGAGATATAGAAAGTGTATATTGCATAACTAAGTGCATGACTATTTTGAGATAAATACAATTTTGTATGAGTATGTACTAGCTTGTACATGTACTCATGGGTTAATTAGGAAATTGATATTTCTTGTTTGTGTACCCTTTATTGCTTAATTGAGCACTACCATGCATTGTTATTGTATTTTTTTTTTTCATTTAGCATAGTGTGTGCCTTTTGTTTTTAGTTAATAAAAAAAATTTGAAAATAAAAAATATTTTTTATTTTTGTATTATACATCTTCAAGATGTGTAATTAAGGTTGGCATATGAAATCTGCATTTCATGACTGTGTATCCTGTTTAACTTTGATGAGTTTTATTTTTTTTGCACTTTGCTAGTTTGTGCTATGTAGACTTACATTGTGTGAGTTGCCTATGGTTTTTAAACACATGTTCTTGATTTTGAAGTCACATACTTTTGATTGTAAGGACTAAAAAAATCCTAAGAGAAAGATATAAATAATCATCTCACTATTGTTACTCGCCAATCATGTAGACCTGTGTGCAAATCATAAAAGCCGTGCTCAGTAAGGTGTAGCACTTGCACAACAAAATTCTTAAGGCATTATTGTACATTAGTTAAAAGAAGAAAAAAGAAAAATAAATAAAAATATGAACCATGTGTGTACAAAAGACATCGAGAAAAAATAGTAATGTTCTTAGTGTTTTATGTTGATGATATTCTTTTCATTGGAAATGATGTAGGGGTAATGTCATCTGTAAAGGTTTGGTTGTAAAGCCAATTTGAAATGAAGGACTTGGGTGAAGCTAACTTTATTCTAGGGATCAAGTTTTGGTGAGATTGCAAGAATAAGATATTAGGTTTATTACAAATTGGGTATATAGATAAGATTCTAGAATGGTTTAGCATGCCAAACTCTAAGAAAGGATTACTTCCTTTTAGATATGGAGTTCCTCCGTCTGATGACCAAAAACCTAAGACTTTTGAGGAAGAAAATATGATGAGACAAGTTCCTTATGTTTCTGCAGTGGGAAGTCTCATGTATACCATGCTATGTACTAGACCAGATATCTATTATTTAGTTGGCATGGTAATCTGATATCAATCAAATCCAAGACTTAAACATTGGCAAGCTGTAAAGCATATTCTCAAGTATTTACGGAGAACGAAAGATTATATGCTTGTTTACCATAGTGAGGATTTGATTCTTATTGGTTATATAGATTCAGATTTTCAGTCAGATCTTGATTTTAGGAAGTCCACTTCAGGTTGTATATTCACCTTAGGAGGTGGAGCCAGAAGTTGGAGAAGTGTTAGGCAATCTTGTATTGCAAACTCCACCATGGAAGCTGAATATGTTGCTGGTTGTGAGGTGTTAAAGGAAGCTGTTTGGCTCAAGAAATTCCTTTATGATCTTGGTGTTGTGAGAATGGAGCAAGTTCCCATCACATTTTTTTGCGACAATAGTGGAGCGGTTACACAATGCAAAGATCCAATGAATCATAAGAAAAGAAAGCACATTGAGAGAAAGTATCACATTATTTAAGACATTGTTGCTTAAGGAGATGTAGTAGTAGCAAAGATTGATAGTTCAAGTAATTTAGCGGATTCCTTTACCAAAACCTTGCCCCAAAGGACTTGTGAGTCACATTTGGAGGGAATGAGAGTTAGATTAATGCAAAATAGTCTTTAGGGCAAGTGGGAGATTGTTAGGATGTGTGCTTTTAAATCTTATTGTATGATACTATGTATGACATTATATATGACTTAATGTTGTAATTAATAAAATTGTTTTATTATTATCTAAAATAATGGTAATATGAATATTTGGACATTATCATATAGTCAATGAGATGCATAATATGTGATTTATATGAAAAGTCACAGAAGATATAAATCACAAGTTCTTTGTAAACTCAAAATTATAGTTTGTAGTCGGTGATGAAATAGGGCATTTCATCTGCGAAGACTATAACATATCAACTAAGATGATTTGTCTTGATTATGGAAGTGGAGATTTCTAGTTGGTATATTGATATGTTTTAAGAGTTAAAACATATTGAACTGGACCGCTGTGAGATTTATTATTCTCCTAACGACTGTCAAATGAATAATAAATCTCACAACTTCTATTTATATGAATTCTAAATCCTGAGAGAATAATGAACCTGATTATGAAATGTAGATTGTTTTAATATATCAGGAGTGAGATCTAAAGTCACAATCAAAACCTTAGTATGTTGGGCAATCACATTTAGTGTTGATAGAAACATATATTTTAAAGATGAAATTCATAATCTCTTAACGAAGATATAAAATATTTCATTGAGATAAGTTTAATGGGTTTGGTTATTCAGAGTGTTAGGTCTAACCACTTTAGTAAGGAGATACTAAAGTAGATATTTATGAAATTGGATTTCATAAATATATGATGAATAACTTAAAGGATTAAACCAGGTACTCAAGGATTAAATCAGGTACTCAAGGATTAAGATGTAGTAATCTTCAAAGTGGCAGTCTACATTCATGATTTTGTATTACTACGAATATTTTATGAAGGGGTTACATGTATAATAAAATCTTGGAATATAATTTATTAATAAGACCTAGAGTGCAATTATATTTATATAGCAGTATTAAATATAATTAATGATAATTTTGGACTTGTCAAGAGTTGATAGAAAAGTCCAAGGTCCATTGGAGCTAGTGTCTTATTGGTCCCTTTTGGTCCCACTCCAAGCCACACAATAAAACCCAATTGGAAAGGCCCAATAGGCCAGCCCAATTAGATAACCAGTTAGATATAAAGGGAGAAATGTACAGATTTTTTTAAGGGAGAGACATCATTGTGAAATGGTGTGTATGTGTGAGTGAAACCACTCGATTATTCTCCCTTGGAAATTGACTGAGAGACTACACTTCTTGGGTGTAAAGTGGAATTGGAGTAAAGATTAAAAGTTTCTCCAAGTACTTCTAATTTTTTGTTTTGAATTTCACTACACCAAGGTACGCTATCTTGTTCTTAAATTATGAAACTTACATAGTGCATGTTATCAATCATGAAGGAAATAGATCCATGTTTGTTGCTTCCGTTGTGTGTTTTTTATGAGACACAAAACCTGATTTTCCAACATGAACTAGTAAAACTTGGAAATATTTTTTTGAAACATGGTGGATAATAAATGTGCAAACATTTTCTCTAAAACACTGAGCATGCTAAATTTTTATATCATTGAGATCTATATTGTAGTCTTAACTGATTATGCCTGGAATGTTTGCATGCATTTGTTATGGGTCATATAGTGTCAAGTTTGCTTATTTTGAAAGAGAGAATATTATTCTTCATGTGTATCCTTAGCTTATTTTTTTGTTGTTAGGTTTGTGTCTTTCTAGTTTTCCCCACCTCCTAAATTTTCTTAAATTTTTTTTAAACCTGTCTTGTTCATAGGGGGAGCTGTTACTCTTCATAGGGGCAGTGACCTCTATTTTCTATAGAGCTAAATTATTTTGTGTTCCCTTGGTTCTCTATTTTCTCTTGCCTTCTGTTATGTATGTTTGCTGTCTACCTTTTGATTGGGCTGTCTTTGTCAATACGTGACAAAAAGGGGAGAAAAAGATGAAGATTGGAAAAAAGAAAAAAAATTTAAATTGTTTTTATTTAGGAGGAGATGATTTTTTTTTTTTTTTGAAAGTGGGAGAAAATAAAAGTTTTTTTTTTTTTTTAAAATCTAACTTAGGGGGAGAGTTAGTTTACATGTTTGTTATTTGCTGTTATTGTATATTTGTTATTTGTTGTTTATCTGTCTTTATTTCCACACATGCAGTGATGTGCTCTTTTGAGTGTTTAGGAAAGACAGGTACATTATGATCAAGATCTTTTGCCTCTTCTAGCACCTTTTAGGTTTTTAGCCTTAGATTGGGATTTGTGATGTAATTGGGCATTTTATTGTAATTGGATTGTTCTTGTATTTGAGCATATCATATTGTATGTAAGTTTTGTCACGGATTTCCAAAGGGAAAGATTGTTAGGTTCTAAAAGTTTAAAACAAGTGGCAAACCGTGAGCACAAACTTGTCTAGGTATAGATCTTAAAGTCTATAGAGTTTATTAGACAATGCTCAAGGTGTTACAAGTCAAAATACAATAACATTCAAGCTGCAGAAAGAAGAATTCAAATTTAGTGAAATCCAATCGATCGAAAATTAGATCTGATCGATCGAAAATTAGATCTGATCGATCAAAAATCGCAGATATGAAATTTCTACAGAATTTTATTTCAAGTGAAACACTTTTAGTATATAAAGGAAAACCCTAACTACGTTTTGAGATCTCTTAGAGAGAAAAGAGTGCATCTTGTGCCTCTAATTGTAGATCT
The DNA here is from genome assembly GCF_040712315.1 of Castanea sativa. Taxonomy (NCBI): domain Eukaryota; kingdom Viridiplantae; phylum Streptophyta; class Magnoliopsida; order Fagales; family Fagaceae; genus Castanea; species Castanea sativa. The sequence continues at coordinate 16,081,072 of NC_134020.1, forward strand.
AGGGTTTTGTACCCAAAGCTCTCTCAAGTCTTCTACCGGTAATATTCTTTTAAGAAACTCAAGATCAGGTGTTGTAGAAGTTGTTGCTACAAAGGTCAACAAGTGAAGGGTGATCTGAAACCTTTGAGTGGGATCTCAAAGTCACAAGCAAGGCGGCTTGTGTTGCTGTAAATCCAAGAAGAGAAGGAATCCGTTGATTCGGAGCTTGCATGTGGTCGTGTTAACTACATGAGGTAGTAATAAATTTAGGGTTAAATTTGATTGTAAAAATTTAAATTGTCTTATAGTGGATTTACTTTACCTTAAGGATAGCTAAGTCAAATCCTCTCTAAGTTTTTCCCGTGAAATGGTTGGTTTCATTAATTTTCTTGGGTCATCATATCGTGTGTTATCTACTTTTTTGCATCTTTGCATGATATGATTTATTTATGTTTAATCTAGATCTGAATAATTAATCTAAGTAATCACTTGGTTAATATAATAGATTAAACAATCTGGTTTAAGGGGTCTAAACAAACATACATAAACTGCTAGTTTCTAGTAGTAACCCTCGAATTCATGAGAGATTCCTCAAATCCATGAGAGATTATTTGAATCCAGAAGGTGATAAATCTGAATCTTATTAAAATAATTTGATTTTCCTTTTGAGGCTACAAAACATATAAATTCAAAAGAAGTAAAACCCTAGGATGACTAGGAAACTGTCTGAAACCCTAATTCACATTAATCACAAGATTTAGTGGTAAAATACTGAATTTTACTAAAAATGATAAAATTGAGTTAAATGTAAAATCATAAATTACTGACCTTAAGGGTCGTCCCAAAACAAGCAGGACCTTATTCTGACTTTTGAGAAAAATGTTATTAATGAAACAAAAATTACTAAAAATGGTAAAATCACTATTTTCGAAGCCTAAATGAAGAAATTCGCCAAAATCACGGCGTACCACATGGCAAAGTGACGACTATTGATCAGAAAACTGTTTCTCTTTAGCTTGCCAAATTTCATGTAATTTCGACTCTGTAACCCAAAAAATTTCTACTAATGACTTTTTACCTTGTGCCGTGATTTTAAATGCCCTTGATGTTTTAGAAATGCTACGACTGTCTGTTTTACATCAATTATTAGCTTAAAGTTCAAACCTATGAATTTATATGCAATTATATTATAAGATTGAACTCCTCATATTCTCTAATTCTGCTCCTTGTGGAACTTTAGATAATTTTTATTGGTTTTATTTGCGTTTGGTGATTTTTGGGAGAGTATCTTAGTGATTTGTGTGAGAGTGTGTTGGTTGCGCCCCATCACCATTCTAATTGCAAAAAGAACAGTAATAATATCATTTTTTTTTTCAAATTTTCTTTTCTAAAGTACTTCCACTCATAAATGTATATTTTTACCAGCCTTTTTCTTTTGAGAACGAGTGAGAAAATATGAGAAAAAAGTTTTAATCCAATGTTCTATTTTATTTTGAATAATGCTCGTATCACAACAAAACTTACAATTTGCCCACGTGGTAGGTTCATAAGAGATCATAACTTCATCACTCACAATTTACCTGTAAACAAAGAGTAAATTGTTGTAATACTAGCATTATTCATTTTATTATGGACAAATATGTCATGTCAAGAATGACAGAACATTTCTTCAAGATATTTTGCAATTTTACCTTTGACTTTTATCAAAGGTTTCTCAACTTTAATTTTGTCACATCTTTGAAAATTCTCAGTGTTGAACATTACTTTTTGATTGAATTATTGAGCCATATATTAATGCTACTTGAGGTTTGTTTGGTTGTGTTGTTTAAACAACAATTTTCGTTATTTAAACAACATAACTCGTATTTTTACAATACGTTTTCACTTATACGTATTTCTATCACATTTAAATAACGTTACTAGAATAACATTATCAAATAGGTCTTAAATAATTGGATATTCATGCAACAAAATGGCCAACACAGACGGCCGGGTTAACTAGCAGTAACGAACTGTATAGGTGGTAAATTTCAACCTTCAATCTTCTTTCTAAACATGCATTTTTCATGGAAATCATCAGTCAAGAAACCGATAAAGTCTTTCAGTAATCATTATGCATGTTTTACTAGCTAGCATATGCGTCTGACTTCAGGGCACAGTGTGTAAAGCTAGCTGGGTCCAAATTCTCGCATTTCTTTCTAAAAAGCTCTTCAAGTTTCACAGGTAAGTACTTCAACATCCACAAGTATCACAAAGATTTTCTCTGTATTACTTTACTCTTATCCTGAAACTGAAACTATATATTGTCAAACTTGATACCGACAATTATGTGTTAGTTAAGTGATTGCATGTCTATTTTAAAACCAGATTGTGTATCAGGAAGGAAGATTTTATTGTATTGATAGGTAGCAAGGAAGTGATCAGAAGAAGTCCTATTCACACTGCGTATTTCCTTGAATCCTAAATCTGTTGATATGTTCGCATCTAGCACGATTCGATATGCGCAAATAAGCTGAAAACAATACACATGTACGTGAGAGTATGTTACTAATTTAAATTCATGGATCTATATATATATAGCTCAAATATTTAGAGATCTTCTAATCTCAATTAGCTCTTTGAATTTTATGACTCAGTCAACGAATCACATTAAGAAATTGAGCCATTGAAGCATATTTCCATAATGTAGTAGTTGGAACTAATGTTGACAGCAAAATATATTAATTTAGTTTGTTCTGTTTGTGTGTAACATATTAAACATAAAAAAAAATTAAAAATTAATTTGTTGGTAATCTGCACGACTATATCACATAATCTCCTTAAAGGAAGACAAATTTTGGCTAGTTTATGCTCCACTTTTAATGCAACATGATCTGTAGGCAAGGGCAAAAGAAAAAAAAAAATGAAGATAAGACTCTCCAGAATCTATAAATCAGTCACCACAACATATCCACACCGTACACTCCGGCCAAGAGATGATGAGAAGTAACTAGCTAGGACAGTTAGATTATAATTGAACAGATCGAAATTTGATCCTGGTATAATTTTGGATTCAAATTTAGGAGGACCTAAAACATGAATCAAAATTCCGCTGGTGTGGATCAAATTTTGGGTACTTCGAATAATTGGTTGGTATGGACCAACCTTAATATAAGTTTGTCAAATTTCATCGCGGTTGATTAAAAGATGATAATCTCATATATGTGGAGACAATTCGGATCACTCTATGATGAACTAATATCAATTACTTTAATTTCATTTTTCTTTTAGGATTTTCAGAAATTGTGATATCAGGGGTTGTCAATGTTGTAATATTAACATTATCTTTTGAATTATTTCAAATTTTCTTTAAAAAAAATCAAATATTTTAGTTGACTTTCTAGAAATCAAATAAAATTCTTATTAAATTATCTTATTATTTTCCTACATTTTCTAAAAATTAATTAGTCCTATAAAGTAAAAAAAAAAAATTAGAAAAAAAAAAATCATTGTGTAAAAAAGTCAGACAAAATCAAGCAATTGTTCAACTCAAACTAGTTTTTTTTTCTTATTAAGTTAAATTGGTCAATAAATATTTTTTGTTGATAATTTGACAGATGAGAGAAGGAAGATTTAAACCTTAAACATCTACATTAAAATTGATCTCTCGTGATTGTTGTATTGTAGTAGTTTAGTGCTTAAAAAAAATAGTTGATAAGTGTATGCTATATTTCTTTTCTTTTTCTTTTTTCTAGGAAGCTAGTGTATGCTATCTTAATATTTACTTGACTATTTTAGTTCTTTTCTTTTTTTTTTGTTTTTCTTTTTAAAAGAAGAATTGACTATTTTAGTCAACTATGCTTATTGAATACATTATGGATAGGATTCGAGTATGTTCCATTACTATAACTATGGAAATGAATAAATAATCAATAAAATCTAAACTTATGGCTAATTGGATATTATCTTTTTCACTTGGCTAATAAAAAAAATTGGCTATTTTTTATTTATTCATTTTCATAGTGATAATTACTGATCATACTCGATTCTATCCATAATGTATTAAATATTCACTGCCAATTAAAATAATCGTCTTTTCACTTCAACTATTTGTTTTAATGGTCAAGTGAAAAAGAAGATAACCAATTAGTCATAAGTTTATTTTTTATTTATTCATTTCCGTAGTGATAATTATGGAACATATATACTTGAATCCTGTCCATAATGTATTCAATAAGCATATTTAACTAAAATAGTCAATTCTTTTCCCAAAAAAAAAAAAAAAAAAATAGTAATTGTGGGGTACTAGAATTCTGAGTAAGGCAGTCATGCCACGTGTCATGGCATGGCCGAGAAGGGTAGATACGGCGTCGAGGAGTCCACGTCCTCGGATTCTATGATCGTGTCATTAACACGTCATCAAAGAACGCCTTACTGTGCGGAAAGAGCCTTGGGAAGGGAGTTAGCATTAACGTGACTGAAGAGCTGAGGTTGCCACCACATTCAATGCATTCTATTAAACCTCCTGACCGCATTTATGTGAAGAAGACTTTTGAACAGTGCTGCCTTTGGTAACTGCATCTCACAGGGGTACAGAGAAGGTGGTTAATGGGACTGGCACTTGAGCGGTGGCCTGCGTAATCAACAAATGGAAGGACAAGATCATCCAAAAGGGCCTATATACGGTAGAAGGTCCCTCAGAGGGAAGGGGGCCGAAATATAGCAGAGAAATACACTGTAGCACGAAGAAAGGAAATTGTAAACAAGTTTGATAGTGATATATTCAAGAACAGAACCTCCTCGAACTTATCCGAGGAGAATTATCCTTCTTAATTTGGTGATGGCCTTCTATTTTTCCTTGTCTCATTGTTATTCCTAGCCTATGGTAAACGCTATCTCATCCATGAAAGCCTAGTTTTGGAGCCCACTCTCTAACAAATTCATTGTGTTAGGCTATTTGGGCCTGGGTCCTTCACTCGTTTGGGCTCAAGCGCTAAATTCAGTCCTTACAATTGGCACCGTTTGTGGGAATTTACTTGAGCTTTTAAGACGTTTAACATTTAGCTATGGTAGGGTCAAGACCAGAGCCAAATCTAGAGGAGTCTGTAAACTCCGAGCGCCAGGACCGCTTCGTTAACCATGAACAAAGGGGGGGGGGATAGAGAGGTCAGCGTGCATACTACACATACGAGCAGGAGCCAATCTCGTGGAAGGAGCTACATCTCCCACGAGGAAAATATCAGAAGTATGCAGTGGGAAATTGACCGCCTCCACAGGAGGCTGCGAAATGAGAGGCAAAAAAGAACTCCTTCACACTTCGACCACTCTTCCGAGGATGACCAAGATGGAAGCTACAGACCCAGATCAAGGATCCCCCTTAGCGAGTCTTTTTCAAAGGAAGAGGAGTGCCATCATAGGTGCAGAAACAGGGGCTCGTCTCGTGTAGGCCTGGGGAATGACGCCATGAGCAGGGCGTTGAACCAGATCTCCAAGTCACCCTTCATGCGTAGAATCGAGGCAGGAAGACTTCCTCGCCGGTTCACCGAGCCTACGTTTACCATGTACAACGATAGGACAAACCCCGTGGACTGAGCCTACGTTTACCATGTGCAACGATAGGACAGACCCCGTGGAGTATGTGAGCCACTTTAACCAAAGAATGGCTATACATTCCAAAAACGAGGCCCTAATGTGCAGGGTGTTCTCTTCCAGTTTGGGGCCCATGGTGATGAGATGGTTTAGCAACTTGAGGGAATGCTCCATCGGCTCTTTTAGGGAGCTCACTCAGGCATTTGGGGCCCATTTTATCACTTGCAGCAGGGTTCCTCGGCCACTAGACTCACTGTTGTCCATGGCGATGTGTGAGAGAGAGACCCTGAAAACGTATTCCGATAGGTACTGGGAGATATTCAACGAGATTAAGGGAAACTTTGATGACATGGCCATAAGCACCTTTAAGGTCGGCCTGCCCATCGAGCACAACTTGAGGAAGTCCCTGACGAGAAAGCCTGTGGGGACTGTGAACAGCTCATGGATCGCATCCATGAATACAAACGGGTCAAGGAAGACCAGCAGTAAGGAAAGGGAAAGGGTAAGGTTATCCCCCAAGAAATGAGGGATTTCAGGTCGGACCAATACAATAGCAACAGGCCTTGGAGGGATTACGAGGGCCCTCGGGTCCGGCTATTACCCAGGCCGTTAACACTATGTTCCTAGAGCCCGTGCACCGGATCTTGGAAAAAATAAAGGAAAAGCCCTACTTTAAGTGGCCAAATAAGATGGCGAGAGACCCCACGAAGTGCAACCAGAGTCTCCATTGCCAATACCACCAGAAGCATGGGTACACCATTAAGGACTGTAGGACTTTGTGGAACCATTTGGAGTAGCTTGTGCAGGCAGGAAAATTGAAGCAGTTCTTGTATTAGCCTAATGAGCAAGGGAGCCAGCCCGGTCCAAGAGTGCATGGAGATGCCTCTTCAAAACCCCCATTAGGCATAATTAGCGTAATCTTTACTACTTCGAGCAGAACTGGTTCCCTTCCATCCAAGGTAATGTCCATAGATCGGACAACTGTTGAGGACCCAACCCTTGGTCCGAAGAGAAGCAGAGTAGGAGTTCGACCAGCCTTGAGCTTTTTTGACAAGGATAAAGTGGGAACCTCGCAGTTGCATGATGACGCCTTAGTGGTCACCCTAAGAATTGGGGAATATGACGTAAAAAGAGTGCTGGTAGATCAGGGCAGCGGCGCAGAAATTATGTACCCCGATCTGTACAAGGGGCTGAGACTAAGGCCAGAAGACTTAACTAGCTACAACTCCCCTCTGGTGGGTTTCGATGAAAAGGTTGTTATCCCGAAGGGGCAAATCAGACTGCCCGTGCAAACGGGATCAAAAATAATGGAGGTGGATTTCATCGTTATGGACGCTTACTCCCCTTATACCGCCATTGTGGCAAAGCCCTGGCTCCATGTCACGGGAGTTGTCCCCTCCACTTTACACCTGAAAGTAAAGTATCCCTTAGGGGATTAGATCGAGGAGCTAGTGGGAAGCCAGTCTATGGCTAGACAATGCTTGGTGGCTGCGATTAGACATCAAGACAGAATAGAGCCTTTGGCCCCTGGCAGTGTTATCCACGGATGTAGTGGGAAGTGAGGTAGAGTGCGAGCAACTGGAAAAGATTATCGTTGGGGATGACAAGGAGAAGTTCTTTCAAGTCGGCATTTGACTCCCTCATCATGAGAAAGAGGAGCTAGTGGATTTTCTTAGAAGAAATGTTGATGTATTTTTATGGAACCCTTACGAGGCTCCAGGGGTGGATCCAGACTTCATCTGCCACCATTTAAATGTTAATCCATATGTCGCACTCATCTAGGGAACACTCTGATGCCGTCAAGGAAGAGGTACTTAAACTTAAACAAGCTGGAGCTATAAAAGAAATGTTCTACCTTGAATGAGTGGTCAACACGGTGGTGGTAAAGAAGAAAAGTGGGAAATGACGGGTATGTGTTGACTTCACAAATTTGAACAAGGCTTGCCCGAAAGACCCCTTCCCCTTGCCTTGGATAGACCAACTGGTAGATGCAACCATGGGCCATCCTCAGATAAACTTCCTAGATGCCTTCCAAGGATATCATCAGATACCTTTGGCCTTGGAGGATTAGGAGAAGACTTCCTTTGTCACGCCTACAGGGAATTATCATTACAAGGTAATGCCATTTGGACTGAAGAACGCGGGGTCTACTTATCAAAGGATGATGACCAGGATGTTCGAACCACAGCTAGGCAAATGTATTGAAATCTACATAGACGACATGGTAGTAAAGAGTAAAGTGGAATCCAAGCACGTAAACAACCTTGGAAGTATCTTTGGTGTATTAAGAAAACACAAGTTGCGCCTTAATGCTTCAAAGTGTTCTTTTGGTGTTAGCTCTAGAAAGTTTCTAGGCTACCTGGTCACCCATCGAGGGATTGAGGTCGACCCTAATTAGATCAAGGAAATCTATAGCCTTCAGCCTCCTCAGAACCCCAAAGAAGTCCAAAAATTGATAGGAATGACCGCCGCCTTGAACTGATTCATCTCCCGATCAACGGATAGGTGTCGGCCTTTCTTCCAGCTGCTGCACAAGTAGAAGGGATTTGAATGGACAGAGGAATGCTCCTAGACTTTCTAGCAGTTGAAGGAATATCTCTCTTGGCCATCTATTATGTCCAAACCCGGGAAGGAGGAAGTTTTATTCGCCTACATCGCAGTAGCGTCGCATGCGGTGAGTCTGGTATTGGTGCGAGCCAACAATGGGGTGCAGAAGCCAGTCTACTATATAAGCAAATCACTACACGAGGCCAAAGTCCATTACCTACCCCTAGAGAAGCCCATCTTGGCAGTAGTGCACGCTACGCGAAAGCTCCCGCATTACTTTCAAGCACACACGGTTGTGCTTCTAACCCAACTCCCCTTTCGATCACTGCTTCGGGCAGCGGACTACACGGAGAGGTTTGCAAAGTAGGGGACAATCCTAGGAGCTTTCAACATGAAGTAGATGACACGCACTTCCATGGAAGGCCAGATCCTAGCGGACTTGGTGGCCAAATTTGCGGAACCGTTGCTAGTAGAAAACAAGGAGAGGCTAGACATGGATGGAAAATCAGTTGGGATGGTTGCCGTGCAATAGCTTTCACCACGGCAGGTGTATGTAGATGGTGCAGCTAATTAGAGGGGATCAAGAGTGGGGCTAGTTATTTTATCCCCTGAGCGAATCACCCTTGAAAAGTCCATAAGGTTGGGCTTTTCAGTCACAAACAATGAGGCAGAGTATGAGGCTCTGTTGACAGGAATGGAAATGGTACGAAAGATGGGAGGGCGAGCAGTGGAGATGTTTTTAGACTCGAGATTGGTCGTTTTCCAAGACAAGGGGAAGCTGGAAGCTCGAGACATAAGAATGCTGGATTATGTGAAACAGGTTAAACTCTTGCAGGCAGTGTTTGAGTCTTTCTCCCTGCAGCAAGTTCCGAGGAGTAGAAACATGCATGCTGACTCCCTTGCTACCCTTGTGACCTCTTCGGCGCAAGATTTGCCTCGGGTTATCCTAGTTGAAGATCTATACAGGTCGGATGAGGACAAAAGAGAAAGGGTCCTCCTTTACCAGATTAGGGTAGGGCCTAGCTGGGTGGATCCTATTGCATCATTTCTTAAGGATGACATCTTTCTTGAAGAGAGGGGGGAGGCTGATAAGGTGCGGAGGAAAGCTCCCCGTTTTCGGCTATCTGAGGACCAAAAATTGTATAAACGCTCTTTCTCTAGGCCTTACTTGCTATGCGTACATCCCGAAGCAATATAACCTCTCCTGGAAGAACTGTACGAAGGAATTTGTGGGAGTCACATGGGTGGGAGATCTTTGTCTCATAAGGCTCTCACATAAGGGTACTGGTGGTCGGGTATGCAGAGAGAAGCACAAGAATATGTGAGGAAGTGTGACCAATGCCAGAGGTTTGCCCCAAACATTCACCAACCTGGGGGTGTTCTCAACCCCCTCTCTAGTCCCTAACCCTTTGCACAATGGGGCTTGGATATTGTGGGACCTTTCCCTAAAGCAGCAAGGAATAGGAGATGGCTTCTGGTCGGCACTGATTATTTCACCAAGTGGGTTGAAGCCGAGCCCCTATCAAACATTAGGGATGTGGACGCCAAGAGATTTGTGTGGAAAAACATCGTTACTCGATTTGGGATTCCTCATACCCTCATCTCGGACAACGGCCTTTAATTTGATAGCAAGACCTTTAGGAGTTATTGCTGTGACCTGGGCAGTACAAATAGATATTCCACCTTGGCTTATCCGCAAGGGAATGCATAGGCCGAGACTGTCACTAAGGTCATAGTGAATGGACTTAAGAAGAGGTTGGATGATGCAAAGGGAAAGTGGGTGGAAGAGTTGCCAAATGTCCTTTGGAAGTATCAGACTATGCCTCGCAGATCCACAATGGAAACACCTTTTTCAATGACTTACGAAGCCGAGGCCGTAATTCCCCTCGAGACCGGGTTCCCAACACTGAGAACAAGCTCTTTCACTCCGAGCAACAATGATGGGCTATTAGAGAAGAGTTTGGATCTGATTGAAGAACGAAGGGAAAATGCCATGATCCAATTGGCCTATTATAAACACAAGGTCAAGCAGGGGTACGACTCAAATGTTAAGCTAAGGCCACTGGTGCTTGGGGATTTGGTGCTAAGAAAGGTTTTGGGAACTGCAAAGAACCTAAAGTGGGTAAAGTTAGGGCCCAACTGGGAAGGGCCATACCGCATCACTTCTATAGCTTCATTGGGCAAGTGGAAACCTAGACTTTTAAAACCATATTAATTGAAACCCCCGATCAAACCCAAAAAATATAGGGTTTTAATTTATATGATTTTGAAAATCTAGTGTGGTAGGCAAAAAGTGAAAGAATAAATTTATGTCTTAAATGATGATTTTTGCTATTTGCTTTCACAATTAATTTCTTTAAAGATGGGAAGTCAAGTCTATTTTATAATACCAAGTGCAAAATTAAGTAGGCTTATGTCATAGAATTAAGAGAGAAGTGGTATTGATTTCATTGATGTTTAGTTTGAAAGCTGATTAAAGAAAAACACAAGTGTTGATCCTCGGGTCTATTCCGAGGAAGATATTACAAAACGGATGAACTCTCCCTCTTTCTTTTTTGCACTCTTTTTTATATCTCCACTCCTCCAGATGTTTTTCTTACTTTATATATCCAGCTTAAATGTTGAAGATCTAGATGAAAATGTTGTACCACGCTCCTGGAATGTAATTAATCTGCGAAGGTATTATTATTAATCAAAGATTTTGTTGTCGTATATTGTTTTTACATAATGCGTTATACCTTTTCCTTTAGCATAAAAACAGAGCCTTAAGTTATGTCTAGTCCCTCGGACCACCTATTTTTGGATAATTTAATGCTTCGAGTCGCTTCATATAAGTGTCAAACAGAACCTTGGTCATGTTTGGCTTCTTGGACCACATACCTTGGGTAAATTGATACTCCCCACCAATTTTCTAAGTGTTAAACAGAACCTCGGCCATGTCTTGGGAAAATTAACATCTCGAGCGAATTTTCTAAGTGTTAAACGAAACTTCGGCCATGCTTTGGGTAAATTAACACCTTGATAAAATTTTCTAAGTGTTAAATAGAACCTCAGCCATACCTTGGGAAATTTAACACCTTGAGCCAATTTTTCTAAGTGTCAAACAAAACCTTGGTCATGCCTTGAGAAAATTAACACCTTTGAGTGAATTTTCTAAGTGTTAAACAAAATCTCGGCCATGCCTTGGGAAAATTAACACCTTGAGCGAATTTTCTAAGTGTTAAACAGAACCTCCGCCATGCCTTGGGTAAATTAACACCATGATAAAATTTTCTAAGTGTTAAATAGAACCTCGGCCATGCCTTGGGAAAATTAACACCTTGAGCGAATTTTCTAAGTGTTAAACAGAACCTCCGCCATGCCTTCGGTAAATTAACACCATGATAAAATTTTCTAAGTGTTAAATAGAACCTCGGCCATGCCTTGGGAAAATTAACACCTTAAGCCAATTTTTATAAGTGTTAAATAGAACCTCAGCCATGCCTTGGAAAAATTAACACCTTGAGCGGATTTTCTAAGTGTTAAACAGAACCTCGGCCATGCCTTGGGAAAATTAACACCTTGAGTGAATTTTCTAAGTGTTAAATAGAATCTCGACCATGCCTTGGGTAAATTAACACCTTGATAAAATTTTCTAAGTGTTAAATAGAACCTCGGCCATGCCTTGGAAAAATTAACACCTTGAGCAAATTTTTCTAAGTGTTAAACAGAACCTCGGCCATGCCTTGGGAAAATTAACACCTTGAGCAGATTTTCTAAGTGTTAAACAGAACCTCGGCCATGCCTTGGGAAAATTAACACCTTGAGTGAATTTTCTAAGTGTTAAACAGAACCTCAGCTATGCCTTGGGTAAATTAACACATTGATCAAATTTTCTAAGTGTTAAATAGAACCTCGGCCATGCCTTGGGAAAATTAATACCTTGAGCCAATTTTTCTAAGTGCCAAACAAAACCTCGGTCATGCCTTGGGAAAATTAACACCTTGAGCCAATTTTCTAAGTGTTAAACAGAACCTCGGCCATGCCTTGGGAAAATTAACACCTTGAGCGAATTTTCTAAGTCTTAAACAGAATCTCGACCATGCCTTGGGTAAATTAACACCTTGATCAAATTTTCTAAGTGTTAAATAGAACCTCGGCCATGCCTTGGGAAAATTAACACCTTAAGCCAATTTTTCTAAGTGTTAAACAGAACCTTGGCCATGCCTTGGGAAAATTAACACTAGGATTAAAACTTCTTATTATTTTTTCTAAGTGCTGAAATGAACCTTGGTCACGCTAGGCTCCTTAGACCACGCACATTGGATGAATTAATACTTCTTGCTATTTTTTTAACTATCAAATAGAGTTTTGGCTATCCCTGACCCCTATACCCCGTGCCTTAGTTAAATTAACACTCTCCATTACTTACTTGAACCCTCGGACTACCTACCCTAAAGGAATTAACACTTAGTAAATCTACCTAAGGTGGAGCCCTAGCGTGGGCATCATCATATGAGAACAAGGGCCCACCCTGGACGTTAGCCAAGCTGCTCTGAAGGTACACTAAGGTGCTTTTAAGGTAGGACACTCATTTCATACTAGGTATTCTGCTTGCTCTTGAGGACTTAGGCCACCCCTGTTAATTACACAACTTCTAGTACTAACACTTAGTCATTTTCTCTAATCACTTACATGGTCCTATCTTGTCTGAATAAACAGCAAGGTCCTTGGCATTTATTATTATTAAAACAAGGGTGTTCACCTATCGAGGAATTATTCACCTAAAAACCTCAGCAAAAGGTAAAGTAAATGGTACAACTAACCAACTATAAATATGGCGAATAAAAAGGAACATGCACAGAACAGAAATTTAAAGTCTTTCCATTGATTAAAGTAATAATTACATCACGGATAAAGGTAGATTGCCAAGAAGAAAGGTAAAACAAAACAATCATAATTACAATAGCAAAATAAAAGGGATTCTAAAGCTATGCCTTGGCCTTGGGAGGGAGATTTTCCTTGGACTTGGCCTCAGCATCTTTGGCCTTGGGAGGGGGATCTTCCATGGACTTGGCCCTAGCATCCTTGGCCTTGGAAGGGAGAGGGGGGTCTTCCTTAGACTTTGCTTCTATCTCCTTGAGCTTGAGAGGAGCTTCTGGTCCCTTGACCCTTGTTAGAGACTCAACCTCCTTGCCCTTGCCTTTATCTCCTGCCCGAGCACCATCCTGGCCAGCCCCTTTGCTCTGGGCCCCCTCAACCCCTGGGCCCTGATCACTAGCCTATTCAGGCCCTATGGAGACCTTGGGGGGAGGGAGATAGCTCTAGGCGATAGAGAGCTGCTCGAGTGAAGAAGGCTCGAGGTCAGTTGGAGGTGGAAGAGTAGCTGGAGCCATGTGGATATTTGGAGGATGCCACACATTCTCAGGCTTCCTCCACTTCGAGGTAGCTGGGACTCCTGCCACATTCAAGGCTTCCATCCATACCATCTGGCAGTAGTCAATGCAGACCTTGGCAAGCTCCTCTTCCAGTCGGATCTTGGTCTCCTCTACCCCGTGGTTGTAGGAGGCTTGTGTTGATGCCTTCGCCATCTCTTTGATGGTCTGAGTTGCTTCCTTGGCCTTGGGCAGCTTCGCCTTCAGATCCAGAACCTCCTGCTGGCCCGTAGCTTGCTCTATTTCAGTGTAATGGAGCTTTTTGCATTGCTCCTCAGCCTGTCTTTTAGCAGTTTTGAGCTCGGCCTCATCGCTTTGTCTCCCCCTCTCCTCCTCCACCAATTTTGTGTTAAGGTCTTGGACTTTCTGCTCAGCCGCCCCCAGGGCCTTGTCAGCATTGACATGAAGGTTGGCCTTGATTTTATCCTTGTTCTGAGCGTTGTCCACCCATTCCTCGGCGACGAACACCTCCTGGATGGCCTGCACAAAGGTGACAAAAATGTGCTACTCAATAAATAAATAAAAAAGAGAGAAGAGCAAAATGGAAAAAGATAACCAAAAGTGGAAAAAGCCTAAGAATTTACCGATGCAAGGTCCCTCTTCAGGGACAGGAAAAGCTCTCTCTGCCTCATTTTCCTTAAGGCAGCCATGTCTTTAGGCAAAATGACAGGCTGCTCCAGGACTTTGGCCATGTAGTGGGCTTGCCCTTTTTGGAACTCCCTAATCGAACAGTTCCGTGGAATGACAGCTCTATCTAACTTCAGCCGAGGAGCCCAAGACTGGTTTTGGTGGCGCACCTCGGCTACATCATGCTCCTCCTTGCTGTCGATGGAGAAAGCCTGCGTTTGGCCCTTAGTTGCCTTTTGCTGCTTTGGCTCCTTCTGCCAAACCACCTCTCTTTCCTCAGTTCCCTTTTTCTCCTTTCCCTTTTTCTTCTAGTTGGGTATGGGGAGCAAGCTGCCTGGAGGAGGGGGAGGAGGAGGAAAATGGGAAGGGGCTGGGGCACCACAGGGTCCTTGGAAGTCTGCCCTTTAGCCTTATCTACAAAGGAGGTCCTTTAAGGTCTTCCTGTTGTTTAGGGCCATTTCTTCCTCTTCTTCTGAACTACTGTTAATGCGCGTGATTACAAGGCTGGGGGCATAAACACCCGAGGTTCTATCTAACTCGTCCTTTTCGTCCGAGAGGTGGATGACAGGATCTCTCGCTTTCTCCTTCTCTTCCTCGAGGTGGAACTGGTCGATTTCTCCCTCAAGTGACAGCCGAGAAGAGGTGGTCTCTTCTCTTGGAGTCGCTGTTTCTTGGGGAGCACGTGAATAAGGTCGGACAACTTGCACCACTTCTTCTTGGGCTAGAAAATCTGGTGCAGTGACATCTATACGATTGAACTGAGGATCGCCCACTCGGATCGTGTTGCCGACCTCCTGAAGGGTATTATACAGGGGCTAGAAGTCGAGAATGAGTGTATGACCCTTAATTGCCCGTCTTTGTTAAAAACACCGTGGACCTGAGCGCCCAGTTTAGATCGTTGACGTTCACGAACCAGATGTTGGGGGCCATGTATCTCTTATCTGCAAACATAGTCGAAAAGCAAAACCATAGCCAGAAAAGTGAACAAAAGGGGGGGGGGGGGGGAGGATCACAAAGCTAAATCTTACGAAGAAGGAACTAAACCTAAGAAATCCCACTTGGCTCCCTTTCCTGGGTCGGGTAGTGAAGACCATCGTGCCATTCCTTAGAAGCGATTAAGTAGTCGTCCTTCATGCCTTTGTTGGACTTGGGAAGATACGATACGAGCCTAACGGTTGAGGATCGAGATTTAAGATAATACCCGGAGTCACCCAGTGAATGGCACTTCTTACATGAAGGCGACATCGTGCCGGTGAGGTCTAAACCCATATGTGCATTAAGGGCGTCTACACTGCCTAGAACCTTAAATAGGTTGGGCGCGCATTATTGTGGGCACAACCTTGGGCAATTAGGTAATCCCTAGTCACACTACCCATGTGGAGAGTCATTCTCCCTTCTATAAAGGCGATCATAGGAATGACCACCTCCCTCTCAGGCCTATCGGTGTGCCATTGCCCTGGAGCGCAATACTGTAGGGAAACTCATAGAGGGATATGGTATTTGGCCCTAAATCCCTGCATACCAGCGGGGGAATCTACAAGGTGTTTGAATTTGGCCATCTAAACAAACTAGAAAGAGAAGCGAAGGAGGTGTCTAAGAAAGGGAAGAGGAAAATAAAAGGCCGAGGAGCAAATAGCCTATAAATGAAAAACTTACAAAAACGAGAGAGAAGTACACTGCAGGAACTTCTTAGGAACGAGAAGAGTTGAGAAATCAGAGAAGCTTGGGATTGTGGGAAACCTAGAGAGTTCAAAAATTCGTGAAGTGGATGAAATGAATTCTCTAGGCGCCTTTTATAGGAGGCGGGCCTTGGGTGGGAGTTATCCCACCCAAAATTCCAGGAAAAATGTCAACCGTAAGATCCCTATCTCACCGTTGGATACGGGGAACAAGACGCCGCCTAGAGCATTTAATGAAGTGTTATGGACTACGAAGCGTTAGGTACAGTTATGAGACACGCGAAGTGACATTCGCATGCATTGGAGTCAGAGACACGTGTCAATTTAATTGCCTAAAGTCAAAACCCCACATTGAAGATTTGGAGGCTGCCACCACATTCAATGCATTCTACCAAACCTCTTGGCTGCATTTATGTGAAGAAGACCCTTGAACAGTGCTGCCTTGGTAGCCGCATCTCACAGGGGTACAGAGAAGGTGGTTGATGGGACTGGCACTTGAGTGGTGACCTGCGTGATCAACAAACAGAAGGACAGGATCATCCAAAAGGGCCTATATAAGGTACAAGGTCTCCTGAAGGGAAGGGGGCCAAAAAACAGCAGAGAAATACACTGTAGCATGAAGAAAGGAAATTGTAAACAAGTCTGATAGTGATATATTCAAGAACAGAACAAGAACAGAACCTCCTCAGACTTATTCGAGGAGAATTATCCTTCTTAATTTGGTGCTGGCCTTCTATTTTCCTTGTCTCATTGTTATTCCTAGCCCATGGTAAACGCTATCTCATCCATAAAAGCCTAGTTTAGAAGCCCACTCTCTAACAAATTCATTGTGTTGGGCTATTTGGGCCTGAGTCCTTTACTTGTTTGGGCTCAAGCACTAAATCCAGTCTTTACAGTAATAATTACTGATCATACTCAGATTCTATCCATAATGTATTAAATAATCATTGTCAATTAAAATAATCGTCTTTTCACTTTTAACTATTTGTTTTATTGTCTTTCCAAAAAAAAAAAAAAATTGTTTTATTGGCCTAGTGAAAAAGCCAATAACCAATTAGCCATAAGTTTAGTTTTTATTGATTATTTATTCATTTCCATAGTAATAATTATGGTCATACTTGAATTCTATCCATAATCCATTCCATAAATATAGTTAACTAAAATAGTCAACTCTTCTAAAAAAAAAAAAAAAAAAACTAAACTAAAATAGTCAAGTAAATATTAAAAGCTAACATACACTTGCTTCTTAAAAAAAGAAAAAGAAAAAAAAATAGTGTACACTTATCAACGATTTTTATTTAAAATAGTGTACACTTATCAACTTTGTAAATATACACAGTTACTCTTCACTTGAAATTTTTTTTTAATAGTTCTTTACTCTCTTTCAAGCAGACACAAACAGAGCAAAAAAAAAAAAAAATTTTAATAAAATGTAGTGTAAAATAGATAATTTGATGTAGGTGTTTTTGAAAAGAGGTTATATAAAATAGAAAAATTGGATTCTTATATATGTTAAAATTAATGGAAAATTTTGCATGAGTTGATACGAATGTAAGCAAGCTAGATTGTAGGCTAGCACAAAATTGCAATCCTGTAATGATCTCACACGA
Organism: Castanea sativa; assembly: GCF_040712315.1. NCBI lineage: Eukaryota > Viridiplantae > Streptophyta > Magnoliopsida > Fagales > Fagaceae > Castanea > Castanea sativa. The sequence continues at coordinate 16,098,496 of NC_134020.1, forward strand.
TTTTACTACATAGTACATATGCTTCAATTGTGCTTTTACTTGTTATTATTCCTTTAATATTTCACACGATTTGACTACATAGTGCATATGCAGCATATGCTTCACTTGTTATTAATCTTTGAATATGAGCCCAAAACTTTTTCTCTTTGATTTTACAGAGACATTCCACATAAATGGAAAAAAAAAAAAACCGTTCTCTTCTAATGTGTCCATGTTTTTCTAAAGCGAAATTTCTTTTTTCCTTCTTAGTTCCTTTCTCTCTTTCTATTTTTTAAAACATCCAAACCTTGCTCTGTTAATGTGTTCAAAGGGTTGTAAACAAGCTGAGCTTTGTCAAGTAGTGAGTGTTCAAGCTTAGCTCGAGCTCAAACCAAGCCTATAAATGATGTTAAAGCTCGAACTTTTCCAAAAGTATAAAAGCTTAGGCTCGACTTGATTCATTAGTCAAGTTGGACTTGAGCTCAATATCTAGTTTTTGATTTAGAGATCCAAAACAATATCAAGTCCATATTAAGTTTATTATCAAGCTTATTAACATGCATGCCAATTTTCATGCCAAAAGGATGTTATTTACCATTTGATCTATGAATTCATTTTTTATGTATTATTTTTACTACAAAAACTTAAATTTTAAACAGTGGATTGATGATAGGCTATTGACCTTTGATCAACTTGAAATTTTACAAGTATAGAAGATATACGAAGATAATTTAAAATGGTAAATATTTCAAAATTTACGTCAAATTAATTTTTTTTTGAGTGATGTAACACGGCTTAAAGTTACATTAGGTGTAATTTGAACCCAACCATATATATATGGGTCAAGATAAAGTTGCACTTGGTGTAACTTAAAGAAATATTACATTACCTAATAACATTTTATTAGATTAATGTTTTGAAAATCCCATTACATTTAATTTATGTTCTTAGAACTTATGTCAAATTCCGTATTAATCGGATGTTATTTACTATTCGTTCTATGAGTTATTTTTTTATGCATAATTTTAAAATAAAAAAACTTGAATTTAAACCTATGATTATTTTGAAATTTTGCAAGCATTATGGTTATAAAAAAACATGTAATTTAACGGTGAATTCGTCAAAAGTCATGTACAATAAAAAAGATACTAAGTGGTATAAAATTGTTTCAAGTTACACTTGTCCCATATATATATATATATATATATATATATAAAATTTGAAAAGTAGTAATTTGCCAAAGTGCGTCAAAGATTATGGTACGTGCGATATTTGAACTTATGAATTTATATAACTTATGACTTATCTACATCTTAGGAGAATTTGCATCTTAAGTGGGTCTGGGTTAGGGTTTGCTCAATAATTGGTAATGTGTTGTGCATGCCTTTATCTCATCAACCAAAAGAATACCTAAGATAGTATCAAAAAGTCCATATCAATCATCTCACACTGGGAAAAAAAGAAGTAATTGTTTACCAACAAGTTAATGATACAATATATCTTTATCTTAATGTTTTAATATGATAAATTGTGATTGAAGCAACATTACTTTTATCAAAATTAATCATTAATACAAATTTTTTATTGTATATTAATCACAACACATGCCAAGTTAATACTTACGAAAAAAAAATGTATTTTGAGACCTATTGTGTGACTTTTTTTTTCTTTATTTATTCTCATAAGAAACAATATTAAAAACCAACTGATCAACAAGGCTTTTGATATGTGACCCTTTTATACTTCTTTCTCGTTCAAGCGATTTATAAAATATAGGAAGCGTCTTTTTAATTGTGAGTTGGGTTAACTTTTATAGAAATTTATTTGTTTATTTATTGAAAATTGACAAGAATAAATTTATACCCCCAAAAAAATAAGATTAAAAACTTTTCATACACCTTTTTTGAGAAGCACGCGTATAATGTGTGCTTGACCATTGGCAGAATTTGGAATCTTTAGAAAGAAAATGGCATGTTTAAATTCGAAGTTGGGGGTTGGAACCCACCATAAAATCTAAAGGAGCCCACCCAAAGTAACTTTCTTTTCAATATATAAATTATATATTCAACGGATAAAGCCAATCATTTGATAGTTAGGCAGTGCTCTCCAAAAAAAATCCTTAAACCCGTCACCATCTCTCAAATCTGCCCAATATCTGGTTTTAACTTTCTCTTCCGCAACTGGTTGATGTCCCTGCTACTCGAGATTTTTGGGGTCCGGGTATGTAATTTTATTTTGAGAGAGTTTTGACCTATGACGTCTGTTTTTGAGATTTTTTATCATCAGATCAAGACACCAATCGGGATTGAACTCTAGATTTCTTATACAACAATCAAAGACTTTACCAGTTGAGTTAACTGGAACCCACGTCCGGATATGTAATTAGTTACTATTTTATGATATAGAATGGCTTGGTAAAAAACAAAAATTTTAAAAATAAAGTATATGCATGGTTTTTAGAAAAAAAAAAGGTGTTACAGAAATCTTATTTAATATATTAAAATTGATGCTCAATCTTTAGTTAATTAATTGAGCATCAAACTTGAACTCAAACAGTCAAAACCCGAGTTATTCATGAATAAATATTGGAATTTTTTTTATAGCCCTATGGACAGGAACAAACTAATTTGCTTAGAAATATATTACGTACTATTACTCTAATTTGGAGCAAGACTGGAGTAAAGTAACAAAATTAAAAAAAAAAAAAAAAGAGAAAAAAGGAGAGGGACCGAAATCTTTCATTTAGGAGTTTTTAATCAGGGGAAAAAAAGGATTTGAATTGATGAAAATCCAACTAGTCCAAGCTTGATGGAGTTGACTCAAAAAATTAAAAAGATTTAGGTATAAGTGATTTTACTAAAATCGCCCTTAATAGTAAAAAGGAATTAAAGAAAAGGGTTATACTCATAATTCAACTCAAATTATGTGGTTTTCTCCTAACATTTAAACTGTGGAAGATAATATATTAATATCGATACTTTTTCCTCTCCCTTATTTTTTCCCTCACTTCTTATTCTCTTATTTTCTATTCATTTATACTTGGCACATAATGTAAGTGTTATATATTGAGGTGGCATTAATAAAGAATGATTACTGACTTCCATGATGGCCCGACTTTGATTTAGAGCATGCCGAAAACTGATCTTGACCCAGTTGATTTAAATTTGCTTCCAATTCCACCTTTTTGACCATAGTTCTTTCGGCTCCAAATCTGCAAAACTTTTATGCAAGAATTTAGGGTAGGGAAAATAAAGGGATAAAATTTGACACGCTTTACGGTTTTCTGAATCTTGCTTTCAAATATCAATTTTCAACATTTTGAATTAGCAGCACGCACCTACTCTTTTATACCAACTTTCTTCAATGATAGATATGATTGAAATTCAGCCACCGACATTTTGTTCATATCTTCACAAGAAGTCTGTCAACTATGTAATAATTATTTCATGTATTCAGTGTATCTATCATCTCTTTCATTATTCCACATTATGGAATCGATATACTATAAGAGAGACGATACGATATACTATAAGAGATATGATACATGAGCCTGATGTATGAGATACTTCCTCATTTGTTACATCAAATTCCACCCTCCCCCCTCCTAAGAAATGTTTCAAAAACATTACTAATTGTGATTAAAGGCATATGGAAGGAAGATCACATTCACCATCATCTTTGGGAATTAAAGGCGTTTCCTTACACGCCTACAATTTGCTTGACCAAAGACAAGTTTAGTACCAAGTACCTTGTTTCCTCTGACTATAACATGCATGCGTGTTATTTCCTAGAAACAAAAAATATTACAAATTTAGGAGTGAGTATGCCTCAACATTTACCGGTACTGTAGCACCACTCACAATAATAATGGTATTTTTGGCACGAGTGTTTTCTTCTAAGGATGAAGAACCCTCGCTTGATGGCTCATTAGGACAGGTCCTACCGCTCCTCCATGAGACCTGTCGGCCTCATGGGGATCTGTCAGCTCCATGGAATTCATCAGGTACGCAACAAATGATCCTAACGGGTGGCGAGCACTTAAGAGTCAATGGATGGATAAGATGCACAGTGCGACCAGAGAATAACCCCTAGGCTGACAGATGAGTTTGCGTGAATCCGACGATCAGATGTGTTAGGCCCTATAGGCCTTTGCGTTTGCTCCACGCATAAGCCCCTACAAAGAAATAACTTACACTCTATGCCCTAGGACCCTATTCCACGTTTGTGCCTTCCTAACATGGGAAGTAAGGCCCTGAGATCTCAAAGCATTAACTTTGTATCTTCCACACAAGAAAAATCCCTACATTCATGGGTTCTTAGTTAACCATCCACCGCTATAAAAGCACCAACCCTCCTCATACCTAAGGTATGCAGAAAATCCCTAACTTTCACACTATTGAGTTCTTGGTGATTATTTCACTGAATTAACCTTCGGAGGGTCTTTGGCCAGCACCCTACCGGTGCTCTCTATTGGTTCATTGTTCTCCTATTCTTTAGGTACCCTAATTGGCACGTGTGTGGACGATCAGCTCACTGATGATTTTTGTGCATCATTAGTTGGCGCTGTTTGTGGGAATGAGTGATTATCCATATCATCGCTTTTAAGACAAAGAGTTGCAGGGTCTAGACATGATCGACGACCACCATCAACTAGGAGACAGATAACCCCTCCAATGCCTTGGAAAGACAAGTGCAAAACCTAGCCACAACAATTAAACGGCTCACCCAGCGTAACTAAGAATTGGAGCAGTAGTTGAATCAAAGGAATGAATGACATCCCGATGACTAGCATGATGAACATGAAAACGAAGAGCAGAACGACAATTACCTCCTGATAAGAGATCAACAGGAAAGGGAGGATCATGAAGAAAGCAACGTCCCCAACCGGCGGGATCAATAAGAAGACACTGACCACCCATCTAAATTGGAGAATAACACAATATGTATGGAACAAGACATGCAAATGATGAAAGAGAAGATGGACATGATGATGAATGCCATGAGGGGACGGGTATCCACCAACCTGGATGAACTAGTTGTAGACACCTCATTTTGTACTCGGTTAATAAACTCTAGTCTCCGGTCCCAATGATGAGCTTGAAGTGTTTACAAATGTTAATTAAAGTTATTTTGATAGTTTGGAAGTAATCATTACTCAAAAGTGCTTAAATCGCTTTAAAAATGATGTTGAAAAATGACATTTATGTAGGATTAAACATGGTTTGTATCTCATACAAAACATACGCAGCGGAAAATTAACGGATCTACTTCATTCACAATCAATAACATGCACTATGTAAGTTTCAGAATTCAAGAACGAGAAAGCGTACCTAGAAGCGATGAAATTCAAAACCAAAGATCAGAAGTTCTCGGGAACACTTTCAATCTTCACTCCAATTCCACTAACGCCCAAGATGTGTGGTCTCTCAATCAGTTCTCAAGGAAGAATGTTAGAGTGTCTCACTCTCACACACACACCATTTCATAATAGTGTTCTCTTACAAAAAATTCCTACAGAAAATTCTGTGTGTTTCTCCCTTTGTATTTAACTGATTATCTAATTGGGCTGGCCTTTTGGGTTTTTCCAATTGGGCTTAAGTGTGTGGCTTGGAGTGGGACTAAAAGGGACCAATAAGACACTAGCTCCAATGGGTCTCGGGTTTTCTGTCAACTCTTGACAAGTCCAAAGTTACCATTAATTATATTTAATACCACTATATAAATATAATTGCACTCTAGGCCTTATTTATAAATTATATCCCAAGACTTTATTGTACATGCAACCCCTTCATAAAATATTCGTAATAATACAAAGTCATGAATGTAGATTGCCACTTTGTAGTTTACTACATCTTAATTCCTTGAGTACCTGGTTTAATCCTTTAAAGTTATTCATTATATATTTATGAAATCCAATTCCATAAATATATACTTTAGTAACTTCTTACTAAAGTGGTTAGGCCTAACTTTCTAAATAACTAAACCCATTAAACTTATCTCAAGGGAATATTTTATATCTCCAGTAAGAGACTATGAATTCCATCTTGAGAATATATGTTCCATCAATACTAAATGTGGCTGCCCAACATACTGAGGTTTTGATCGTTAGGATAGATCTCATTTCTGATATATCAAAGCAACCTACACTTCATGATCAGGTCCATTATCCTCTCAGGATTAAGAGTTCATGTAAATAGAAGTCGTGAGATTTATTATTCATTTGACAGTCATTAGGAGAATAATAAATCTCACAACGGTCCAGTTCAATATGGCTTAACTCTTAAAACATATCAACACATCAACTAGAAGTCTCCACTTCCATGATCAAGACAAATCATCTTAATTGATATGTTATAGTCTTCGCAAATGAAACGCCCAATTTCATCACCGACTACGAACTAAAATTCTGAGTTTACAAAGAACTTGTGACTTATATCTTCTGTGACTAAATCACATAAATCATATACTATGCATCTCATGGACTATATGATAATGTTCGAATATTCATGTTACCATTATTTTAAATTATAATAAAAAAACTTTATTAATCACAACATTAAGTCATACATAATAACATACATAGTATCATACAATAGGATTTAAGGGCACTATTCCTAACAATTTACTCATTGTTTTGACCATAACTTTTGATTCACAAAGAATATGTTTCATTGAAAACTAGACATCCTGGGCTTTAATTTGAATATAAATTGTGCCTAATTTAGATTTATATTGAGTGAGTTAAGGCCTTTTGAAGTTGGGATACTAGAGTTGTCAAAATTAGGGTTTCAGGGGATGCATGCGTGCGTGCGCAGCCCCAAACTTATGTATGTAGGCCGAGCTCTAGAGGCCCGAAACTTTATTTTTTATAGCCTCAAACCTCCCTCTTTGATGGGGCCTAGCCCCTAGACCCTTTGAAACATCCAACACCCGCTAAATGAGCTTGAAAACCATAATTTAAACATATAAATAAGACCTTATTCCTTCAAACTCAAACCCTAGCAAGTGAGAGTTGATTTTTCACCTAAAATATTCCAAAATTCTTTTCTAACTTTGAACTTTTTGCACACACATCATTGAGCACATTTTTGGCTTTTCAAAACCTCTCTCTATTACTCATTAGGGCAAAAACTATTATCTAATCTTTCTTTCAAAACCTTTTTCAAACAATCTTTTCATGAACATCTTTTTATTTTGAGATGTGATTACCAATGAATTATTGAATACTTTGATTCTCTTGATAATCATTCAATCTTGTTGTGTAGGCACTAAGGGGCCGGTTAAAATATCAACCAAGTTGTGTTCCATAAGCAAGGTGAATCTCTCCATGACTCTTCCTTAATTTAGGGTTTTATAACTTGTGTTCTTTTTGTCTTAATTTGATTTATATTTTATGAATTCTTAGAAATATGTTTTTCTTTGTTTAATTTTGTTTTTTTAGTGTCTTATCATGTTTTGATTGGAGAGTTGAATGATTGGATATATTAATGAATATGTTTTGTTGTGTTAAGTGTTGTTCTTGTTTGCCGTCAGATCCAATGCATGTTTAGGAATAGATTTTGTTTGTTTGTTTGTTTGTTTTTTTTTTAATCTTTGATATCTTTGTTGTTAGTTTAGGTTGTTTAGTTTTGTATTAGAAGCATGTTAGTTTACGTTTGGTTGTTGTTTTGTTATTGTTTTAAAACTAAGTTTCTGGGTGTGTACGCGTGTGTATGCATACATGAGGCATGCGTACGTATACTTCATGTATACTGATGGAAAAATGCATGTACACAGTAGAAAATAAACGGATCTACTTCATTCTTAATTGTTAATATGCACTATGTAAGTTTCAGAATTCTAGAACAAGAGAGTGTACCTTGGAGTGGTGAATTTAAAAACCGAAGATCAAAATCACTTGGGAACACTTTCAATCTTCACTCCAATTCCACTAACGCCTAAGATTTGTGGTCTCTCAATCAGTTCCAAAGAGAGAATGTCAAAGTGTCTAACACTTACTACACACCTTTTTACAATAGTGTTCTTACAATTTTCTACAAAAAATTCTGTATGTTTCTCCCTTAATATTTAACTGATTATCTAATTGGGCTGGCCTTTTGGGCCTTTGCAATTGGGCTTCAGTGTGTGGCTCGGAGTGGGAACAAAAGGGACCAATAAGACACTAGCTCCAATGGGCCTTAGGCTTTTCTGTCAACTCTTGACAAGTCCAAAGTTACCATTATTTATATTTAATACCACTATATAAATATAATTTCACTCTAGGCCTTATTTATAAATTATATCCTAAGACTTTATTATACATGTAACCTCTTCATAAAATATTCGTAGTAATACAAAGTCATGAATGTAGACAGCCACTTTGTAAATTACTACAGCTTATCCTTGAGTTCTCGGTTTAATCCTTTAAGTTATTCATCATATATTTATGAAATCCAATTCCATAAACATATACTTTAGTAACTCCTTACTAAAGTGGTTATACTTTAGTAACTCCTTACTAAAGTGGTTAGGCCTAACTCTCTGAATAACAAACCCATTAAACTTAACTCAAGGGAATATTTTGTATCGCCGTTAAGAGACTATAAATTCTATCTTGAGAATATACGTTCCATCAACACTAAATGTGGTTGCCCAACATACAGAGATTTTGACCGTTACTCTAGATCTCACTCCTGATATATCAAAGCAACCTACACCTCATGATCAAGTCCATTATTCTCTCAGGATTAAGAGTTCATGCAAATGTAAGTCGTGAGTTTATTATTCATTTGACAGTCGTTGGAAGAATAATAAATCTCACAGCGGTCCAGTTCAATATATTTTAACTCTTAAAACATATCAATATACCAACTAGAAATCTCCATTTCCATGATCAAGACAAATTATCTTAGTCGATATGTTATAGTCTTCGTAGATGAAATGCCCAATTTCATCACCGACTATGAACTACATTTTGAGTTTACAAGGAACTTGTGATTTACATCTTCTGTGACTAATCACATAAATCACATACAATGCATCTCATGGACTATATGATAATGTCTCAATGTTCATGTTACTATTATTTTAGATAATAATAAAAAAACTTTATTAAACACGACATTAAGTCATACATAATGTTATAAATAATAACATACATAGCATCATACAATAGGATTTAAGGGCACATACCTAACATATACATACGTATACTTGTGCCTAGAAATGCAGATTTAGGGTTTTTGTTACTTTGTTTTATTTATTTATTTATTAGTTTTAATGACATATTTAGGTCTTGTTGAGTCTAGTTTTTACATGTTTAGCTTTAGGGTTAGTAGAATAACCTGTTTCATTTGCTTTGATTGTTGAATTGATAATTAGGGTTTATATCTTGGTTGAATCACATGAACATGCATATGAACAAGAACATGCATTGATGCGTAGGTGCTGTGGTGCTATAAGGTAAGTGAGGTAAGTCATGCATAATTGCATGAACATGCATTTGATTTGGTTGGTGAACAAGATGAGATTTCTTGATTGACCAACGTGATGAATATGCTTGATGATTAATGTCTTGTTGATGTTTCTATTTTGTGATGTGCTTGTTGACCTTGGATATATATTGCCAAATGAATGGTAGGGTTTTATGCTATGAATAAGTGTGGGACATATGCCATGTTTAGATGTTAGATGCATGCTAGTGTGTGTGAGTTTAGAATAACATATTAGAGGATCATTTGATGGGATTAGGATTTGGAACACAATGAATGGAGGCCGACCTATGGGTCAGGTAAGGTTGGGTGCCTAACACCTTCCCTTCCCCATACTTAAACTCCGAACCCATACTCTAGTAGTATGGTCTATCCTTCCATGTAAGAGCATTATATTCATGGTTTCTAAATCATAAAACTAGGTGGTGACTCCTTGTGTTTTCTCCGCCCTGGTCCACTCGACCGAGGTGTACTCTTTATCGTACTCACACTAGTCCAGTGGATTGACTCGCCCTTCACGGTGCAAGTCACTTCCTTCCCCCTCCTAACCAAGTTCTGGATGTTGCAGGTATTAGTATACAACGAATCGAAAGACCCACTTGTCCATTTGGAAACGTTCAAAACCCTAACGCACCTGCAAGGGGTTTTGGATGAAATTATGTGCAGGGAGTTTCCCACCCCACTCAAGGGAACCACAAGAGTATGGTTCAACAAGCTAAATCCTAATACCGTCTCCACCTTTAAGGAACTAAGTGGGCACTTCATCACCCACTTCATTGGTGGGCAGAGGTACAAGAGGTCATCGGCAAACCTGCTGAATATTAAGCAACGGGAAGAAGAAAGCTTGAGGTCTTATGTGACTCGATTCAACAGGGGGGGCCTATTGATTGACGAAGTTGACGACAAGGTTCTAGTTATGACTTTTACTAACGGTCTCCATCTACAAGAATGTCTCGAAGACGATGGCTGACATGCTATATAAGGTCACGAAGTATATAAGCGCGGAGGACGCCTTGACGGCCCGAGGGGGCAGACCTAAGAAGAGAGAAAGGAAGGATGACCCTAGCAAGACAAAGGAAGAAAGTCTACTCGGATGAACGAACGAAGGGATGAAAGAAGGTCCAAACCTTCGCCTGGCAAGATGGCCAATTTCACCCTGTTGAATACAGCGGTTGATTAAGTTTTCATGCAGATAAGGCATGACCCAGGAATAAGTATTGCAGTTTCCATCGGGACCATGGGCATGACACTTCTGTATGTTATGACTTGAAACAATAGATAGAAGTCTTCATTAAGCAAGGGAAACTGCAAAGATTCGTCGGGAGAGAGGGAGTTGGTAATTTACCAAGGGATCCAGAACCTAACTGATGGGTGTAAAAGAGTGACCAAGAGCTCCCTTTCGAGAGATACAGGTAGTCGTGGGAGGAAGCACCATGGACAGTTCTTCCAAGAAAGCAAGAAAGACCTACTTGCGAATGGTGCAAAGTGTGCAGGTCATTGGGCATCTGCCTAAGTTGGTAAGAATCGATGAACCAACCATCAGCTTCACAAAAGATGATGCCTGATGAATCCACCACCCTCATGACAATGCCTTAGTCATCAGCTTGTTGATAGCTGACTTCAATACTCAATGGGCCCTAGTAGTAAATGGGAGCTTGGCTGACATCCTATATTATCCAGCCTTCTAGCAGATGAGAATTGACAAGGAATGGCTTTTGCAGTCGAACACGCCACTCGTGGGATTTAGGGGTACTAAAGTCTTCCTTGTCGGGACCATCACTTTACTAGTAATCATTGGCACTTATCCTCAGCAACTCACCAGGGAGATCACCTTCTTGGTTGTCGACTGCTCTTCAGCCTATAATGCTATCATCAGGCGACCTACACTCAATGCATGGATAGCAGCCACCTTTATGTACCACTTGCTGGTGAAATTTTTGATATAGTACAGGATAGGAGAAGCACGTGGAGACCAAATAGGAATCATTTGGAAATGTATACTAGTTATGTTGGAAATCTATGATCATTTACAGGCATTAAACACCGAAGAAAGATGGGTCACCGTGGAGCCAATAGAGGCATTGGAAGAAATCTCCCTAGATGACAACCACTTAGACCAAATCACCTGTATCGGTACATAGGCCGGCCCTTTGATCCGCAAAGAGCTCACCATCTTCCTAAAGAATAACCAAGACGTCTGTACTTGGAGTTACGAGAACATGCTAGGGATTAATCCCAACGTCATGGTCTATCAACTCAATGTCTCCTTATCCTTCCCTCCCGTTTGACAGAAGAAGAAGGTCTTTGCCTAAGAGAGAGATAAAGCCATAGCTGAAGAAGTTCGCAAGCTACTAGAAGCAGATTTCATCAGAGAGGTATACTATCCTAAGAGGTTGGCCAACGAAGTAATGGTAAAAAAGGCAACTGCAAATGAAGGATATGCGTCAACTTCACCGATCTAAACAAAACCTGCCCGGAGGACAGTTACCCACTCCCATAAATTGACCTTCTCGTGGACTCAATAGTTGGACACCAACTATTGAGCTTCATTGATATTTTCTCTGGCTATAACTTGATCAGGGTGGATGAACCTAATCAAGAGAAGACTTCTTTTGTTACAAGCCAAGGACTTTACTGTTACAAATTCATGTCGTTTGGGCTGAAGAATGAGGGAGCGACATATTAGAGGCTTGTGAACAAGATGTTTGCTCCACAGATTGGGCAAAACGTGGAAGTATACGTAGATGACATGTTAGTGAAAAGTAAGAGTGAAGACCACCAATAAGTGTATGTTCAAGGTATCATTGGGAAAATTTCTCGGCTTCATGGTGTCCTAATAGGGGGAGTCGCCACCTAGTTTTTGCAATGACGTAGGAACCATATATAAAGCGTTCTCTCAAGGAAGGACCTTTTTGATCTTATTACGAGAGATATGGGTTCAGAGTTTATGTACGGTTTTGGGAAGGTGTTAGGCACCCAAAACCGCCCAACCCTAGGATTGGCTTCCTCTGATTGTGTCTCATGTCTTAACCCTATTAAAGGTACACACAATATTGCATTCTAACTCACACACACACACTAGCATACATCTAAGCATACAACATGACATCAATCATCCTAAACAGACCTAATCATTCACGTCACAATCCAAATCCATGGAACATGAATTTAGATGCATGACTAACTTGCTGATCTTACATAACTCAAGAAACATAATTAATTTCCAAAATTCAATAAACTCCAAATAAACAATGCTTTTAATAAATCTCTTACAATAACTAATATCCACAATTTAGAAATAATCTCCAAAACTATAAAATCTTAAATGAAATAAAAATAACTAAAAATCCTTTAAGGCTTTAAGCATTATTGACTTTGCCTAAAAACTCCTATACTCTACCTTGCACCTTATGAAGAGATCCAAGGTTTCTGTTTTCCATCTAAACTTTAATCTGAAAATTGTAATTAATGGGATGAGCCACACATCTAGTAAGCAATTATACACAATACACAATAGAATAGAGTCAAGCAGAGAACAAGTATTTTGATTTCAAAAACTCATGCAATTATATCAAATATAGTTTTCCAAATATATAATGAACCACTTATTACATATGTAATCAAATCTTAAAATCATTCAAAAATACAAACAAATAATTGATCAGAGCACAGTGTCACATATACACATATCACATATTCTCACATACAATCCAATGAGCAGATACCAACATCTAACTCCTACCAGTGAGGGATCAACACTTATTCTCACGTACAACCCTGTGAGCGGGCTTACACATATACCTAATCAATTCTAAAAACACTTATTTTGAGTCACATATCACAAAAGCAAAGTTTATACAATATAAAATAATTGTTTTAATATTAACAATTATTCCAAATACAGAGGCATATAGAATATCACAATATTGAATTGAAACTTAAATCAAAAGATGCTTGACTCTCTTGGGGAACTAATAGGAGTTGAGGAGTTTATATAAATGTTTTTACAATTCTTGAGTAAGTTTGAAAATTCAATTTGCTAAATGAAATATTTTAAATACAATTTGTAAAATAGGAATATGAATTCGAAATCACTTGGTTTTAGACAAATTTAAAGATCAAGAACCTTTTTAGAAAACTAATCTTGAAACTCAATTCTTTTATGAAAATAGTTTAGTTTGGAAATCATCTTTTAAATAAGATTTGGATGTTCAAAACATTATTTAAATTCAAAGTTTCTTTTAAAAATATCATTTAAAAGTCAAAGTTTCTCATTCAATGGTGTAAAAAAATGCTTTTGATAAATTGTTAAAAAAGTAAGCTTAAAAGCATAACTTTTGAAAACCTTTGACTTGTAAGAACCTAATGAACAAAACTTGTGCATATTATGCATAATTACTTACAGTACTTGAATTACTCTGAAAGTCCAGCCAAAACACTCTCCAAATAGTCTTAAAACACTATTGAATAGAACTTATAATCAACCATGGAGAATACTTAATATCCTTTACAAAATATAAATCTTTTTGAATTATACTAACTAACTCACTAAGATTATACTTTGCTAAACTAATAATACTTTTAACACTAAATTAAAGTTTCTCTAACCAGTGATATTCTAACCAATAATATTCCATTGCATTAATTGAAACTCATATACCATGAGGGAGGCAGTAGCCAAAATATCATTGACCTAGGATTTAATACAAAACCCCAATAAAGCGTTAAACCATCCTAATATATATAACCAAAGAAACGCTAACCCAACCTAATGTATATAACCAAATGAAGCCGTGGCAAATCTAATATATATATACACAATAATAATAATAATAATAATAATAATAATAATAATAATAGTAGGTGAAACTAAGAGAAAGTCAAATTAGAATTCCAAATTAGAGTTCCAATTTTGTGCCATGTGTCCTAAATTATTTATTCTTAAAGTGTTTTTTCTCTTAATTTTAGAATCAAATGTGGGACTATATCATAAATATTCATCCAAGTGAGTTATTAAGTACAAAAACCAAAGAGTCTAGAATAAATGAATTTAAAAAAAAAAAAGTGCTTCCCAATAATTTTTTTTTTTTTTTTATAAAAAAAGTAGACAATTTACATTTTATACCTAATAATATCCTTACAAATTTTTTTAAAAATTTAACAAAATATAAAATGACCATCAATAGTATTTAAATTATATATATATATATTTAGGAATTATATTATGCATCTTATTGTATATCTTTAAGTATATTGATGAATATGCATGGGATTACAAGTTAGTATGAATTAATATATACATATCCGAAAGAAAACGTGATGGCAAAATTCACTTGTTCTAGGGACACATAGTGGGCAACGTAAAAGCCATAAACACAATCTTTTTAAATTCAAGGCTTGTTCTAGGATACACACAATGACCAATTCTAGAATTTAATATATATACATATATGTCCCCCAATGGGTTTAATAGCATATAACCTTAATGAAAAAACGTGGGCCTATATATATATATATGATAGGCCAAAAACGTATTGACCCCTTATAATGGATTAAGTTGATTAATTAGCCAAGTTATTAATTAATCAAATTAACATGCAAAGTGCGTGGTAGCACAAACAAATCACCAATTAAACTAAGTATGCGGCGGAAATTAAATGACACGGTGATTTGTTTACAAATGGTGAAAACCTACACGACAAAAACCCTACCGGGTGATTTTAAGGTCACTACTCCTGAAATTCTACTATTATCACAACAAGTGGTTACAAGTAAAAGAATCCCAAGTACCTTACCAACCTACGGTTGAACCCTTACCCCAATACCCAATTGGACTTGTTCTATAGTAACAATTTCTCTTTTCAATGCACGGCTCTCAAGTACGTGACTAACCAATTGCGCGGATCCCAGAATGCGACTTCAATCACCAACTAGAGAAGATTGTTGGCTGCAAAGTTCTTCAATTCATCCACACGATGAAGATCAAGAAGATGCTTGGTTACAAAACCCTACGGTGCACATTACACAGCAACTTTTTCACAAGAGAGATGAACTAGGGCAAGAACTTTGTCTCTGGTCACAACTTGCTTGAACAAGGATTTTTCAATGCCTGTGCAACTTGTGAATCCTTTGACGGCCCTTAAAATAATCCTTTTATATGTCTAGGGTTAGGAGAAAAGTGTTGGAAAATCTGGTTTTGTATCTCATACAAAACACACAGTGGAAGTAACAAACATGGATCTATTTCATTCATGATTGATAACATGCACAATGTAAATTTCAGAATTTAAGAACAAGAGAACGCACCTTGGTGTGGTGAAATTCAAAACAAAAGATTAGAAGTACTTAGGAACACTTTTAATCTTCACTCCAATTCCACTTTATGCCCAAGAAGTGTGGTCTCTCAATCAGTTTACAGGGGAGAATAATTAAGTGGCTTCACTCACACATACACTCCATTTCACCATAAAAAATTATGTATGTTTCTCCCTTTATAACTAACTGATTATCTAATTGGGCTGGCCTATTGGGCCTTTCCAATTGGGCTTTAGTGTGTGGCTTGGAGTGGGACCAAAAGGGACCAATAAGACATTAGCTCCAACGGGCCTTGGGCTTTTCCGTCAACTCTTGACAAGTCCAAAGTTACCATTAATTATATTTTATACCACTATATAAATATAATTGGGCTCTAGGCCTTATTAATAAATTATATCCCAAGACTCTAATAATATCATTTGACCCCTGCATGAAATATCTATAGTGAACAAAGTCATAATAAACTGTCACTATGTAAACAACTATTTTATCCTTGAGTACCCGGTTTAATCTTTTAGTTATTCACGTTTATTGAAATCTAATTTCAATAAATATAAGCTTTAGTAACTCTTTACTAAAGTGGGTGCCCTGAATAACCATTTCCCATTAAACTTATCTCAAGGGGATATTTCGTGTCTCTATAAAAGAGATTATGGATTCTATCTTGAGAATATGTGTTCCCTCAACACTATGTGTGGTTACCCAGCATACTGAGGTTTTGACCATGAATATTAGATCACACTCCTGATATATCAAAGTAACCTACATTTCATGATCAAGTCCACTACCCTCTCAAGATTGAGAGTCTATGAAATTAGAAGTCGTGAGATTAATTATTCGGGTGACAATTGTTGATTGAATAACTAATCTCATAGCGGTCCAGTTCAATATGTTTTAACTCTTAAGACACATCAACACATCAACTAGAAGTCTCCACTTCCATGATCAAGACAAATCATCTTAGTTGATGTGTTATAGTCTTCGCAGATGAAACACCCAATTTCATCACTGACTACGAACTACATTTTGAGTTTACAAGGAACTTGTGATTTACATCTTCTGTGACTAAATCACATACAATGCATCTCTTGGACTATGATAATGTCCCATTAGTTCATTTATAAATAGTCTCATATAAATAACAATTTAATTATTTATGACATGCCAATAAATTGGATATTAGTGCATAAATCCTAACAATCTCTCACTTGCCCTTAAAGACAATTTACCATATATCCAACACTTATTACCCTTTGGAGTAATTCATAATCACTCTAAGGCAAGGTTTGGAAACAAGTTTCAGCCAGATTTATTGCATAAATTATCTTTGCCACTACTACATTTTACGTACTCATGTCTCTTTAATGAGCCAATATTTACGCTTAATGTGTATCTTCACCACCTAGGATGAACACATATTTTGAAGTCCAGTTTCATGAATCACAATCAAACTACAAGTCAGTATTTGTATAACCAGTAACCATCTAATCCTTACTTTGGTGGACAAGCATATAATCCCTCATTCTCCCAAGATATTTGAGTATATGCTTTACTCCCACTAAATTAAGTAATCTTAGATTCAATTGATATTTTCTTACCATGACCACTGCAATATAGATATTTAGCCTAGTGTATAGCATAGCATAAAGACTTTCTATTGATATAGAATAATGAATCGTCTTAATATTCTCTTCCTTTTATATGTCTTAGGACTATAGTCCTATATAAATGAACTTCAAACTTAAAAGGAAAGAATCCTTTCTTGAAGTATTACATGTTATACTTGGCTAAAATCTAATCTATTTAAGTAGTATGAGATAGACCCAACATCCTAATTTTTGAATTTTAACAAAGTTTAAAATTCTTAGGATGTGACCGGTCTTTCTAAAGTACTTTATATCAAACTGGACTAGACAACAAAAAACTGCATTGATGACAATAACTCCACATCATTCTAAATGATTAGAATGTCATCAACATACATTAAGAAATTTATTATTCTATATAGCTTTTACACACATAAGGCTTTTTAATACTTGATCAAAATGAAACAATTTGATTGCTTGATCAAAGATGATATTTTATGATTTAGATGCTTGCTTTAGTCCATAAATGGAATTTAAGCAACTTGCATACTAAACACTACAAGTTCTTTGCTATGAACAAGTCTAGTTACATCATATAGATGTCTTCCTCAAGATTTCTACTAAAAGAAATTTTCTTGATATCCATTGCCATATTTCATCCAAATGAAATATAATGGATAAGAGAATCTAGATAGGGTCAAACTTGACTATTGGTAAAAAAATCTTTTCATAGTCGAACCATTTCTTTCTGAATAAATCTCTTCGCCACTAGTCTTGACTTTGAAGGTTTGCACCTTCAAATCTATCAATCTCATTTACTTGTAGACCTATTTGAAAACAATAGGCTTAATGCCACTAGGTGCCTCTACAAGTTCTAGACTTTAAATAGAATCTAATTTTATTCACATATCCTTGATCCAGTAATTCATATTCATATCACCTATTGCCTTTACGTAGGACCGAGGATCAAATTCATATCTTTATGTAATGACTTCAAAAGTTTATCCCAAAAGTATGAATTTATTTGGTAATTGATAATCCTCCCACTACGATATTATACTCTGTAATATTTATCTACAAAATAATGTCTTGTGGTGTATCTAATACAACCATCTCATTTCTAAATGTATTTTATAGTTGTCTTACAACAAATTCTGACATTTTTCTTCTAGAACAATCTATCTTTAAAAGAGCCCTACTCCTCCTTTATGTATGCATTGACTTAAATAAGTCATTGGCACTTTATTCCTTTACAAAAGGAGCCCTAGTTCTTATTATCCTCTAAATAGAATTCATAGACTGGGAATATAACAATATAATGGTTCTAAAAGCCCATCTTTCACCAATCCTGAATACCATTTAGATTACTAAGATCTAGACATAAGTGCCAAAAACATACAATACCAAAGGATGTAAAATTTCTCTTTAAAAAGTAAAACATGTAAATTTCCATCTAGAAAATAATCATGGACTATGCTTAGCTTTACCAAAACAGAAACACTTTCCTTTGGTCATACTTTTGAGTCTAATTTTCTTTTGGCAACTACTAGGACAACTAGCTTGTCCAGCTGTTTGGAAATTTTAATTCCCCTTCTTACCACCCTTACCTTTCAGTCCAGACTAAGAATTTGAATTAAATCATATTGATCCTTGCCTTAGCTTTTAGGATGTCTTCCTCTGCGTAAAACTCACTCATCCACTCAGATAATATAAAAATAATTTATTTTAAAAAAAATCTGAATTGATCAAATGATTCTAACAAGGATCTGTGGATCATATCCAAATGAGATTAACATTTAATCTTTACATCCAAAAATTCCAATTCATTTTGAAAATATAAAACATTTTCATAAAATGATATAGAATTGGAACTCCTTAAACCTTTCTTAGCACTCAATATGATTCATACCAAACATCTCATTTAGACTTAATATAAAGTTTACATCTAGTACTAACTCTTGCATCTCATGCTTTAGTACAATTGAGATAGAAGCCAATGTAACATTTTAGCATTTCTATAGAGACTATGATCACATCATAAGCTATCTTCTATAAATGCATCATGTATAGGAAATTATGATAATGCTGAATCGAAACATAAATATGTACTTCAGCTCCTTTAAGTACCATGTCCAAAATTACATCTTAGTTAATATGATTCTTTTAAAATAGTAGTTAGAGAACAAAAAAGTATGACAACTTTAATTTGAGACTATGAACTAGTAACCAGGACATTATATTTTGCAACCATAACCATATAATGTGGAACCCTAAAACCATATTATATTAGGTGCAACGACAACCCAATCCAGCAATTAATATTCCTCGGTAGCGAGTTTATACCAATCACTATGATTAGGCGAGAAATATTCTCATTATTAATGATATCATGGTAACGCTTACCAAACAAAAATAATTTGCCATTTTTCCTTTAGCCTCTAAGTAATAATGACATAGCTCCTTTGGGAGGTTAACATTACACTTAGTCTAGTGTACACCATTATCTAGAATCATGTGTAGCCACATTTCATCTCCCTTTATAGTGTTTAAACTTGTAGTACCATGAAACAAAACACCCTCCTTTGGGATCGCGAGGCATATACGCCAAGACAAGGTGCTTGTTCACACTACTTTAAACGGGTAAATTCAATCTTGTAGTACTATGAAGTAAACACCCTCCTTTGGGATCGCGAGGCATATACGCCAAGACGAGGTGCTTACCCACACTACTATGAACCGATAATGGAGGCCGTGAGATGCAACCCTAGTATCTCTCCCCCACTAGAAATTTTAAAACAAGTGGATTGTCTTGAAATCATTGTGATCTAATCACAATTTTAACCCTACACATCAAATGTTTTTAATTGTTTAAATTCAATGTGATGTTACTAAGTCACGTCACAATAGCGTAACGAACATTCGCGTAATAACAAATAAGTTTAATCATGTAATCCATGAAGTAAATACCCTTCGCTTGGAATGCAAGACTCGAAGTCAAGACAAGGAACCTACTCACATTATAATAAACTTAACAAAAGGGTGATTTTAGCACTCCCACTTGTTATTTGGGTTTTTCATAAATAATTGTGATCCTATCACAACTAATAACCCTGCACTTATTGAAGATTCTAATCTCATTAGAATCACTAACTAAAATGGAAGTTCTAAACTATTTAGGATTCCTTAAACACTAATGAATCAAAAATTAGTTATATAGAACTCTATCCTTAATTTACTAGATAAAGGATTCTAATCTCATTAGAAACTATATACCTTTTAATTAGAATTTTAATCTCTTTAAAAACCTTTAACAAAAATAAATCAAGGACTTTTAATCATAAAATAATTTAGGACTTAGAGTTCTATTTAACTAACATCTTTGATCTCATTAGGCCTTTTAGTTAGATAATGATTAATAAACATCCTCTTAGTCAAAAACAAGTGAAAATTCAAAATTCAGTGCCTTTGATCGGTCAAACCTATTACTCGATCGATCGAAAAATGAAGAAATTCATCACAAAGGTTCTGCCTCGTTTGATTGATTCTCGATTCCTGTTCAATCGATCAAAATTAACATTTGATTGGTCAAAAGGAATTCTCGATCAATCAAGAATTTCATCCTAAAGTTTCTACCTAACTCAATCGGTTCTTGATTCCTCTTCGATCAATCGAAAAGTGCATTCGATCGATCGAAAGGAATTCTCGATCAATCGAAACTCGCAAAAACTGATTTTTTCAAGAATTTTCAAGTAACCGTTTTTTATATCTTCATTGTTCTTCCATCAAAAACACCTTTCTGATTTTATCAACGAAGATTTACAGATCATATATTAAGGTTTTCAAGATCAAGATCAAGAACTATAATAATGCTAAAAACCCTTGAAATCCTAATCTCATTAGGAATGAATCTCTTTAAAAGATTTCAACTAGTCATCAAAATTACAGATGTTATATTCATAAAGTTTAATTCGGCATGATCAATATTAAAATTATATAACATTTATATCAGTAATTTGTATTATAGCTGAAAAAGAGAGTCCCATGAATGTTTACACATATACCTTTCCAAAGGAAAAACACGCCCATGGCTAAAATAATATATATATTTATATATGGATCTCAAGAATGCAAGCATTCAAAGAAACTATAACGAGGTGGGCCAAAACATGCAATCATGAAGTTGCTCATATGATATCAAAGGAGTATTACTACGTCGCATGTAGTTGTAATCCATATATCAGATATCGATAAACCAACCAATATATGTTGGAGGCGTGCAACTCCAATATTACAAATACATGGCATTGAAACAGAAACAACCATTTCCTTTACGAATCATGTCAGACCCATAATTAAAACATATATCAAGCCAATGGTTTCCGAATCAACAACCAATATATCACATATATTAGAACATGGCATATATTAAGAAACTTGATCATGACCACTTCGAAAAACTGAATCCAACGTATATATCTTATTCATGTTCATGACATCGGCAACAGTTATCGAAGAAAATTCAGTTACAATTATATTCTTTGAACCTTAATCCATGTCTTTCACAAAAGAGTACAATCAAGGACACAATTATGCAGAAACTTTACTACATAAAATTAAATCACCAAGAAAACTATTTTCTTTGATTCTAAAACTCAATCACATGTTATACAAGCATGAGATGAAAACTTGGCTCTGATACCAATTGTTGGAAAATCTAGTTTTGTATCTCATACAAAACACATAGCAGAAGCAACAAACATGAATCTATTTCATTCATGATTGATAACATGCACAATGTATATTTCAAAATTTAAGAATAAGAAAGCGTACCTCGGTGTGGTGAAATTCAAAACAAAAGATTAGAAGTACTTAGGAACACTTTTAATTTTCACTCCAATTCCACTTTATGCTCAAGAAGTGTGGTCTCTCAATCAGTTTTCAAGGGAGAATAATTGAGTGGCTTTACTCACACATACACTCCATTTCACCATAAAATTTTTTGTATGTTTCTCCCTTTATAACTAACTGATTATCTAATTGGGCTGGCTTATTGGGCCTTTCCAATTGGGTTTTAGTGTGTGGCTTGGAGTGGGACCAAAATGGACCAATAAGACGCTAGCTCCAATGGGCATTGGGCTTTTCCGTCAACTTTTGACAAGTCCAAAGTTACCATTAATTATATATAATATCACTATATAAATATAATTGCACTCTAGGCCTTATTAATAAATTATATCCCAAGACTCTAATAATATCATTTGACACCTCCATGAAATATCCATAGTGAACAAAGTCATAATAAACTGTCACTTTGTAAACAACTATTTTATCCTTGAGTACCCAGTTTAATCTTTTAGTTATTCATGTTTATTGAAATCTAATTTCAATAAATATAAGCTTTAGTAACTCCTTACTAAAGTGAGTGCCCTGAATAACCATTTCTCATTAAATTTATCTCAAGGAGATATTTCGTGTCTATAAAAGAGATTATGGATTTTATCTTGAGAATATGTGTTCCCTCAACACTACGTGTGGTTACCCAACACACTGAGGTTTTGACCGTGAATATTAGATCTCACTCCTGATATATCAAAGTAACCTACATTTCATGATCAAGTCCACTACCCTCTCAGGATTGAAAGTCTATGAAATTAGAAGTCGTGAGATTAATTATTCGGGTGACAGTTGTTGATTGAATAACTAATCTCACAGCGGTCTAGTTGAATAACTCTTAAGACACATCAACATCAACTAGAAGTCTCCACTTTCATGATCAAGACAAATCATTTTAGTTGATGTGTTATAGTCTTCGTAGATGAAACACCCAATTTCATCACCGACTACGAACTACATTTTGGGTTTACAAGGAACTTGTGATTTACATCTTCTGTGACTAAATCACATACAATGCATTTCTTGGACTATAATAATGTCCCATTAGTTCATTTATAAATAGTCTCATATAAATAACAATTTAATTATTTATGATATGCCAATAAATTAGATTTTAGGGCATAAACCCTAACAAAAAGAAGGCCCAAAGACACATCCACGGATTCCAAGAAAATCAGATCAAGATTCTGAAATTTGTAATCCTTGACAAATAGAAGCTGTAGAGCACCTGTCGAGAAACTGTCGAACCTCGGGGTTGGAACAGCTCTTTAAACCTTGACACATGCTAGCTGTCGAGCTTTAATGAACTTGCACTTTTCATCTTGTTTCTTGGATAGACTTGATGACTTCAACACTTGATCTTGAAACACAGTTTCTTGAAGTATAAAACTCATCCTAAATCTACCCAATTACAAGTAAAGTGCGTTTTGTCAAAGGATTAGCCAATTACATAAAAAAGAATGACATATGTTCTAAACAAGTGAAACACATATGTCCTAACAATCTCCCCCTTTGGCAATCCGTGAGAAAACCACAACTAACAAATGAACATATGAGAGAAGTTATAAATCACTCAACTCATATTCACTTGTTGAATACAATAAAATCTACCCTAACACAAACTCTGGAAAAACTTTGCAAGAAGAGAGTTTATGGCAAGTAGACTTTGACAACCTGTATTTCTAAAACACTTTAAACAAAACTCATCAAGGCATCTTAGTGTGAAATAGAAATAATAAATTGCATACAAGTAAAGAAACGTGTGTATAAAGATAGAAAAGAAACAACACATGTAAGGGTAGGTGAAAGAAACATACATCAATATATAAAGAGAATAAGTCCAATGTATGTCATACATGGTCACAAGACCTAGATACAAGAAGAAAATGTATCTAAAGTAGAGAAAAGAAAAAGATACAAGTAGACCTCACTACATCTCTCAAAACAACAACACTCCCCCTATCAAAAATGTCATATACAAGCTCTCCCCCTAAGTATGACTACTTTCATAGCCCAAAACTATTCCCCTTTTTTGTCACGAGTGACAAAAGGTAGAGTGTCAAGTAGACATCTCATCGGTACAACTAGCATCTCCATCATCATCATCCGAAGCATCATTGTCATCACCATCATCATCCTCAGACTCGGAAGCCACAGGAGGTGGTGGAGGAGAAACCGCAGGAGCAAAACCACCCATGGTCGCTTGTCTCTGAGCAATGCGACCAACATGAACATTCACCTGGTACAACTCTGTAGAGAGCGTATCTAGATGAGCATCTATGCGCTGAAGCTGCGCCATGATGTCTCCTAGTGACACATCACTCATAGAAGAGGAGGGAGCAGATGAGGCTCGAGCAGATCTAGATGGAGCCAGACGGGAGGAAGGAGCTACTGAAACCGTCTATCGCGACCTAAATTGCTGTCACTACGTTTTACAGTAGCGGTGTCAATGGTACACATGACATGAAAGGGGTCGAACACGGGAAAAGAGATGGAAAAATGGCGTAAAATCCTCGTGATAGCGGAAGGAAAGAAGAGCTTATCACGGGTAGCCGTATCCTTATACACATCTATAACAGAAGTAATGAAATGTGAAGGAAAATCAATGGAAAGATCCTCAAGAAAGGATAATAGAAAACGAGCACGAGGCTCTGTGATAAAGTTGTAGTGAGAGATTGGATACAAAACAAACGTCATCACCATGTTCGAGAATTGAGGACCTTTAGCAAAAGGCCGACATAATGTAAACTGATGCTCACCCCAAATAGTTAGGTGCTCACAGAAGGCAGAGATCGTCTCGTCTTTGGACACGGTCCATAGACGCTCACAACCGGGGTAGTCAAGATGCGCAACCCTCGAAATATGAAGCACATCGGATACCAACTCCGATATGACTACTATGCGCGTACCTCTAACGCGAGTGTGAAAGAGAGGTACTGAAGAATTAGTTCCATGGATGTTGGAGTAGAACTCCTAGATTAGCACGGAAGGACATGTGACCAGGACGTCACACAGTGACTCCCATTCCCGTTTGTGAATGACATTGGGAAGGTCAGTGTCGGCGAAGTCTGCCTGAATATCTTGGCGTTCCAAATGAACACCTCGTTTAGAAAATTTCTCCGAGAAGTCCTTTTGGGCATCCTCATCATGGAACCAAACAAAGGAGGGAGTAGGATCGGAAAACGAAGAGGCCCTAGAATGGAGAGGGTTCTGGGACGGAACAGACTTACGTTTTGGTGCCATAGACACTACTAACATAAATAGAAAGAGAGGGGGAAAGAAAGAAACACAAAGAGAAGTTCCAAAACAAATCAAATATAACAAGTATATTGAAAAGAGAGAACATATGCATGGGATTGCATGAACATGTGACATGCAATATGAAAAGCATCATCGGCTCAGCCTAATCCAAACCTACTAGCACACAAACAGTTTGCACACATCTAAATGCATGAGAATACTGTTAAAATGCGAATGCGATGCAATGCATGGAGTTTTTAAGATCAAATCTATAAAACCCATCCCAAAAATTGCAACAATAACTCATCAATTTTGAAAAACCCCAAAATTTTTCAAGAACCCCAAAAACTAGGTTTCAAAACATGAAATACATGTAAATGAAGAAGATTAGAAGCTTACCAAGTGAAGGAAAGCTTGAAAAAAATTTGAAGAAACCGTGGGTAGAGGCTTGGAGTGAGAGAGAGAGGTTTCGGAGGTGAAGAGACAGAGCTATCGAGATCGAGATCGAGAGAAATGAGAAACCAAATCGCACAGAACCTTTAAATAGAGGTTTAGTAAATCTCGACAGATACAGGTGTCGAGAGGTGTCGAGTCATCTGTTGAGGAATGTGTCGAGAAAAGCAACTTCGATAGATAGAGCTATCGATAAGGTGTCGAGGAACAAAGCGAAGACACGAGAACGGAAGCTCGATCGATCCACCAAGTGTCGAGAAGCTATCGAGAGGACAGAAGTTTTCTCGATTGATCCACCAGGTGTCGAGAAGATGTTGAGATTGCGATAAGAAAAAACTAAGAAGCTCGACAGACAGCCAGGTATTGAGGAGGTGTCGAGGAGGTGTCAAGCCAGCTTTTAAAAACAATTTTTTGAGAAGGGAAAAACATAAACATGAATGCAATCACGCATGCAACTCAACCAATGATCCATCAACATATTAGACTCTCAAAATCATCTCTCAACAACAAATTTAAGCACATGTATCCCAAAACACACACACTAAACAAGTCTAATCGATTTTATATTTCAAAAACAAGTCAAGACAGTTTAGTGAGTATACATCAACACATGTAAACCTTGTGATGGCCAAATCACATTGTACCTGTACTTGTATAAAAAATAGCAAAGAATATTGTGTGTTGTGTGTGGAAACATCGCAAGATTGCATAAGTGTCTCAATGTTATGACGATTTAAGATATGAGAAAATCACTTTAACTCACACACAATCATAACTGTTTGATGGGGACTATCACCTTTGAGGTACATCCTCTAACTCCCACATCTCCTAGAAAACACGCTTGCAATCATATTTAAAAAAAATTTTGTTCTTTTTGCTTTTATTTCTTTGCATATTTTCTTGTATTAAGCAAACCATGCATGAGTATACAAGGAGAGAAAAGAAATACCCAATTATGTAAGGCTTTTTGACTTGCACTTTTGCTATGCCGAAGAATACAGATGTCATTTCATGATTGGCGGGCAACAGTGGTGAGATGGTTATTTATGCCTTTCTCTTAGGATTTTCTAGTCATTTCTGTCAAAAAGAGTAATACGAGCGTTAAGTACAAGAGATCACTTAACCTTACTCATCACAAACAAAGAGCCACAAAGTTCACTTGCTTAGTTGTGCATAAGAATGCTCATCTAAGCTACAATAGATACAAAGTTTAGAAAACTCTGTTTCAATGGCCATTTTAAGGTTCACAAGAACCAATGTACACATACACACACTGTTTTTGTATTTTTCAATTTTTTTTATATTTATCTGAAAAACAAAATAAAACAAAAATTGAAAGTAAGAAAACAAAGACATGTTTATCAAAGCAAAACAATGCATAATACTAGACACAGATGCATGAGGAGGAAGGAAGGGAGAAAGAGATTAATCCATGGAGATGACACCGATGTTTTGATGAAGGAATTCAAAACGTTTACTCTCTAGAGGTTTGGTGAACAAATCAGCCTTCTAATCATCAGTGTGAATAAAATCAAGGGTGAGAGTACCATCTTCAACAAGCTCCCTAATGAAGTGATGTCGAATCTCTATGTGTTTAGTTCAAGAATGTTGAATCGGATTCTTAGAGATGTTGATGGCACTGGTATTGTCACAGTAGATGGAAAGATGCTCTTGAAAAATACCATAATCATGGAGGAGTTTTTGCATCCATAGGAATTGGGTGCAACAGCTACCAACAGCAATGTACTCTGCTTCAGTAATGGATAAATAGATGGAGTTTTGCTTTTTGCTCATCCAGGAGACAAGATTATTACCCATATAGAAACAACCCCCCGATGTACTTTTTCTATCATCAGCATTCCTAGCCCAATCAGCGTCAGAATATCTAGCTAAGACATCATTTGTGTCCTTACTGTACCACACACCAAAGTTGGCAGTAGTTTTGACATATTTTATGATTCTTTTCAAAGCAATCATATGTTACTCTTTGGGATTAGCCTGATATCTAGCACACACTCCCACACTGTAACTAATGTCAGGTCTACTGGCAGTAAAGTAAAGAAGACTACCTAATATGCTTCTATAAAGTGATGAATCTACACTTTTACCTAACAAGTCCACAGTGAGTTTGACATTTGGGCTTATAGGGGTTCTAACAGAACTAGTAGATTCTAAACCAAACTTTTTCACAAGATTCTTAGCATATTTAGATTGAGAGAGAAATATACCTGAATCTTGTTGACGAATCTGCAATCCAAGGAAATGAGACAGCTCTCCAATCATGCTCATCTCGAACTCGGCCTGCATGAGTTTTGAGAAGCCATGAGCAAGTTCATCTTTATTTGATCCAAAGATGATGTCATCAACATAGACTTGAGCAACCATCAGCTCGCCATCTTCCCTCTTGATGAAGAGAGTCTGATCAGCCTTTACTCTTGTGAACCCATGTGACACCAAGTATTGAGTTAGCCGATCATACCAAGCTCTAGGTGCTTGCTTTAATCCATACAGTGCCTTCTTGAGGTACAACACATGATCTGAAAAGTGTGGATCAATGAATCCTTTTGGTTAAGCCACATAGACATCTTCTTTAAGTAGTTCATTTAAGAAAGCAGTCCTTACATCCATCTGGTAAAGCTTGAACTTTAAGTGACAGGCTAAGGCAAGGAGAATTCTGATGGACTCCATACGAGCAACTAAGGCAAATGTTTCATTATAGTCTACTCCCTCCATTTGTGAGTATCCTTGAGCTACAAGTTGAGCCTTGTTGCCGATCACATTGCCCTCCTCATCAGTCTTATTGCGGAATATCCACTTTGTGCCAATGACGTGCTCGCCCTCCAGTCTAGGAAGTAAAGTCCAGACATCATTCCTCTGAAACTGAAGTAGTTCATCATGCATTGCTTCAACCCAACTTTCATCCTGAAGAGCTTCCTCAACTTTAGTGAGTTCAACCTGTGACAAATAACAAGAATAAGACACAAAGTTAGCAACGCATTTATCAACTGTACATTTCCTTAATGTGAGTTCATTCATATTTCCCACAATGACTTCTGGAGGATGATTTGATTTGATCCTGGAGGAAGGTCCTTTTTCTTCATGAGATTCAGAATCTGGTGAAGTGGGCATATCTACTGACTCTTCCACAACACTTGGAGTACCGGGAGTACTTGGAGATGTGGGCTCTTGTTCAAAGAATTCTTGAACTTCCCTAGGTTCAGGAGGAAGAATTTCTTTAGGAAGTTCCTCATTAACTCTCTCAAAATAAGAATCTGAAGACTCATCCATGACAAGACACTTTCCTTTGGAGAATAGCACCATGAAGTCTTGATCACGTATCTGACTTATACTCAGTAGGTTTACCCTCAAGCCTTCCACATAAAGAACATTTGCAATGTCTGGTAATCCAGGTAGAGAGATAATTCCTTTCCATTTTATCTGTGATTTGCTCCCATCACCAAAAGTGACATTGCCACCTTTCTTAGACTCGAAGACCTTGAAGAGATATCGGTCTCTAGTCAGGTGTCTTGAGCAACCGATGTCTAGGTACCACAAACACATGTCCATAACTTTAAATGCAAACTTCATCATAAAACACACTTTGTGCTTAGATGACAAATTAGTGGGAATGGTGTTTTCTCTCATCTGCCTTTTTCGAGCTAGGCCTTTAATTTTCACTCTTTTCAGACAAACTCCTTTGCACATTTTCATTCTGAGGCAGTCTAGTTTCTTCTTGTTCAAACTGAGATCTTTTCCAATAGTCATCATAAGAGAATTCAAATAACTTTTAGACTTGTATTTTCTGAGACACTCAAACAGATAGAGATTAGAAAAACAAGATGTATTTGAAAACAAAGATCTCTTCAAGCCGGTTATAGCCATGAAAACAGGGGTCAATGGATCACACACAAAAATTAACCCTAATTAGAGTGTGCCTGCTTTGATACCACTTGATAGGCCAAAAACGAATTGACCCCTTGTGATGGATTAAGTTGATTAATTAGCCAAGTTATTAATTAATCAAATTAACATGCAAA
This sequence comes from Castanea sativa, assembly GCF_040712315.1. NCBI lineage: Eukaryota > Viridiplantae > Streptophyta > Magnoliopsida > Fagales > Fagaceae > Castanea > Castanea sativa. The sequence continues at coordinate 16,128,469 of NC_134020.1, forward strand.
GTGCGTGGTAGCATAAACAAATCACCAATTAAACTAAGTATGCAGCAGAAATTAAATGACACGGTGATTTGTTTACGAATGGGAAAAACCTACACGGCAAAAATTCCATTAGGTGATTTTAAGGTCACCATTCCTGAAATTCCACTATTATCACAACAAGCGATTACAAGTAAAGGAATCCCAAGTACCTTACCAACCTACAATTGAACCCTTACCCTAATACCCAATTGGACTTGTTCTGTAGTGAAAATTTCTCCTTTCAATGCACGGCTCCCAAGTACGTGACTAACCAATTGCGCGGATCCTAGTACGCGACTTCAATCACCAACTAGAGAAGATTATTGGCTGCAAAGTTCTTCAATTCATCCACACGATGAAGATCAAGAAGATGCTTGGTTACAAAACCCTACGCTGCACATTACACAGCAAATTCTTCACAAGAGAGATGAACTAGGGCAAGAACTTTGTCTCTGGTCACAACTTGCTTGAACAAGGATTTTTCAGTGCTTGTGCAACTTGTGAATCCTTTGACGGCCCTTAAAATAATCATTTTATATGTCTAGGGTTAGGAGAAAAGAAGGTCCAAAGACACATCCACAGATTCCAAGAAAATTAGATTAGGATTCTGAAATTCGTAATCCTCGACAGATAGAAGCTGTCGAGCACCTGTTGAGAAGCTGTCGAGCCTCAGGGCTAGAACAGCTCTTTAAACCTCGACACATGCTAGCTGTCGAGCTTTAATGAACTTGCACTTTTCAATTTGTTTCTTGGATAGACTTGATGGCTTCAACACTTGATCTTGAAACACAGTTTCTTGAAGCATAAAACTCATCCTAATCTACCCAATTACAAGTAAAGTGTGTTTTGTCAAAGGATTAGCCAATTACATAAAAGAATGACATATGTTCTAAACAAGTGAAACACATATGTCCTAACAATATATATATAAAGAAAAACGTGAGCCATATTCATGGATTAGAACTTGTAATTCCATGGCTCAATTCAAGAATATACGTAGTGGGCAGTGGGCAAAGTGTAAATCATATTATAGGAAAATCCCTTTTAAACAATCTACACTCCATTAATGTTTCCATAATAAAATTCTAACCCTTTAATTCTTCGTTTCTAATAGATGGAAAATCATACCTAGAAAGATTTTTTGCCTCTTCAATTGTACGTGTTCTAAAGTCCAAGAGAAAAATACACCTCCTAGCCTCCTAAGTGATGAAACCCTCTCTATGAAAACCCCAATTTATCTCTTCCTTTACCCTATATTTAATTCATTAGAGATGTGGGTTCAGTGGAGTAGTGGGATGCAATTACTAACAAAAAGTACTTATAGCCCATCAATTATATATATTAAAAAATCTATAATAACCTCAAATAAAGATATGCAGGATATTACAATTCATCTATCATGGCATGCCCTAACATACATCTATCCTAGCATCTCCTAACATTCATCTATCATGGCATCTCTTATCATCGAAGCAAGGTCATATTCAAAGATGCATGTTCATGTGAATGCATGACTTACCTCACTTACTTTGCAGTAGCTCAGCGCTTATGGCATCAATAGATGAACATGTGAATACATGTTTATGGTATTAAAGCAAGAAAATGAAAACAAACCCTAATTTTAACATGTGAAAGGAAAATAAAAAACTGAACAATGAAACAAATACTCAAATCCATAAATATATGAAAAGAAGGATCTAAAACAGAAGCATTACATGTGAAATAAGAAGTGAAATTAGAAAAACTAGGGTTAGGGTTGCTGGGCAGGATCATGCGCACGCATGAACAAGCCTGCGTGCACAGGTAGGATTATGAGCACGTGGAATCCACCTTAGAAACCCTAGAAACACGGCAAACAGAGCAAGACTTCAAAATGGTATATCTAACATCCTAATATGCTTTAACACATAACAGCTACATAAACCTAGACTACAAAAACATGTATAAACACAAAACAAGCAAAGAAACAAACAAAAACATAATTAAACTAAAGAAAATAAAAGAAAAAGCTTAGAACTAATACCTCAAAGCAAAAGCTCCTCAAGCTTGATTTTTTACCATTCTCCACAGTTAAATGTATTCACAATCAATAAGAAACATGATTAGTAATCTTAAACTTAAAGATCAAGGCCAAAATATTCCATAATCAAAAGAAAATTGACTTAAGGATGTCTTGTGAAAAACTCCTTCTTTGATTTACTATTTCTAATAAATCTTAGTGTTATCTTTTAGGATTTCTGTGTGTTTTTGAAAAGGTACCATGTATGGTTATTTATATTGTGAAAATGAGGGTTTGGGACGACTCCCATACGATGTGGGATTCATTCCAAACCTCAGCATTAATGTAGAAACTTGCCTTTTTTATGTTTCTAGAACCCTACACGCATGCGTAGGATTGTGCCTACATGCGCATACATCATGGCTATGCGTGCAGGTTGATTCCTGCGTGCACATGTCGAGGGCTTCTTTGGCCCTATTTTCCAAAAATAGATTTATTTGCTCATTAAGAGTTATATTTTTAATTTAAACATTTCTCAAGTCAATTTTACATCTGATTGGGCCCTATACCAACCTTGGGTCTTAGAATTTCAGCATCATTAGAGACCGAGGGCCTGAGTCGTAAGGGGTACAAAAGCAATGTCTACAGATGTCCTTTTTTTGATTCATGAGCTCTACTAATGGAATCAAAAGAATAAGAGACAAAACATTTTTTTTCAACATGTTAGGACAAATGTGGTTCGCTTGATAAGAACATATGTCATTCTTTTATGTAATTGACTAATACTTTGACAAAACACACTTTACTTGTAATTGGGTAGATCTAGGATGTTTTTAATACTTCAAGAAACAAGATTTCAAGATCAAGTGTTAAAGCCATGCAAGTCTGTCCAAGAAACAAGTTGAGAAGTGCTCTTCATTAAAGCTTGACAGCTGCATCTATCGAGCTTTGAGAAGCTGTTCTAGCCCCGTGGCTCGACAGCACCTCAACACCTCTAGCTGTCGAGATTTAAGAGAAATAGTTTTTCAGTACTGTTTTGATTCTAATCCGTGGATATGTCTTTGGCCCTTTTTTCTTATAACCCTAGACATATAAAAGGATTATTTTAAGGGCCATCAAAGTAAGCACAAGTTGCACAAGCATTGAGCAAAGTCTGTTCAAGCAATTTTTGACCGGAGACAAAGTTTGCCCTAGTTCATCTCTTTGTGAAGAAGCTACTGTGTCTTTGCACCGTAGGGTTTTGTAACCAAGCATCTTCTTGTTCTTCATTGTAAGGATGAATTGAAGAACTTTGCAGCTAACAACTTTCTCAAGTTGGTGATTGAAGTCACGTACTGGGATTCGTGTAATTGGTTAGTCACGTATTGGGAGTCGTGCATTGAAAAGGAAAGATTGTCACTACAGAACAAGTCCAATTAGGTATTGGGGTAAGGGTTCAACTGTAAGTTGGTATAAGGTACTAGGATTCCTTTACTTGTAACCGTTTGTTATGATAATAGTGGATTCTCGGGAGTGGTGACCTTAAAATCACCCGGTGGGGTTTTTGCCTTGGAGGTTTTCCCCATTCGTAAACAAATCACCGCGTTAGTTTATTTTCCACTGCACTTTAGTTTATTGGAGATTTGTTTGTGCTACCATGCGTTTGCATGTTAATTTGATTAATTAATAAACATGGCTAATTAATCAACTTAATCCATCACAAGGGGTCAATACGTTTTTGGCCTATCAAGTGGTATCAGAGCAGACACACTTTGATTAGGGTTTAATCTCTGTGTGTGATCCATTGACCCCTATTTGTCATGGATAGAGGACAATCCCTTATTATCCTTCCTTTATTTGATGGAACTAACTGTGCATACTGGAAAGTACGCATAAGAGCTTTTTTGCAGTCTCTAGATGAGAAGGTGTGACAAGCTGTAGAGATTGGCTAGACTAAGCCAAAGAAAGCGGCGGCCGATTGGGATGAGGCAAAGATCAAGGTGGCAAACTTCAATAGTAGGGCATTGAATATGTTGTTCAGTGCAGTCATAAATGAAAATTCAAGAAGATATCCTCCACTGAAACTACAAAGGAAGCATGAACCATTCTCCAGACAAGCTATGAGGGAACAAAGGCTGTCAAGGATTCGAAGCTGCAGAGGGTTGCTACAAGCTTCGAAGAGATAAAGATGGAGGAGGATGAGTCATTTGATGAGTTCTATGCTAAACTCAAGGACATAGTGAACTCTGCATTTAATCTTGGAGAAACTATCCTAGAACCCAAGATTGTGAGAAAAATGCTCAGATCTTTGCCCGAAAGATTCCATGCCAAAATCACTGCGATTGAGGAATCAAATGATATTGATAAAATTCCTTTGACAAAGCTGGTTGGAAATCTACAGACCTATGAGTTGGGTTTGTCTAGAATCGGAAAGACGACCGAGAACAAGAATATGGTATTGAAGGCCAATAGCAGTGAGACGGAAGAGTCTTCAGAAAATGAAGATTCTAAGATGAAGTCCTACATCACCAGGCAATTCAAGAAGTTCATGAAGAATGCCAATGGGAAAGGCTTCAACAAGGACCGTAGGCAATCTAGTTCTTTTCAGTTCAAGGGTTAAGACAAACGGAAGAAGGATGCTAGGGATGGCGGTCTATACACTGTTCCTACAGGACTTAAGTGCTTTGGGTGTCAAGGCTTCAAACACATGAAACAAGAGTGCCCAACATATCTCAAGATGATTGGGACAAGTAAGGAATTTGCTATTACGCTAAGCGACACCGAGCCTGAAGATGATTCTGACAATGAGGATGACGGAATCTTGAATGCCTTCACTGCCACAATTAATCCTACTGAGGGGATTGTTGAAGATGTGGATGAAGAAGAGGAATTGGTGGAAACCAAGTTTGAGAAGATGGATGATCAAGATGACATTCACACAGCCTATGTTAAGTTATACAAGGTCTCAGAAAAGCATGAGAAGTTGTATAGGTTGACCACCAAAAAGCTTAGTGATATGGAGCTTGAACGTGAAAAGCTTTCCACAAAGTTTGACGAAGCAAATCAAACTATTGGAGCAATGAGGTTTCAAAATAACTTCTTGGCTGAGAAGACTAAGAAGCTTGAGGCAGAACTATTCCAAGTCAAAGCTCAGCTGGAAAGGACTTCAAGTGCTAAGCTCGATGAGATGCTCAACTTTCAAAAATCTGCTTCAGATCGAACAGGTTTAGGGTATGATTTCTCTTCCTCTAATATTGCTTCTGCCAGTACTACTGTTTTTGTTCCTCCTAGCAATAATGTTGAAATTGAGAACACTAATGTTAAAACTGAATTAGCTAGTGAGAACATAGACAATGGTACATCTATCTTAGGAGCACCCCCTAAGTAGGATAAGAAGGATTATAAAAACCCTAAGGCTAAGAAGGCTAACTCTCAAAGGCCTAAACAAAAGAAGCAGCATCTCTGTCATCACTAAGGAGCAGCTGGTCATACTCGACCAAATTGCTATAAGTGGTTAGCCATTCAAAATAGCAACAACATGTTGGCATCGGGAAACTAGAATCAGTTTGCGTCCTTGTTTGCTCCTTTCGGTGATCTTCTCAAAGCTCTCATGTTCCTATCAAAGCCCTCATGCAAAAAGGAAAGGTTCTTCCAAGGTGTGGAAGGAAAAGGGTTCCAAGTGATTTAATCACTTTTTCTCTCTTTTTTTTTGTTTTTGATTTTGCAATACTTATGTGTTTTGCTTTAATGTTTTGAGTCAATCTAGTTTTTATGCATTGCTTTGTTTTGTCTTGCATGTTTTTGGTTATTAGTTTTTCAGTTTTAGTTATTTTGTTTTAATTCAAAAATAAAATAAAAAAAATTGAAAAATTCAGAAAAATACAAAAACAGTGTGTGTTTGTGTACATCGGTTCTTGTGAACCTTAAAATGGCCATTGAAACAGAGTTTTATAAACTTTGTATCTCTTATAGCTTAGATGAGCATCTCTATGCACAACTAAGCAAGTGAGTTTTGTGGCTCTTTGTTTGTGATGAGTAAGGTTAAGGGATCTCTTGTACTTAACACTCGTGTCACTTTTTTTGACGGGAAGGACTAGAAAATCCTAAGAGAAAGGCATAAATAACCATCTCACCACTGTTACCCATCAATCATGATATGATATCTGTATGCTTCGGCATAGCAAAAGTGCAATGTCAAAAAGCTTAACATAATTGGGTATTTCTTTTCTCTCTCTTGTATACCCATGCATGGTTTGCTAAATAAAAGAAAATATGCAAAGAAAATAAAAGCAATAAGAACTCCATGCTTTAAATATGATTGCAGGCGTGTTTTCTAGGAGATGTGGGAGTTATAGGATGTACCTCAAAGGTGATAGTCTCCATCAAACAGTTATGATTGTGTGTGAGTTAAAGTGATTTTCTCATATCTCAAATCGTCATAACATTGAGACACTTATGTAATCTTGCAATGTTTTTCACACACAATATGCAATATTCTTTGCTACTCTTGATACATGTGCAGGTACAATGTGATTTGGCCATCACAAGGTTTACATGTGTTAATGTATGCTCACTAAACTGTCTTAACTTATTTTTGAAATATAAAATTGTTTAGTGTGTGTGTGTGTGTTTTTGGAGCTATAAGCTTAACTCTTGGTTGTTTGAGAGATGATTTTGAGAGGTTAAAATGTTGGTTGAATTTTTGGCTGTGTTGCATGGTTGATTGCATTCATATCTGTGTTTTTCTCTTCTTTAAAAACTGTTTTTAAGCCATCTCGATACCTTCTTGACATCTCTCGATACTTGGCTTATTTGTCGAGCTCTTCAGTTGCATCTTATCGCAATCTTGACACCTCTCGATAGTTGATGGATCGATCGGGAAACCTCCTGACCTCTCGATAGCTTCTCGATAGCTCCTGGATTGATCGAGAAACCTCCTGACCTCTCGATAGCTTATCGACACCTTGTGGATTGATCAAGCTTCTTTTGTGTGTCTGATTTTGTGTTCCTCAACACTTCCTCGACAGCTGCATCTGTCGACGCATATTTTTCTCGACATTTGTCTCGATACCTCTTGACACCTTTATCTGTTGAGATTTACTGAAGTTCTATAAATTGTTTCTGTGCTATCCAGACTTCATTTCTCTCGATCTCTCTCTTGATAGCTTTGTCTCCTCACCTCCCTTTTTCACTTTCTCTCACTCAAATTCTCTCCTCAAGGTTTCTTCAAGCTTTTTCAAGTTTTTCTTCTCTTGGTAAGCCTTTTATCTTTCATTCTATATTCATTTCATGTTTTGAAACCTAGGTTTTTGAGTTTTTGGAAATTTTTTTGGGGTTTTTCAAAAGTGTTGAGTTTTTGTGAAAATTTGGGATGGGTTTTTGCCTAGATGAGTTTTAAATCTCATTCATTGCACCTCATAAGCATAATAACTGTATTATCATGCATTTAGATGTATGCAATTTGATTGTGTTCTGGTAGGATTGGATTGGGCGGAGCCCATGATGTTTTTTTTTGGCATGTCACAAGTTCATGCATTCTTCATGCATATGTTCTTTCCTTTCAATATACTTTCTATATTCGAACTGTGTTGGAACTTTTCTGAGTGGTTCTTTCTTCTCTCTCTTTCTCTCTCTAGTTTACGTTAGTGCATCAATGGCACTAAAACGTAAGTCTGCTCCGGTCCAGAACCCTCTGCATTCTAGGGCCTCTTCGTCTTCTGATCCTACTCCCTCCTCTGTTAGGTTCCGTGATGAGAAAGCCCAAAAGGACTTCTCGGAGAACTTCTTTAAACGAGTTGTTCATTCGAAATGCCCAGTTGTTTTGTCGGACTTCACCGACACTGACCTTCCTGATGTCATTCACAAATGGGAATGGGAGTCACTGTGTGACGTCCCAGTCACATGTCCTTGCGTGCTAATTTATGAGTTCTACTCCAACATGCATGGAACTGATACTTCAGTACCTCTCTTTATACTCGAGTTCGAGGTACGCACATAGTAGTAATACTAGAGTTGGTATCCGATGTACTTCATGTTCCGCGAGTTATGCATCCTAACTACCCCGGTTGTGAGCATCTACAGACTGTGTCCAAAGACGAGATGATCTCTGCTTTCTATGAACACCTAGCTGATTGGGGTGAGCATCAGTTCACATCATGTCGACCTTTTGCTAAAGGTCCTAGATTCTTGAACATGGTGATGACGTTTGTGTTGTATCCTTTCTCTCACTACAACTCTATCACAAAGCCTCGTGCTCGGTTTTTGTTGTCCCTTCTTGAGGATCTTTCCATTGATTTTCCTTCACATTTTATCTTTTTTATCATAGATGTTTATAGGGATACAGCTACCTATGATAAGCTCATCTTTCCTTCTGCTATCACAGGGATCTTACCCCACTTCTCTGTTCCTTTTCCTTCCTTTGACCACTTCTCCTTTATGTGTGCCATTGACTATGCTACCATTAAACGGAGCGAGGTGCAGTTTTGTTCGAGGTTTTCTGATTTGACAGCTCCTCCCACTCCTTTGGCTCCTTCTACCTTTGCTCCTTCTTCTTAAGCAGGAGGTGTGACTTTGGATGCGATCATGGTGTAGCTTCAGCGCATGGATGCTTGTCTTGATTCACTTTCTACAGAGTTGTATCAGGTGAACACCCGTGTTGGCCACATTGCTAGACGGCAGGCTCACCTTGGTGGCTTTGTGGAGTCTCCCTCTCCTCCTCCCGAGGCATCCAAGACACCTGATGATGGTTCCGGCTATGATGATGATGAGGATGGGGATGCTAGCTGCTCCAGTTCTGACAAGATGTCTACTTAACACTCTTACCCTTTGTCACTCATGACAAAAAGGGAAAGTAGTTTTGGATATGAGAGTAATCATTCTTAGGGGGAGAGTTAGGAGTTTTTTTGTTAGGGGGAGAGTTTGTTTTTGAGGGATGTAGTAAGGATTACATGTATCTTTTCTTTTCTTTTTCTTGTTAGAGATACATTGTTCTTATACCTAGGTCTTGTGACCATTTTTACATACATGATGTTTATCAAGTGGTATATATATATGATGATGTATGTTTTATTCACCTTTCTCTACATGTGTTGTTACTTTTCTCTCTTTATACTCATGATTCTTATATTTGTATGCAATCTTTTATTTTTGTTTCACACTAAGATGCCTTGATGAGTTTTTTTTAAGTGTTTCAGAAATACAGGTTGTCAAAGTCTACTTATCATGAACTCTCTTCTTGCAAAGTTTTTCAAGAGTTTATGTTACGATAGATTTTATTGTATTCAACAAGTGAGTATGAGTTGAGTGATTTATGACTTCTCTCATATGTTCATTTGTTTGTTGTGGTTTTGTCATTGATTGCCAAAGGGGGAGATTGTTAGGACATATGTGGTTCACTTGATAAGAACATGTGTCATTCTTTTATGTAATTGGCTAATCCTGTGACAAAACGCACTTTACTTGTAATTAGGTAGATCTAGGATTTTTTTAATACTTAAGAAACAAGGTTTCAAGATCAAGTGTTAAAGCCATGCAAGTCTGTCTAAGAAACAAGTTGAGAAGTGCTCTTCATTAATGCTCGACAGCTGCATCTATCGAGCTTTACGAAGCTGTTCTAGCCCCATGGCTCAACAGCTGCTCGATAGCACCTCGACACCTCTAGCTGTCGAGATTTAAGAAAACCAGTTTTTCAGTACTGTTTTAATTCTAATCCGTGGATATGTCTTTGAGCTTTCTTTTCTCATAACCCTAGACATATAAAAGGATTATTTTAAAGGCCATCAAAGTAAGCACAAGTTGCACAAGCATTGAGCAAAGTTTGTTCAAGCAATTTGTGACTGGAGACAAAGTTTGCCCTAGTTCATCTCTTTGTGAAGAAGCTGCTGTGTCTTTGCACCGTAGGGTTATGTAACCAAGCATCTTCTTGTTCTTCATTGTGAGGATGAACTGAAGAACTTTGCAGCCAACATCTTTCTCAAGTTGGTGATTGAAGTCGCGTACTGGGATTCGCTCAATTGGTTAGTCATGTACTGGGAGCTGTGCATTAAAAAGGAGAGATTGTCACTACAGAACAAGTCTAATTAGGTATTGAGGTAAGGGTTCAACTGTAGGTTGGTATAAGGTATTGGAATTCCTTTACTTGTAACTGCTTGTTGTGGTAATAGTGGATTCTTGGGAGTGGTGACCTTAAAATCACCCGATGGGGTTTTTGCCTTGGAGGTTTTCCCCATTCGTAAACAAATCACCGTGTCAATTTATTTTCTACTGTACTTTAGTTTATTGGTGATTTTTTTGTGCTACCACGCGTTTGCATGTTAATTTGATTAATTAATAAACTTGGCTAATTAATCAACTTCATCCATCACAAGGGGTCAATACGTTTTTGGCCTATCACAACATACGGCTTGGGCCCAACCTAAGCACATGACACACATCATGCATACATGGCACAGGGTGCAACTTTGAAGGGTTGCGTGGGATTCGTATATCCTAATTCCTACCTTTATTGCTCGGGAAACAAGCAACGACGGCTTCACTATTTGTTTTATCAAGAGGCAAGTGACTCACTATTCTAGAGTCACTAAAAAGAAAAACAAACAAGGCTAATGACCACAATCATCAACTGAAAAAGCCAATGTGCTCCTGCGAGATTAAAAGGATATGTATTTGTGGTGTCTATCTAAGGCTCTTGCCTCAAACATCTCTCGGTGGCTTGCACCTTTAGGTAATACTTGTCTTCTCCATCTCTATCTCTACTTGTTTTGGTGAGGCTCTTGCCTCAGGGTGATCTTGGTCTTGATCTCTATCTCTACCTCTCCCATTGTTCTTGCATGTTCAATTCCCTTAGGATATGTGCATGAGCTCTGTATGATGTGCCTGCATATTCAATTCCTTAGGATATGTGCACAAGTTCTACATTGTATAGGATCTGTGCTTGCATGTTCAATTCCCTTGGGATATGTGCACAAATTTTGTGGTTTTCCTTTCTGATGTGCATGGGGTTTCGTGCTTGCATGTTCAATTTCCGTAGGATATGTGCACTAGTTATGACTTTTTGACTTGCTTGACTACTTTTTGGATGAAAGATTCATTGAAGATGCTGGAAGACTCACTGGGGAATATAATTCACTGAGAAGTATTTTGGTGATGATTCCGACCTACCATGAAGTCTTGGTGGTGTACGGTCCATTAGGGAGGGGGTAGCTTACTGGGGATCTCTTAATGGTGTATTTGTTGCTCACTTGGGAAACTTTCCTCCACTGGGGAAAAATTATCATCTTCTTTCTTATGACTCACTGGGGATTGATGTTGACTCCACCTTCGAAGCGGTTTTATCAACTCCATTGGTGAAATTTCATCTTGCAACTCTCGAGGGAGTGATCTGTGTCTTAGACCCACAGGGGAGTCCTACTGGATTTTACTTGGGATTTGGTTAATGATCTTGATTCACGAAGGAGTTTTCATGATGATTTCTAATCCACTGGGGGATTTTTTTGATGCTTTTAATCCACTTGGGATACTTTTGATCCACTAGGGATGCTTTGGATGCTTTCAATCAATTGAGATGACTTTTAGGAACTTTGTGTTTGTTAGGACATATTGTTGGGGTTTATGCCCTAAAACCCAATTTATTGGCATGTATTTAATAATTAAATTGTTTAATTGTATGAGACTATCTATAAATGAACTAAGACATTATTATAGTCCATGAGATGCATTGTATGTGATTTATGTGAAAAGTCACAGAAGATATAAATCACAAGTTCTTTGTAAACTCAGAAGTTTAGTTCGTAGTCGGTGATGAAATTGGGCGTTTCATCTGCAAAGACTATAACATATCAACTAAGATGATTTGTCTTGATCATGGAAGTGGAGACTTCTAGTTAGTATGTTGATATGTTTTAAGAGTTAAGACATATTGAACTGGACTGCTGTGAGATTTATTATTCTCCTAACGACTGTCAAATGAATAATAAATCTCACGACTTCTATTTACATCAACTCTAAATCTTGAGAGAATAATGGACCTGATCATGAGATGTATGTTGCTTTGATATATCAAGAGTGAGATCTATTAGTTACGGTCAAAACTTCAGTATTTTGGGCATCCGCATTTAGTGTTGATGGAACATATATTCTCAAGATAGAATTCATAGTCTCTTAATGGAGATACAAAATATTCCCTTGAGATAAGTTTAATGGATTTAGTTATTCAGAGTGTTGGGCCCAATTACTTTAGTAAGGAGTTACTAAAGTATATATTTATGAAATTGGATTTCATAAATATATGACAAATAACATAAAGGATTAAACCGGGTACTCAAGGATTAAGATGTAGTAATCTTCAAAGTGGCAGTCTATATTCATGACTTTGGATTACTACGAATATTTTAATGAAGGGGTTGCATGCATAATAAAGTCTTGGGATATAATTTATTAATAAGGCCTAGAGTGCAATTATATTTATATAGTGGTATTAAATATAATTAATGGTAACTTTGGACTTGTCAAGAGTTGACGGAAAAGCCCAAGGCCCATTGGAGCTAGTGTCTTATTGGTCCCTTTTGGTCCCACTCCAAGCCACACACTAAAGCCCAATTGGAAAGGCCCAATAGGCCAGCCCAATTAGATAATTAGTTAGTTATAAAGGGAGAAACATACATAATTTTTATTAGAACAGATTAGAAAAATAAAAAGAAACGGTGTGTGAGAGAGTGTGAGACACACTTTCATTCTCCCTTTGAAAATTGATTGAGAGACCACACATCTTGGGCATAAAGTGGAATTGGAGTGAAGATTAAAAGTGTTCCCAAGTGCTTCTAATCTTTGTTTTGAATTTCTCCACACCAAGGTACGCTATCTTGTTCTTAAATTCTGAAATTTACATAGTGCATGTTATCGATAATGAATGAAATAGATCCTTGTTTGTTGCTTCCGCTATGTGTTTTGTATGAGATACAAAACCAGTTTTCTCCTGCACATATGTGGAACTTGTTAGAACATATGTTATTGTAAATTGGCTAATCCTTTGACAAAATGCACTTTACTTGCAATTGGGTAGATCTATGATGGTTTAAGACTTCAAGAAACATGTTGTTCAAATCAAGTGTTAAAGGCATGAAGATTGGACCAAAAAACAAGTAAAGAAAAGCTATTCATTAAAGCTGGATAGAAGCTAGACAGCAGCTCGACAGAAACATATCTATCAAGATTTAATGAACGAAGCTCGACAGAAACATATCTATCAAGATTTAATGAACGAAGCTCGACAGAATCTCGAGAATCTATCGAGACTTACGAAATCAGAATTTGCAAATCTGATTTTTCAGTTCATGCTAAAATATTTTTGTAGGGTTTCTTTTCTCACAATCCTAGGCATATATAAGGCTTATTTTAGAGGCCGTCACAGTGGGTATGCACATAGAGAACATATGAAAAAGTGATCGAGTGCCTTATTCTCTCTGTAAGAAGTTACTGTGTCTTTTGCGCCTTAGGGTTTTGTAACTAAGTACTTCTTGATCTTCATCGTTTGGATGAACTGAAGAACTTTGCAGCCAACATCTTCTTCAAGTTGGTGGAGTTAGTCACATACTGGGATCCATGTATCATTGGTTAGTCACGTACTGAGATTTGTGCAAAAAGGGTGGCGTTCATATTTTGGAAAGTTCAGAGGTTTTGAAGCGTTATAAGGCTTTTGCTGTAAGTTTATCTACGAGGATTGTAGAGTCTAGGGACAAAGGTTTTGTACTAGATCTAAAACTTCTCTTTACTATAGTGAATTACTTTTTAGGAAGGTTTCCCCCCTAGGTTTTTTACTGTGAAAATAGTTTGTTTCATTGGTTTTCTTAGGTCATCATATCTTGCCTTATTTATTTTTCCGCTGTGCATGATATTGACATGATTTCATGTTAGTTTGTTTTAACAAGGTTTATTCATAATAAATCTAATTAACAACTTAGGTTTAAAACTTGTTAATTATATCAACCGAGGTCTAAATTTCCCAACAGTGTTCTTTAATTGTCTACTGAGGGCATTTTTGTCATTTTTGGCTTTATTTTTGAATTTTTTGTTGCATTTTTAGCCTCTTGGGAACTTTGTGGGGGATATTGGAAGAGAGAAATTTTTTACTTTTTTTAAATTTTTTTTAAATTCATTTTACTCTAAACTACACATAGTTTAGTGGGGAGGCCTAAACTACATGTGGTCTAGCCATCAGATATGTTCCAACCTCTTCATCCTTTTTTCTCCAATATTTACCAACCGTTTTTTTTATCATTATCTTCATTTCCCTCACCTCTTCATTTTCTCTCTAACTCCCTCTACAAAAACCTTCTGACTATTTCTCATTCCCTTACAATCTGACCCTTGTCTTCTTTTTCAATCTTAACTTCTCTTTCAAACTCTCTCATCTCCTTCATAATACCCAAGTCCAAGAAGAGTTCCTACATCTTGTCCACCGATGCATTTCATCTTACCCACTGCAATAGAGCAGTAAGGCTAACTGAGGCTCCTCCCTTGACCTATAGATCACAACAACATCTTTCCGAGGGTGCAAGGGCCGAATCGGTGAGGTTTTTCATTTTTTCCATTTTCAAGTTTTTCATTTGATTTTTTGTTTTGATATGTTTTTAGGCATGTAAATGCTCGGGTTTTGCTATGGGACCAGTTTAGATGAAAACCTGACACTTTAGGTGGGGTAGGAACATATTTAGGTTGAGTTTTGATTGAGGAAACCTTGAAAAAGTCAAAAACACACATCTGTGTTTGTTTTTGCGTGCACAGGTTTGGATCTCCATGCACAAACATGTTCTTTTGTGCACATCCTGTATTCATGCGTACATGGGCTTGTTCTTTCGCGTGTGTATTTGTTGTTAAGTTCATATGCGTGCAGGTTCCAACCTACATGCGCGTGTAGAATTCTATGCACGCAGCTTCTTTCCTACGCACGTATGGCATTAGTCAAAAACCCTAGTTTTGGCATTTGAACTCCTTTTTCATCTATTGTTTAGCTGTTTGCAATTTTAACATCATTCTCACCATTATTGCAACCAATTGTATGTCCCATGTCGTATCTGATCCTATTGCAAGTCCAATATCACTTTCCCACTATTCTTTTCTCCTGATCATGAATTTAATTTCACTTTCTTTTTGCAGCTTTTACCTCCATATTTTGGCAGAGGGAGTACCAGTCGAGCATTGGTATGGTAAAAAATCCATACCAAGAAGACTCGGGGCCACATTCGTACTGAAGGTTTTGAGTCTTTCCTCTGCTTACTGCTTAAGAGGTATGCTAGTGCTATCTTGGCACAGACCTTAGTTAAGAGGTGGTGGTACCCTATTCACACCTTCCACATTGCTGATTAGGAGATGATTATCACTCCCCATAATTTCCATTGTATGACGTTTGATGGAGTCTCGATAAGTTTGGAAGAAAAGTCAGGCATTTAGCTGGGTGCAAAGCTACTCGGGAGGAGGTATGCTACGGAGACGATCCGTTATTTCAATCTTGAGGCAAACATCATGTGTTATCCATAGGGGATAGCTGAGGAGTGTGCCTAGATGGCTGGAGTCTTTTTGCTATACCTATTGGGAGCGTACGTAGTCGCCAATGGTGGGCAGATGGTGTCTTTGAGGTGGCTGGCCCTTTTCCAAGACTTTGAGAGGGCTCGGATTGTTAATTGGGGGTAAGCATGCTTGGCCTACTTTTACTCTTCCTTGGACATGCTCAGTTGGGGGACTCTATGCCAACTAGTAGGGCCTTGGAAGCTCCTCGACGTTAGTTTCTTTCCGTTTTCTCTTATAGCTCATGCACCCTCACCCTTAGGGTCATATATCCACATGCCATTTAGGTTAAGAATATGTACCATATTCTTACTGACTGCATACATGCCCATATCTTGCAAACTTGTTATCTTGCAAACTATCATGTTCTCTTACAAATTCTACCATAGCCTCTTGCAAACTATTATCTTGCACATTGTCATGTTTTTAGTGCTAGGCCGTGGAGTATGGTCTCATTTCTCAAGGAACTTCAACGGACTCGAAGAGTGTCACCTCAATTCAGGTCCACGTCGAAAGGCTCTCTTCAGATGATGTAAGTTAGGAATACATTGCTTTCCACTTTTTGCATGCTTCTTAGGATTCTCTTCCTAACTCTATGTGTTGTCACAGCTTGTGTGGACTCCCTAGGCCGATGATGATCCTAAGGCAGACCTGAGCTTAGAGGTAGCTGCTATTGTTCCTTATAGGATCTCCCAGGCCTTTGAGGGCGCTGGATCAAGGGTGATCTATTTGGTAGAGAGGCTGTGCTGCTAGTTGGCAGGTGATGATGTACCCCGGGTTTTGATGGATGCTATTAATTTCATTTTCAAATTCATTAGAATCATTTAAGCATATAATTTTAATATTATTAGACACATCTGAATAAGCCAAATCATAATTTATATTATTAAAAATGTTGGAAAGTACATTAGGACTTGCATTACAAACTTTATCTCCCACATTTTTTGGAAAACCCAACCCAAGTCTAATTATTAAGTGCTCCATAGTAGGCACGATGAATTCTGTCTCCTTTCTTCTTCAGGGCTTGTCGCTTTTCCACTTGAACTTCCTTGATCACCACCGTAGGCTTCTCCTTGAAAGTAAGCTTCTCATTGAAGAATATCTCCTAACTAGGATACACTTTTCCTCCTTACCTACTCAAAGTTTGGGAAAGCTATAGAAAGGGAAGTCTCCCCCTTCTTTCATAAAGTTCCCATTAAGGGTACCAAGGTTCTTCTTGATTCCATTGCAGCCTTCAAAGAATCTTGATCCCTCCTTGGTTAGTTGAGTCTTGAAATTGGAGAATTCAACCACCCCCTATTCCTTCTTTTCCAAGACCCATACCAGGCATATACCCCATGTTCTTTATCATTGCAATCACCTCATGGCTACAGTATGGGAACAAATCCGTAGTATACATTTCATCCTTCAATCCATAATCAGGCATGTTCACAAACTCGAAGCCACTTATTTGGAGCTCACTTCCTCCTTCCTCAAGTCCACAGACTGGTGCTATGATTTCACCATCACCGAGCACTACGACAATCCCTCCCTTCCATGGGATCTTCATCTTTTGTTGTAGAGAAGAGGAAGGGGTTCCTTGGTATTATGACATCATGAAATTCTTGGAGTTGGGAGTATATCTGAATGGTGCCGACAAGAGAGAGCATCATTCGATTAGGATGATGCCAATGCAATACATCTTATGCAGAGGTAAGCTCTATAGGAGATCCTATGATGATATACATTTTCATTATCTAAAGAAAGAAGAAGCCAAAAAAGTCATGGAAGAAATCCATCGTGGGATTTGTGGTCCTCACATAAACGGGAGGATGTTAGCCAAGAACATCTTGAGAATAGGATACTATTGGAACACAATGGAGACCGATTGTGTAGACTTTGTGGAGTTGCCATGACTACCAAACACATGCAAATTTGAATCAAGTGCCACCTAGTAAGCTATACAGCATGACCTCTCCATGGCCTTTCTTAGTTTAGGGCACAGATACGATTGAAAGAATAGCCTCTAAAGCCTCGAATGGACACAAATACATCCTAGTGGTAATTGATTACTTCACCAAGTAGGTTGAAGCGGCCTCCTACTTTGGACTAAAAACCAAGCATATGTCCAGATTCATGGAGAATAACATCATTTGTCAGTATGGGGCACCCTAAGAGATTATCTCCGCTAATGGTACCCATTGAGGGAGAGGATAGAGCAATCATGGAATTGTACAATATTGAGCACCACTAGTCTTCACCATATCGACCGCAGACCAATGGAGCAATAGAAGTAGCCAATAAGAACATCAAGAACATCCTAGCCAATAGGGTAGTGACATACAAGAATTGGGCCGAGAAGCTCCCATTTGCCTTATAGGGTTACAGAACTTCTATCCGTGCATCAATTGGGGCAACCCCTTACTCTTTGGTCTACGGTAGTGAAGTGGTGCTTCCCATTGAAGTGGAGATACAACCTTTAAGGGTGCTAGAGGAAACCAAGGTCTTGAAGGAAGATTGGATGAAACAAAGATATGAGCAATTTGCTTTGATAGATGAGAAGAGAGCTAGGGCACAACACCATGCATAAGGATACTAAAAGAGGATTGCTAGAGCATTTAACAAAAATTTGAGACTTAGAAACCTTAAGAAGGGGACTTGGTCCTAAAAATTCTTAGAGATGAAACTTTTGATCCAAGAAAAAAGATGAAGCCAAGATCATGTTAGGAGGTTCTACAAGAATTATAGATTTAGATGGGGAAGAGATGTTTCGCCCATTCAACAAGGATAGACTTCAAAGGTACAACATTTAAAGAAAAAGAAAAAATCTTGCTAGGTTAAAAATCCGAAAGGGTGGCCTTGGCAAAAATTAAGGCAAAAGAACCCCACTAGGTTGAAAACCTGAAAGGGAGATCTAGGCAAAAGCTAGGGGAAAAGACATTGGGCATGAAGAAAATTCCTCGAAGGACGTCATGGGAAAAATTACATGGCATGGAGAAAAGAAAAGACAAAGAAAAAGAAAAAGAAAAATGATAAAAATAACCAAAGATAATAAATGGATGGTTCTCTCATTGCTCAAATTAAAAGATGAAAACTGTTTTCATAAGGGATTTGGAACATTCCAATCCTTTATTAAATTCATAAGAAAAGACATGAGAATCGTAAAGTACAGAGAAAGTAGGATTTAAGGCATATCAAGGTGATTGATCAGTCTTTCTTTCTTTTGATTGGACTTTTGTAAGCTTTCTTAGCTATGTGCACCCACTTCATGACAGCTTCTAAGTCATTTGTTATGTCCTTAAGTTGGATGAAGAGATTGGAACTGCTTATATGGCCATATCTGGAAAACGAAAAAGAGAACGAGAGAAAGCATGAGTGAAAGAGAGAGAGAAAAAGAGAGTTAGAAAAAATAACAAGAAAATAAAACAACGATATAAGGTGCTTCATGGGTTGAAAACTGAAAGGTAATCCATGCAAAAGTTAGAGGAATCCCACTAGGTCGAGGATCAAGGCAAAAATTAGCAATTGAGAGAAAATGATCATCCACTTTGACTTGATGGTATGGGAAGATGCAAGGGAGACCACAAGGAGTGAGTGCCTTTTTGGAATCATGGCCAAGCTTCTTGAGCCATACCAAGACCTCTAAGGGAGAGAAGTTCTACCGTGGGAAGCTTGGAGAAATGTTGTTTGAAGTTTGGAATGTGTTTGGTGATGGGTTGGAAACCCCAAACGGTTATTTTCTACTTGAATAGTGGCAATTAGGGATTCTTGCCCTCGGTACATGCACGCAGTGTCAACACTACACACACATGGTCGAGACTTG
This sequence comes from Castanea sativa, assembly GCF_040712315.1. Taxonomy (NCBI): domain Eukaryota; kingdom Viridiplantae; phylum Streptophyta; class Magnoliopsida; order Fagales; family Fagaceae; genus Castanea; species Castanea sativa. The sequence continues at coordinate 16,147,827 of NC_134020.1, forward strand.
CGCACGCAGGAAGGAAGGCAAAACCAAGTGTTCCCCTATTTTGAGTATATTTTCTCCCAAAAGCTTATCCTGTGAGTCTTACAGCTTAAAAAACTACTCAAGGAACAATTCAAGCTCAGAATTTCCGAATATCAAGGATCAAGAATAGCGGCATTGCACAGGGTTTCCACAAGTTTGTAATTTAAGTACATATCCCAAATAAAAGCATTAATGTGAAACATGTTCTTAAATACAGCCCAATGTCTCAAACCAAATCCAAAATGCAAGAATGTATGCTAAAACGAAAAAATAATAAAAACAAAAAGCGAAAGAAATTATGCTATGCTATGCAATGTTGTGTCTGTGTCTATGTCTATGACATCTACAAGATCACCAAAAACATCTCTTCCTCGGCTGATGGCTTGGAGTCGACTTTAAACCTCCACTGCCATCACCACCATCACCATCATCATCATCATCATCACCACCAACATCCTTACCGCCGTATAGCTGCTGGGAGTAATCAGTTACCTCCACCTTAAGGTTCCCCACAAGCCAAACGAGCTCCTTGTGCTCCTGAATAGTGGGCTGAATTTTGGAAGAAAAGTTTGTAGAACAAGTGTTGGGATTCAAGAATAGAAAGGAAAGGGAACAAGAATGAAAGAGAACTTACAACCCGTGTGCCATCAGGAAAAGGGTAGCCTGTAACATTTGTATTACAGCCAATGGGAAGCACTTGAGCAAAGTTGTTAGGGCCATAAGCATAGACCAACTAGGGCAAACGAGGTGGGTCAATAAGAGCACCACCAGTAGGGCTAGCCTAGCATAAGTATTTCATTTACATGTTACTAGTGTACAAGAATGCAAATGATGAATGCTTGGAAAGAAATGAGAGAAACAAGAACATGTACTACAGTATTAAGGGAAGGCATGAGGTGAGTCCCACTGAACTTGTCATAGTCTAGCTTAACTGTAACTTGCTCAGTGTAAGGGATGCCTGGCCCCCACAAGTCATACTTCACATTTGTCATGGAGCAAGGGGTAAGTATGAACATTGTAAGGTCTATCGAAACTTAAGGCACATCCCCACCTGCCAGCTAGCAGCACACCCTTTCTGCCAGGTAAATCACCCTCAACCCAGTGCACTCAAGGGGCTAGGAGATCCTAGAAGCAACAATAGCAGTTGCCTCTAAGTTTTGGTCTGCTACAGGATCAACATCGGCCTAGGGACTCTACACAATTTGTGACAACACATTGGGTTAGAAAAAAAATCTTAAGAAGCATGCAAAAAGTGAGAGCCTATCAAGGTGGGCCTAAATTGAGGTGACACCCTTCAAGTCCACCAAAGTTCCCTGAGCAATGAGACCATACTTCACGGCCTAACACTGAAAACATGATAGTTTTCATAAGGTGATGGTATAGTTTGCAAGAGAACATAATAGTTTACAAGATAACAAGTTTGCAAGATATAGGTATGAATGCAATTAACAAGAATTTGGTACATAGTCTTAACCTAAATGGCATGTGGATATATGATCCTAAGGGTGAAATTGCATGAGCTATGAGAGAAAAAGGAAAGAAACTATCCTTGAGGAGCTTCCAAGGCCCCGCTAGTTGGCATAGAGTCCTCCGACTGAGCATGTCCAAGGAAGAGTAAAAGTAGGCCAAGCATACTTGCCCCCAATTGGCAGTCCAAGCCCTCTCAAAGTCCTGAAAAAGGGCCAGCCACCTCAAAGACGCCGTTTGCCCACCATTGGCAAATACGTATGCCCCTAACAGATACAGAAAAATGACCCTGGCCATCTGAGCACGCTCCTTAGCTGTCCCCTGTGGACAAAAATGAAGTCTGCCTCAAGCTTGGTATAACAGATTGTCTCCGTAGCATACCTCCTCATGAGTAGCTCTGCACCCAGTTGAGTGCCCAACTCGTCCTCCAAGCTTATAGAGACTCCATCATACCACATTCTAGTCATGTGGTGGAAGTCATGAAGAGTAATGGTCATCTCCCGATCAGCAATGCGTAAGGTGTGAGTAGTGTCCCACCACCTCTCAGCTAAGGTCTACGCTAAGACAGCACTAGTAGACCTCTTAGGTAGCAAGCGGAAGATGGGCACAGAACCCACAGTATGAATATGGCCCCAAGTCTCCTCGGTAAGGATGTTGTACCATACCAATGCCTGGCTAGTACTCCCTCTGCTAGAATATGGAGGTAAAACCTGCAAAAAGAAAATGACATGACATGAATGATATGTTGCACATATGAAAAAACTTAATTAAACTAAGCAACATAAATTTATTTATAAATAAGTCCTCTTCTTTGTTAAAAAAAAAAATTAGATCTATTGTTGTGAAAAATTTAGTTTGATTCATAAAAACTATCAGATCTGTTTTTAGGAACGAGAAAAATTGATTTTTGGGTTCATATGTAAAAAGAATAAGATCTGTTTTTGGTAACTAAAAAAATTGGTTTTTTGTAGAGAACTAAAAAAAATCAGATTTGTTTTTTATATGTATTAACAAAAAAGAATTTTTAGATGAGAATTGTATTCATGAAATAAACCTATGCTACTTACATCAAACAACACAAAGAAAACACTACTCATGACTTACTTTTTATTTCAAAATCTGCTATGTTAAAAAAAAAAAAAAAAAATTAGATCTACATCTAGAGAAAGATATAAATCAGCTTTTATAGAAAAAATTCAGATTTGCATCTAATGAATATGCAAATCGGTTTTTTATATTAAAAAATTCAGATCTACATCTAATGAAGATGTAAATCAGTTTTTGTTTTGAAAATATCAGATCTACATCTAATGATAAATCAGTTTTTGTTTTTAAAAAAAATCAGATCTACATCTAATAAAGATGCAAATCAGTTTTTGTTTTGAAAAAAAAAAATCGAATCTAAATCTAATGAAGATGCAGATCAGTTTTTATTTTGAAAAAAAAATCAGATCTACATCTGATGAAGATGCAAATCAGTTTTTTTAATTGGGAAAAATTTAGATCTATATCTAATGAAGATGCAAATCAGTTTTTGATTGAGAAATATATGATAACAAGCAGATTTTTTAAATAAGAAAATAGATCTTGGAAAAAAATACATCGACAACATATTCCAATAAAATATATCAACAACACATGATATGAGCGTTTAAAAATTAAAACTAACCAAAAATTTATTCATGCTTTACCAAATTAAAAGAGATAGATGAAGAAGTAAAGAAAACTACCTCTTGCATGGACGTACTCTTTTTCTTGAAAGAATATCTTAGGGTTCAAAGAAATTTATGCAATTATCTTTGAAATCTAAAAATCATTTACTTACAAAAAGGAAATTCTTAAGACTAAAGCCTTCAGAACCTCTTTAATGTAAGAGATAGAATACCAGAAAGGGGAGTCAGAAATAGAGGAAATCTGAAGCATGAAAAAGTGTCTTTCCCCCCAGAAAATATGTGTGCTGAATTCTGAAATCCATCCTCTATTTATAGAGGATGGGAGACTCGAAAAATTAGCTAGACAATCTGAACACAAGTTGGGATGCGTTCTTATCTCTAAAAAATTGAAATGGATATGTTTTAACTCATTCCAAATGCCTTCGGGCCGGGGCCCAAGTTTGTGCCATTCAGCACTTGAAAAGTGCTATTCGGCACTTGGACGCATTTTCAATCCATATTCTAAAAATTAAACTCTTTTCTAGATAATTCAGGTCTTTTCAGCAACAACTATCTTGTAGATAAATACTCTAAATTTTTTTATAAAGTCTAGATTATCTACAATTTTATTGTTATCCAATTATCCCCTTTTACGCTCATGCAAGCAAGCCTATTTTTGACACTAACTAACAATCAATCACAAAATTATTTAATTAATTTTAATTGTTTAACCAATCAAAATGAATTTAAATTAATCATGCGTGGTTGACTCTACCTAGACACAATACATGCTGACTGTGCAAACTTGATCATGCGATATCATTCGATCCGACGGTCCAATTTGGAAACCGGGTATACCATTGCGAACGTCAGAATCTCAAGATCATGTTTATGATATGCAATGAGTGAATTGATGCATTAAATGCAATTATGAATTTTGGGGTACATGAATGGTCATTCCAATCATCTTCCTTGATTAAATCGCGAGTGCAAAATCAAGTGTCTAAAGGTGCCATTGAAGGAGATGAGAGAGTTTCAGAAAGAGGACGAGATTAAAGAAAGAGATGAGAGTTAATTTGTGAGGAAATGAGAGAGAGGCATAAGGTTTTTGTAGTGGGAGTTAGAGAGAATATGATGAGGTGAGGGAGATGAAGAGAATGAAAAAAAAAAAAAAAAAGGAAACGGTTGGTAATTGGTGGAGAAAAAAAGACGTAGAGGCAGGAACAAACTTAGTGGCAAAACTACATGTAGTTTAGGCCTCCCCGCTAAACTACGTGTAGTTTAGCAACAAAAAAAAAAAAAAAATCAAATATCCCCATAAGGTTCCCAAGAGGCTATAAGTGCAAAGGAAAATTCAAAAATACATCCGAAAATGACGGAGATGCCCTAAGTAGACAAAGTACAAAAAGACCCTAAAAGAGCATTCCCAATGGATTGAAAGCCTAGAAAGCATCCCTAATGAATTAATAGCATCCAAAACATCCCCTAATGGATTAGAAATCAATATGAAAACCCCTCTGTGAGTCAAGATCATCAACCTAATTCCAAGTAAAATTTTGTAGGACTCCCCTGCAGGTCCAAGACACAGAAGCAGCCCCTTTGTGAGTTGCAAGTTAAAATTTCCCTAATGGAGTTAATAAAACCCCCCCTCAAGGGTAGAGTCAACATCAAATCCCCAGTGAGTCATAAGAGAGAAGAAGATAATTTTTCCCTAGTGGGGGAAAGTTTCCATAATGAGCAACACGCCATCAAGAAATCCTTAGTAAGCTACTCCCTCCCCAGTGGACTGTATTCCATCAAGACTTCATGGTAGTTTAGAATTGTCACCAAAACACTCTTAGTAGAATTGTACTCCCTAGTGAGTCCTCCAGCATCCTTAGTGGATCTTTCATCCATAAAGTAGTCAAGTAAGTCAGAAAGTTAGAACTCGTGCACATATCCTACAAGAATTGAACATGTCGGCACAAAACCCCATGCAAATTAGAAAGAAATATCACAGAACATGTGCACATATCCCGAGGGAATTTAATATACATGCATAGATCCTATACAACACAAAACTTATGCATATATTCTACCAGAATTGAATATGTAGGCATATGTCACACATTTGTCAAACAATGTTGGAATACAAAAATCGTGCACATATTCTTTGAGAATTGAACATGCAGGCACATCATACAAAAATCGTGCTCATATCCCAAGGGAATTGAATATACAGGCACAGTGGAAAAGGTAGAGATAAGGATAGGGACCAAGGTCACCCCAAGGCAGGCGCAACCCATTCGGATACTAGAGCACCCAAAGTGACTTTTTCAGCTAAAATGATCAAAATGCCCTTGGTCAACCTGGAGTTGACTGAAGGTCAAATAAGGTCAAAATCCTCATAAAATAATATTTTTCATAGTTTTATACCAAACTCGAGCTCGTTGAAGATTTTTAGCAACTTTAACCAAGTTTGACTAGAGGTTGGCTCTTGGTGGGCCCCAGAAACCCTAATCTTGATTCGGCCATCGCAAAGATAATCCAATTCTCATTCTATTAGGACATATGTGATTCATGTTAGGAACAAATGTCAACATTTTATGTAATTGGTTAATCCTTTGACAAAACGCACTTTACGTTTAATTGGGCAGAACTAGAATGTGTTTAATGCTTCAAGAAACAAGGTTTCTAAGTTCAAATTTTAAAGCCATGCAAATCTGTCCAAGAATCAAGTGAAGAAGTGTTATTCAATAAAGCTCGACAGCTAGTATCTATCGAGGTTTAAAAGAGCTGTTTCAGCCCAAGGCTTAACAGCTGCTCAATAGATAGGGTATCTGTCGAGATTTATAAAGTTCTGTTTTTCAGAGTTAATTTTCATTCAATCCGTGAATGCATGTTTGGGCTTTACTTTCTCACAACCCTAAATATATATAATGATTATTTTAATGGCCGTCAGAGGTTGCACAGTTGCACAAGAGCAAAAATCCATAAGTGTGAAGAAAAGTGTGACTGGAAACCTAGTTTGCCCTAGTTCTTCTTTCTCTTGAAGAAGCTGTTGTGTTTGTACACCGTAGGGTTTTGTGACCAAGAAACTTCGTGATCTTCATCGTGTGATGAACTGAAGAACTTTGCAGCCAAGATCCTTCTCAAGTTGATGATTAAGATGCATACTGGGATCCGCGCATCTTTTGATTAGTCACGAACTAGGAGCCGTGCAATACAAGGAGAGACTGTCACTACAGAACAAGTCCAATTGGGTATTGGGGTAAGGGTTCAACTGTAGGGTTGTATAAGGTACTGGGATTTCTTTACTTGTAACTACTTGTTGTGATAATTGTGAATTCTCGGGAGTGGTGACCTTAAAATCACCCGGTGGGGTTTTTGTTGTGTAGGTTTTCCCCATTCGTAAACAAATCACCATGTCGTTTAGTTTCTGCTGCATATTTAGTAATTTTGTGATTTGTTTGTGCTACCGCGTATTTTGCATGTTAATTTGATTAATTAATTAAATTTGGCTAATTAATCAATTAATCCATCACAAGGCAATTTTTTCCTCACTTCTCTCAATCTCTCTCAATTGTTTTCTATCTTTTCACCTCCCAAGCACCTCTCTCTCACTCTAAACTTCATTCCCAAGAGATTTTCGTCCTAGATTGATCTTTCTTCTTCTGGTAAGATCTTGTTTCTCTCAATCTATCATGCATTTCTTGTTTTTTGACCTAACTTTTGGGATTTTTGAGAAATTTTGGAATTTTTCAAAATTTATGAAGTTCTTGTGAGATTTTTGGGATGGGTCTTGTTTAAATGGTTTTTAAATCATCATGCATTGCATCACATGTGCATTATAACAATGTTTCATGCATGTTAAATGTGTGTTTACTTTGTTGCTATACTATGTGCTGGTAGGTTTGGAGAAGCATAGTTTTTTTCTGGAGAAGCACTAGCCACCATTATAATAAAGATTGTTCGAAGCTTTGTTTGGAGAAGCATAGTTTTTTTATTTGGAATCCCTACGGTCTTTTTCTCTGAAAATGGAAAACAGTTTGACAACCACATGTTTAGAGAATTATATCGGCAATTGGGTATTAAGAATCACTATTCTTTGCCTACTCACCCATAGGCCAATGGACAAGTTGAGGTTACAAACCGATTCTTGCTCAAGATAATTAAGACTCGGCTTAAAAGGGCAAAGGGACATGGCCAGATGAGCTACCAAGTCTCTTATGAGAATATAGAACAACAGCGCGAACGCTAACAGGGGAGACGCCCTTACGCCTTGTGTTCGGAAGTGAGGCCGTCTTTCTAGTAGTAATAGGGATAGCAAGCTACAAGACAACTCATTATAATGAAGAGAGGAACAAAGAAGGGATGCATTTACATTTATACATGTTGGATGAAGTCAGGGCGATAGCTGAACAACGGTTGGCTTGCTACGAAGACTCGATGGCCAAGAACTACAATACAAAGGTTAAACCTCGACGCTTTAACATAGGAGATCTCGTCCTAAGGAAGGTGACGACAGCCACCAAAGATGCCACAAAAGGCAAGCTAGGCCCCAATTAGGAAAGACCTTATAGGGTCATTGAGTGCTACAGAAGGGGCACCTACCACCTAGAAACACTCGACGGGCAAAGACTACATCCCCTTGGAATGTCGAACACCTAAGGAGATACTTCCAATAATGCAACAACTACAAGCTATGTTATTGCTTTTCTTTTCATAAAAAACCATTGAAATTGTTAGGCCATATGTGTTTCACTTGTTTAGAACATATGTCATTCATTATTTTTGTAGTTGGCAAATCCTTTGACAAAACACACTTTACTTGTATTTGGGGTAGATCTAGGATGTGTTTAATACTTCAAAGAACATGTTGTTCAAGTCTAGTATTAAAGCCATGAAGATTGGACAAAAATTAACAAGTGAAGAAAAGGTGTTTACTAAAGCTGGACACCTGCTGGACACCTCTTGGACACCTGTGGACAGCTGCTCGACAGATAGGTATCTATCGAGGTTTAATGAGGCTCGACAGTTGCTATCCATCGAGGTTACATAAATCAAAATTTTCAGATCTGATTTTTGGGCCAGGCTTTTGTATTTGTGTAGGGTTTCTTTTCTCACAACCCTAGACATATATAAGGCATATTTTAGAGGCCGTCACATAAGAGAATACAAGGAGAACAATTGGAAAAGGTGACCGAAGCCTTATTCTCTCTGAAAGAAGCTACTGTGTCTTTACGCCTTAAGGTTTTGTAACCAAGTGCTTCTTGATCTTTATTGTTGATGAAGTGAAGAACTTTGTAGCCAACATTCTTCTTCCTCAAGTTGGTGAGTGAGTCACGTACTGAGATTCGTGCAAAGGAGTAAGTCACGTACTAGGATCCATGCATCAAAGGATGGCATTCATATATTGAAGAGTTTAGAGGTTCTAAAGCAGTAGAAGGTTTCTGCTGTGAGTTCATCTACGGGGATTGTAGAGTCTAAGGACAAAGGTTTTGTATTAGATCTGAAACTTCTCTTTGTTATAGTGGATTGCTTTTCGGGAAGGTTTTCCCCCAGGTTTTTTACTGTGAAACTGGTTGGTTTCATTGGTTTTCCTGGGTACAGACAGGTAGACTTAAGATAGATTTAAGACAGATGAGGTAAACTACTAGAAGAGAAAGAGAACCTTACCCTCGTTAGGTCGAAGAGACTAGAATCCCCCAAATATTCTGTCTCATGCTTGGAGCACACGTCGAGGTCCGCATCCTTGATAATGGATTGGGCTATCTCCACAACATACCACTTGTCCCTCACAAGCAAAGTGAGGGGTGCAGGGGTGACAGGTCCCTAAGAGGTCATGAGACCCTTACCCATACCACGAAGAGGGGGCTTAGAGCAATTTTAAGAAGTCCCTTCTTGGTCTGGATGGATAGGAGGATCAAGCATCTTCTTGGCTGGGCGATTGTCATTGCCTTGACCTTTCCTCTTTAGGCCCACCTTCACTGAAAGGACCGACGATCCCCCGCTTTAGCATGGGCAACAATGACCTTCTTTACCTTTAGAGACCTCCTCTTCCCAAGATCCATCTTGAAAAAAAAAAACCAAAACAACACACAGGTAATGTTGCTGAAAAATCAAATAAATAGTCGTCGGGCTTCATCTGTTGGTATGGGTCCACCATAGAAAGTGTGGAGGCTATCAAGTGTGACCAAATTTTTCCAACTTCTCCTTGTAAAGAGGGATTGAGAGAATGCAATTGATAAAGTCTTCCTTCTCCTCGCTAATCGTTGAGCACACCTGAACTAAGAAAAGATAAAGGGTGGCATGTGTCAAGGCTAGATAAGAATAAAGGTCAATGGATGAGACACTAAGTAGGGAATGATGACTCACTAGACTTATCTAAAACCCCCAAGTATTGTTAAGCCTGTCGAGCATGCTATCCTACTCATCAGATCTACATACCTAATTTGAACCTTGTACTAAGAAGTACTTGCCTTTCCAATCATGGCTAGAATCAGACACTAACCTAAGCAACGTTTTACAACATACAAAGTTGAAGAAACCCTTAAATGCCGTGATCTACTCGGGCTTGTAACAATAGAAGAGTTCATCGGGGGTAAGACAACGACAACCCACACTCATTTGGCCTCATAACACTTCGGCCCTTAGAAAAATCCTCCACATGTTTAGGGAAATCTAACAAACAAACACATCTAGGTAATCAGCAAGCTAATAGTGCAGCTAGATGAGAGGCAACCTTAGCCTGGCTATGAATAAGGCTTCATAAAACTCGATGTTCGTCGTTTTCCCAAAGTAGCACTTCTTATTTTTTTCTGACCACTCATATGGAAATTCCGTTGGCTATTTGGAAGCAAGGATGAAGCCTGCTAAAGATGTCCTTCGTCATTTTAGGAATAAAGTCGTTCATCGACTAGATAGGTGGAAGGATGAAAGGCCAGAAGTCCTCGCTTGACGAACTAGATGGTTTGCTCTCCTCCTCGTCTACCACTTCATCCTCTTCTTCCTTTTCCCCTTCTCCTTCTCCTTCCTCATCCTCAGAAGAACACCTCGATAATTCTCTTTCTAAGGAGTCAGTCGGATCCTCCGCTAGGGGTTCATGTCTCAATGGATAGACTTCATCGTCACCCATAACCAGATGGTCTAACAAAAAATTTTCACTCGTCGCTTCTTTATCACCTGACATCCTCTCACCTACAAAGTGACAAATAAATACTAAGTATCTACACACGCAAGGAATGAACACTAGATTGACAAACATGGGGGTTGCAAAAAGGGAATAAAAGGAAAAAAGGTACTGTAGACACCGCATTTTGTACCCCTTATGACTCGGGCCCTCGTTCCTTAATGATGCTCAAACTATAAGGCCCAAGGCTAATTTAGAGGCCAATTAGATATCAAGTTGACTTGAGGAGTGTTAAAATAGAAAATATAATCTTTTAAATGAGCAAAAATCTATTTTTGGAAATAAAATATCAAAGTGGCCCACAGCCCACGTACGTGGGCAGCAGCCTACGTATGTGATCCAAAGCAAGCATACGCAGGCACATTACTGTGTACACAGCTAGGGTTTCAGAAACATAAAAAAGACAAGTTTTCTGCAATAATGGCTGAGGTTTAGAATGAATCCCACATCATCTAAGAGTTGATCCAAACCCCTTTTTTCCACTACATAAGCCTTACATGGTACATTTTCAGAACACACAGAAAATCCTAAGGGAAAACCTAAGAATCACTAGAAAATAGTGAATTAAAAGGGAGTTTTTCACAAACCACCCTCAAGTCATTTTTATCTGATTAAGACCTTTTTTGGCCCTAATACTTTGAGTTTAAATTTTCTAATCACTATTTTATTGAATTGTTATAGATTTGACTGATGGTAATGCTCAAAATCAAAGCTTGGGAACTCCTTTTTTGAGGTATCAAGCTTCAACCTTTGTTTTATTGTTTTAATCTTGTTTCTTTGCTTTGTTTATGCTTATATATGTTCATGTAGTTTAGTTTAGTGCTTTCTTTATGTTTGTGAACATGTTTGGTCGTTAGAATTAGGGTTTTCTTTTATACTCTGTTTTTCTGTTTCATGTTTTTGGGTTAGGTTTTTTGAACAATCCCACACACGCATGTCATAAGCATGCGTATGCAAGTTAAACCCTGCGTACGCAGGCCTTTATCTATGTATATAGGTGTTTTCCTAGAAACCTTAATTCGGATTTCTACTTTGTTTGGCTTTCTTGTTCCACATATCTTGCATCTGTTTAAACCTTTTTCATATGCATACACATATCTGAGTCTTTGTTTCATATGCTTTATTTGTTGTTTATCCCTCATATGCTAGCTTAGAGTTTTCATTCGTCTTGATGCCATGAATATACATTCACATGTCTATACATGATGAAAGGTAAGTAAAGGTAAGTCATTCATTGGTAATTGCCGTGATACCTTGTTGTTATGATTGAGTTGCTGCCTTATTTTAGATGTATGATAGGGTTCGTATATGTGCATGGTTCGGGCTTTCTTTTACTTTATAGATAGATAGGTATGTGTTTTGGGATAATGATGCCATATTGTATGCTAGCGTGTTTGTGAGTATAGATACAAGTGTTGAACATGTTTTTAATGAGGTTAAGATGTAAGACATAATGATAGGAGGCCAACCTTAGGGTTGGGTGATCTTGGGTGCCTAACACCTTTCCAAGAACGTGCCTAAACGCCGAACTCATATCTCTGGTATTAAGATCAAAAGGTCATTCCTCGAGAGGATTCTATATATATGGTTCCTAGACCATTGCAAGAACTAAGTGGTGACTCCATCTGTTGTGTCCACAGGGGTGAATCCACTAGGGATGGTGAGTTTAATTCCTGTGTCTTATTTCTTAACCTTGATAAAAACTATTTCAATATTTGTTTGCACACACATCACTTGGTTTCTTTTGTCCCTTAACCTCGGTTGATGATGAGTGGGAAGATCGAAGGCTCCATTCGTGCCTAAATCTTTCGGAGTTCATCCTACCAACTCACAATCGATGTCTTCACCTATAATAGGCTTTGAGTATGTTAAAGGTTTGCTACCAATCCACTATAGGGTTCAACTTAGGCCCTCGATTGGAATCGTAGCCCACCAAGTTATGAGTGGCCTACTTATCTATCCCTTTAGCCTTAAGAAGCCTACCCACACTAAAAAAATCCTAGACCCTATCACAAAGGATACCCTTTATATCTCTTGTTTGTTCAACTATATATCTATCCCTTTAGACTTAAGAAGCCTACCCATACTAAAAAAATCCTAGACCCTATCACAAAGGCTACCCTTTATATCTCTTGTTTTTTCAACTATATATCATGTGTTCACCTAATTCTAAAGAACAAATAATAGATACAAAAATGGAAGGGATGACCCTAAAGTTATGATATGCCCTAAGATGTTATGAGATAAAAAATAAAAAATAAAAAGTTCTCACATGTAAGAGGCTTGTCCCTAAATCCAAAAGTATATTTTAACTTGAAAGGTTCATAAGACCATAGCCTAATTGCAATCATAGGCCCAAGTGAAAAAATCCCTTTTAAAAAAGTGGACTTTGATCCTAAGGTAACAAATATGCTATGAACTTAGCATCCAAAATCCTACAAAGCCAATATGAACTTTCCTAATCTTGGGCCTCCTTGTCATATGCCTAGCCCTAAAATGATGAGAACTTCATGGACTTTGAGAGGAAGGCTACGATATATTCTAGCTAAAGGGCTATTTCAAAAAAAGTGCAATGATGAATAAAAATGAAAAGCCCAAAGGTGATGAATATATTGTAAGCCCATGTTTGAGACAAAGGGTTGAAAATTTCTAAGTGCATTCTAATGAAAGCCCATGAGAGTAAGATGAGAGCTTTATTGTAAATAGACCAAAGCCCAATGAAACAAGGGGCAAAAATCCAAAAGAGGGAGGGGAGTGATATTGTAATTGGGCCTTCATTAAAATGAACTTAAGAATTTTCTAAGAACATCTAAAATATTTATAAAAAAAAAAAACCTTTAATTGGAATACAAACTTAATGAAAATGGGGCTTCTTTTCAGGCATCATTGCACCATTAAAGTTAATAAAGCACATCCCCACTCCTATTTGGATTCAAGAGAAAGGAAAGCACTTGATCAAGATTGAGGACACACACCAAGAAGAGGGAGTGACCCCTTAAGAAACAATGACTACCTTCGTGGATGACACAGTGACATAAAAGATCCTAAAGGCATTAGATGAACACAGAGATGCCCTTAAGAAAATGGGAAGGCTTTCCAGATTAGGACATTTTGGATGTTGAGTTAGGGATATGGAAGATGTACTTTCACGAAGCCGTAAACCAATATGGGAATGGAATAGGAATACTCTTGATCACTCTCAAGGCATGTATTGCCGAAATGGAAGCTCTTCGAGAATTGAGGGTAAAGGAGGCCGAAGTCTTTGGAGATTCAACTTTGCTTATAGCCTAAGCACAAAAGTTATGGAAGATGAAGGAGGAACATTTGAAACCTTATCAATAATACTTGGGGGACTTGACCAAGACCTTTGACAAGATTGAGTACACAATCATCCCTAGAGTTCAAAATCAATTTGCAGAAACCTGAGCTACCTTAGCCTCCATGGTTGAAATACCCAAGGGAGTATGGACACAACCCTTGGAGATTGAGCAAAGTTATGAGGAAGTTCACAAAGGGAAGACCGAAGTTTCAGTAATGGCCATAGAGGAAGAGGAAGTTCTGTGAGGTGGTGGACATCATGAAATTTTTGGAACTAGGGGCATATTCAAATGGTGCCGACAAGAGAGAACATCATTCCATTAGGATGATGGCAATACAATACATCCTATGTGGAGGACAACTCTGGAGAATGTCCTACGATGGAGTGCACCTTTGTTGCTTTAAGAAGGAAGAAGCAAAGAAGGTAATGGAAGAAGTTTGCCAAGGGATTTGTGGCCCTCATATGAAAGGGAGAATTTTAGCCAAGAAGATCCTAAGGATAGGGTACTATTGGAATATGATGGAGACCGATTGTGTGGACTATGTGAAGAGTTGCTACAATTGTCAGACACACACCAACTTGAACCATATACCACCTAGTGAGTTGTATAGCATGACTTCTCTGTGGCTATTCTCAATTTGGGGAATATATTTGATCGGAAGGATAGCACCTATAGATTCAAATGGGCATGAATACATTCTGGTGGCAATTAACTATTTCACCAAATGGGTGGAGGCAACCTCCTACTCCATATTGAAGGCTAAGCATATGGCTTGGTTCTTAGAAAACAACATCATATGTCGGTTTGGGGTGCCCCAAGAGATCATCTCTGATAATGGTTCCCACCTTGAGGGTGAAGTTCAAAGGGTCATGGAAGAATATGGCATTGAGCATCACAAGTCTTCACCATATCGACTACAGGCTAATGGGGTGTAGAAGTAGCTAATAAGAATTTGAAGAACATCCTAGCCAAGATGGTAGTGACATAAAAAGATTGGGCCGAGAATCTTCTGTTTGCCTTGTGGGATTATAGAACTTCTATCCATGCATTGACTGAGGCAACAACTTACTCTTTGGTTTATGGTAGTGAGGCGGTACTTCCAATTGAGGTGGAGATACAATCTTTGAGAGTGTTGGTGGAAACCAAGGTCCTAGAAGAGGATTGGGCTAAAGAGAGATATGAACAATTGGCTTTGTTAAATGAGAAGAGAGCTAGCGCACAATATCATGCACCAGGGTACCAAAAAAAAAGGTTGCTAGAGCATTCAACAAGAAAGTGAAACTGAGATACCTTAAAGAAGAAGACTTGGTCCTAAAGGTGCTTAGAGATGAAACTTTTGATCTTAGAGGAAAGATGAAGCGAAGGTGGTCTAGGCCTTTTATCATCAAGAAGATCATGTCTAGAGGTGCCACAAGAGTCACAGATTTGGATGCGGAAGAGATGCTTCGCCCGATCAACATGGATATACTCCAGAAATACCATATTTATATAAAATTAAATAAAAAAGAAAAGGAAAAAGCTTGCTAGGTTGAAAACTCAAAAGGGTGGCCCAGGAAAAAATTAAGGCAAAGGAATCCTGCTAGATTGAAAACCTAAAAGGGTAATCTAGGAAAAATTTAGGAGAAAAGACAATGGGCATGGCAAAAATTACCGAAGAGAAGTCATAGGCAAAAATTACATGGTAAAGGAAAAAGAAAAAAAAATGGAATACGATGACAATAAGCAAAGATAATAAAAAGTGATTCTCCTATTACTCAAATTAAAAGATAAGAAGATTGTTTTCATCGGGGATTTGGAACATTCCAATCCTTTACTAAATTCAAAAACAAAAACATGAGAATTATAAAAGTGCAAAAAAGTAAAATATAGGGCATATCAAGGTGATCACTCAATCCTCTTTGCTGTCTTGCTAGTCTTCATGTAAGTCTTCTCATCCCTCAGAATCCACTTCATGTCATCCTCCAACCATTGTTTGTAGCTCGTAGTGGGATAGATGTATCGAGGAGGAGCAATGCCTCTAGTCACCCTACGACGTGGCCAAGCCTCACAAATCCTACCCAAGATCCTGTTGGTAAACACCTCGGTATGGAAGGCACTTTCATCATTAAGAGCTCCTTGATGCTCTCCAAATTGCCTTAAGATACGACAAGTGGAGTAGCATGAGCAGCAATGAAGTCCAACTAAAGGCACACAGTAGTCCTTGGAACAACCATGCTTGAGATGTGCCACCATTCCACGACCCATTAAATGCCAGTCTCCTTAATGCGACCAATAAGCTCCATGTACACCTCAAAACTCATGTCATTTTGATGAAGCCGATCGTCCCTAAGATGCCTAGAGAGGTATGTGCTAGGGGTTACGGTAGGAGGTTAAAGCCTCTCTTGTAGACACATTTGAAAAAAAAAAGAATAAAAGAGAGAGGAGGAGAAAAAAATAGAAATAAAGTGAAGAGAGAGAGAAGCAAAAAAGAAAAGAAAGCATGAGTGAGAAAAAAAATATAAAATAATGATGAAAGACGATATAAGGTGTCTTGATGGGTTGAAAACCAAAAGGTAACCCACGCAAAATTAGAGGGATCCTGCTAGGTTGAGAACCTAGACAAAAGTTAGGGATTATACCTAAAGAAGAAGGGGACTTCTCACAAAGAAGCTTGCTTCCTTCCTATGAAAGGCGTCCAAATTATTGAGGGTTACCACCAAGATTAAACCCACCGAGTTACCTCTCTTTAGCTCATATGCCACCATGAACATCCGAAGCTCCACACAATATGACCTTTGAACCAAGAAGTACCTTGCAAAAGCACATAATCAAAAGGCATGAAGAAAGTATGAACATGGCCTCTCACCCACGAGAAGAGCTGAACCAAAAAAGTGTGCAAAAACCAACCTAAGGTTGAGCTTGCCAAAGACGCACCACCTATTTGCCGTAGTGGGAAGGATGCCCAACATAACTTGCAGCAAGGAGGAGAGATTTCCACCCATGGTAGGGAAGATAAGATCATCAATCTCCGACTCACCTATGATGGCACTAAACTCTTCGATAGTGGGGCATAGTTCCACTCCATTGAAGCAGAAAACATGCCGAGTAAGGACCCAGTAGTTGGTAGCAGCACAAAGAAGAGGCTCATCCACCCTTATTTGATAATATGGAAAGACACAAGAAAGACCATAAAGGGTGATGGAATCATTAAAATCGGGACCAAGCCTCCTAATCCAAGCCGAGACATCAAGTGGAGAGTTTTCTGCCATTGAAGAACCTCAAAAAAGGGCTCTCTGAGTTGAAAATACGTTGGTGAGGGTTTTTGGACTCAAATGGCTACTTTTATACTTAAGTAGGGCGGTTAGGGTTTCCTTTGATTTGCAACTCACGTACACAAGGTCAGCCCTACATACTCAAAGTCAAAGCTATGCACGCAAGCCCATCCTCACGTATGCACGGTGCTTGGCAGAAGCCTATCCTCCCCTGTTTTTAAGTATGACTTTTCCACTCTAAGGCATTCCTAGGGTTCCCACAGCCTAAAGGATCATTCAAGACACCTTCCAAGCACAAGATTTCAAGCATCAAAGGAGCAATATTGTATGGAAACATACAAGTAGCCATGTATCTTGTAAATTAGGTGCTAGTCCTAATTAAAAGCATAAGTGTAAAAAGATTTTCTTAAATACAATCTTTTGTCTTAAATTGAATTCAGATGTTTTTTAAAGGAAAAAAGCAATAAAAGCAACAAGGGAAGGCATGAGACGGGTGATGTTAAACTCCTCATAGTCTAATCCCTCAAGGAGCCGCCCAGCATAGGGAATGCTACTTCCCCATGAGTTATACTCAGCATCGGTCATGGAGTGTACGGCAAGCATGAACTCAAAAGGGTCCATCGGAATTTGTACGTCATCCCTACCCACTAATAGACACCGCACCCTCCCCACTAAGTAGAGTGCTTTCAAGCTCGCTCCTTTAAAGGGCCTGGTAATCTCCGAAGCAATAATGATGGCAGCTTCCAGCTTCCAAGAAGGGCTGGTCGACCCATGGAGTCTAGTTAACCTACAATGAAAAAGCTTAGAAGAAGGGTATCCTAAGCAAAATGCATGAAGAAGCATGAAAACTGGAACTCCAAAACTCACCTCATCCAAAGTTAACCTTGCAAGGTGGGCCCTCACTTGAGGGAACTCCCTCACATTTAGATCGATGCTTGAAATTATGAGGTCATACCTAACAACCCACCGTTGCAAAAGGAAGCACAAGCCATAGGTTAGTTCGTAAGATGACAGCTGCAAGATGACAGTTTGCAAGATGATATAGTTCACAAGACTACAAGTTACAAATGAAACTATAAGAGATGAAAAGAGAACTAACCTCAAGGAGCTTCCAAGGGCCTACAAGCTGCCACAAAGTGCCCCGGCTAAGAGTGTCGAGGGTAGAGTAGAGATAGGTGAGACATGCTTGCCCCTAGTTGGCCCTCCGTGCATCTCCAAAGTCTTGAAAGAGGGTCAACCACTTTAAGGACAACATTTGCCCACCATTGGTGAAGAGATAAGCCCCCAACAAGTGAAGAAGGAAGGCCCTAGCCATCCGGATGCGCTCCTTCATAGTCCTTTGCGAGGGAAGCATGTAATCTGACACCAAGTCGAAGTAGCAGATGGTCTATGTGGAGTACTTGCTCCCCAACATGTCAAGACCTAGCTGGATGCCCGACATGCCATCCAAATTGACGATGGCCCTTTTAAAGCTAAGACTGGTCATGCGGTAGAAGTCATAAGGAGTCACCGTCATCTCCCACTCACCAATATGAAAGGTTTGAGTAGTATTCCACCACCTCTCAATGAGGCATTGCACCAAGGTAGCACTTGAGGACTTTTCTGAAAGAAGGCCATGATAGGCTCGAAACCCGCCTCCTGGATATCGGCCCTAGTTTTGGGGACAAGAAGGTTGTACCACTCCACCACCTTGTTGGTGCTTTTGTTGGAAAATCTGGTTTTGCATCTCATACAAAACACACAGCGGAAACAACAAACACGGATCTACTTCACTTATGAGAGATAACATGTAACCTTGAATTTTAGAACAAAGAATAGAAAGCGTACCTTGATGCAGTGAAATTCAAAAACAAGACTTGAGAATACATTTAATCTTCATCTCAATTCTACATCATGCCCAACAAGTGTGGTCTTTCAATCAGTCTTTATTGTACGTTGATTCTTAAAGAAAAATCCTTCTTCTCCTCCTTCTAAAGAAAAACTTTTTTCTTTCTTTTCATCATGCATACATTCTAACTACCCTGGTAGTTCCTTTATTTAATAACTCTTATTAAATAAAAACTGATTATCTAATTGGGTTAGCCTTTTGGGCTTACCCAATTGGGCTTTAGTTTGTGGCTTGAGATGGGACCAAAGGGAACAAATAAGACTCTAGCTCCAATGGGCCTTGGACTTTTCTGTCAACTCTTGACAAGTCCAAAGTTACTATTAATTATATTTAATACCACTATATAAATATAATTGCACTCTAGGCCATATTAATAAATTATATCCCAAGACTTTAATGATATCATTTAACCCCTCCATGAAATATCCATAGTGAACAAAGTCATAATAAACTGTTACGTTGTAGACAACTATTTTATCCTTGAGTACCTGGTTTAATATTTTAGTTATCACATTTATTGAAATCCAATTTCAATAAATATACATTTTAGTAACTCCTTACTAAAATGGGTGCTTTGAATAACCAGTTCCCATTAAACTTATCTCAAGCGGATATTTCGTGTCTCTACAAAAAGAGATTATGGATTCCATCTTGAGAATATGTGTTCCCTCAACACTACGTGTGGTTACCCAACATACTGAGGTTTTGACCGTGAATATTAGATCTCACTCCTGATATATCAAAGTAACCTACATTTCATGATCGGGTTCACTACCCTCTCAGGAATGAGAGTCTATGAAATTAGAAGTGGTGAGATTAATTATTCAAGTGACAGTTGTTAATTGAATAATTAATCTCACAACAGTCCAGTTCAATATGTCTTAACTCTTAAGACACATCAACACATCAACTAGAAGTCTCCACTTCCATGATCAAGACAAATCATCTTAGTTGATGTGTTATAGTCTTCGCAAATGAAACGCCCAATTTCATCACTGACTATGAACTACATTTTGAGTTTACAAGGAACTTGTGATTTAAATCTTCTTTGACTTTTCACATAAATCACATACAATGCATCTCATGGACTATGATAATGTCCCATTAGTTTATTTATAAATAGTCTCATATAATTAAACAATTTAATTATTTATGACATGCCAATAAATTGGATTTTAGGGCATAAACCCTAACAATCTCCCACTTGCCCTCAAAGACAATTTACCATATATCCGACACTTATTTCCCTTTAGAGTAATTTATAATCACTCTAAGGCAAGGTTTGGAAACAAGTTTCAGCCAGATTTATTTCATAAATTATCTTTTCTACTACTACAAATCACGTACTCATATCTCTCTAATGAGACAATACTTACGCTTAATGTGTATCTTCACCACCTAGGATGAACACATATCTTGAAGTCCAACTTCATGAATCACAATCAAACTACAAGTCAGTATTTGTACAACTAGTAACGATCAAATCCTCACTTTGGTGGACAAGCATATAATCTCTCATTCTCCTAATATATTTGAGTATATGCTTTACTTCCACTAAATTAAGTGATCTTAGATTCAATTGATATTTGCTTACCATGCCCACTGTAAAATAGATATTTAGCCTAGTATATATAGCATAGCATAAAGCCTTCCTATTGATATGGTATAAGGAACCATCTTAATATGCTCTTCCTTATATATGTCTTAGGACTATAGTCCTTTATAAAAGAAGCTCAAACTTAAAAGGAAAGAATCCTTTCTTGAAGTATTACACGATATACTTGGCTAAAATCTAATCTATTTAAGCAGTTTGAGATAGACCCAACATCCTAATTTCTGAATTTTAACAAAATTTAATTCTTAGGATGTGGCCAGTCTTTCTCAAGTACTTTATATCAAATTGGACCAGACAACAAAAAATCTCCATTGATGACAATAACTCTACATCATTCTAAATGATTAGAATGTCATCAACATACATTAAGAAATTTATTATTCTATATAACTTTTACACACATAAGGCATTTTAATAGTTGTTCAAAATCAAACAACTTGATTGTTTGATCAAAGATGATATTTATAATTCAGATGCTTGCTTTAGTCCATAAATGAACTTTAAGAAACTTGCATACTAAACACTATTGGTTCTTTGCTATGAACAAGTCTAGTTACATCATATAGATGTTTTCCTCAAGATTCCTACTAAAAGAAGCTTTCTTGATATCCATTGCCATATTTCATCCAAATAAAATATATTGAATGAGAGAATCTTGATAGAATCAAACTTGACGATTGGTGAAAAAATATTTTCATAGTCGAACCATTTCTTTCTGAATAAATCTTTTCGCCACTAGGCTTGACTTTGAAGGTTTTCACCTTCAAATCTATCAATCTCATTTACTTGTAGACCTATTTGAAAACAATAGACTTAATGCCACTAGGCCCTCTACAAGTTCTAGACTTTAAATAGAATCTAATTCTATTCACATAACCTTGATCCAGTAATCCATATTCATATCATCTATTGCCTTTACGTAGGACCGAAGATCAAATTCATATCCTTTTGGAATGACTTCAAAAGTTTATTCCAAAAGTATGAATCTATTTGGTAATTGATAATCCTCCCACTACGATATTGTACCGGTGTAATAGTTATCTACAGAATAATGTCTTGTGGTGTATCTAATACAACCATCTCATTTCTAAATGTATTTTATAATTGTCTTACAACAAATTCTGAATTTTTCTTCTAAACAATCTACCTTTAAAAGAGCCCTATTCCTCCTTTATGTATGCACTTACTTAAAGAAGTCATTGGATCTTTATTCCTTTACAAAAAGGAGCCCTAGATCATATTATCCTCTAAATAGAATTCATAGACTGGGAATATAACAAAATAATGGTTCTAAAAGCTCATCTTTCACCAATCTTGAATACCATTTAGATTAATAAGATCTAGACATAAGTGCCAAAACATACAATACCAAAGGATGAAACTTTCTCTTTAAAAAGCAAAACATGTAAATTTCCATCTAGAAAACAATCATGGACTATGCTTAGCTTTACCAAAACGGAAACACTTTCCTTTTGGTCATACTTTTGAGTCTAATTTCCATTTGGCAACTACTAGGACAACTAGCTTGTCCAACTGCTTGGTATTATACTTCCTCTTCTTACCACCGATACCTTTTGTTTCAGGCTAAGAATCTGAATTAAATCGTATTGATCCTACCCTTAGCTTTTAGGATGTCTTCCATTGCGTAGAACTCACTCATCATTCCAAATAATATAATTAAATTTATTTTCAAAAAATCTGAATTGATCAAATGATTCTAACAAGGACTTGTGGATCATGTCCAAATGAGATTAACATTTAATCTCTATATCCAAGAATTCCAGTTCATTTTAAAATTAAGACGTTTTCATAAAATGATATAGAATTGAAACTCCTTAAGCCTTTCATAGCACTCAATATGATTCATATCAAACATCTCATTTAGACTTAATATAAAGTCTAAGTTTAGTACTAACTCTTGCATCTCATGCTATAGCACAATTGAGATAGAAGCCAATGTAACATTTATCATTTTAATGGAGACTATGATCACATCATAAGCTATCTTCCATAAATGCATCATGTATAGGAAATTATGACAATGCTAAATCGAAACATATTTATCTACTTCAGCTCCTTTAAGCACCATGTCCAAAATTAATTTCTTAGTTAATATGATTCAATTAAAATAGTAGCTAGAGAACATAAATTTATGAAAACTTTATTTTGAGACTATGAACATAATTACAAGGACATTATATTTTGCATCCATAACCATATCATATGGAACCCAAAAAACATATTATGCTAGGTGCAACAACAACCTAATCCCGAAATTAATATTCCTCAGCGTAAAGTGAATACCAACCACTATGATCAGGCAAGAATTACTCTCATTATTAATGCTATCATGGTAACTCTTACCAAACAAAAATAATTTGCCGCATTTCCTTTAGCCTCTAAGTAATAATAGCAAGAACTCAACATAGAGGATACTATCAAACTTAGTCTAGTGTACACCATTGCCTAGACTCATGTGTAGCCACATAACTCTACCCTTATAAGGCTTAATCTTGTGGTACTATGATGCAAAAACACTCTCCGCATGGAACGCAAGGGTCGAGGCCAAGACGAGGTGCTTGCCCCACACCACTATAAACCGGGAAGTTCAATCTTGTAGTACCATGAAATAAACACCCTTCGCATGGAACACAAGGCTCGAAGCCAAGACAAGATGTTTACCCCACACCACTATGAACCGACAATGGAGGCCATGAGATCCAACCCTTGAATCTCTCTCCCACTAGAAATTTTAGAACAAGTGGATTGTATTGAAATCATTGTGATCTTATCACAATTTTAACCTTACACATCAAATGTGTTTAATTGTTTAAATTCGATGTGATCTGAATAAGTCATGTCACAATAGCGTAATGAACATTAGCGAAATCACAAAGAAGTTTAACCTTGTAATCTGTGAAGCAAATACCCTCCACATGGAATGCAAGGCTCAAGGCCAAGACAAGGTACCTATTCACATTACAATAAACTTAACAAAAGGGTTATTTCAACACTCCCACTCATTATTTGGGTTTTTCTTTAAATAACTACGATCCCATCACAACTAATAACCTTGCACTTGTTAAAGACTCTAATCTCATTAGAATCACTAACTAAAATGGAAGTCCTAAACTATTTAGGATTCCTTAAACACTAATGAATCAAAAATTAGTTATATAGAACTCTATCCTTAATTTATTAGATAAAGTATTCTAATCTCATTAGAAACTATATAACTTTAATTAGAATTTTAATCTCATTAAAACCCTCTAATTAAAATAAATTAAGGACTTTTAATCATACAACAATTTAGGACTAAGAGTTCTATTTAACTAACATCTTTGATCTCATTAGGTCTTTTAGTTAGATAATGATTAATGTATGTCCTTAACTTTTAAAGACTATAAAATTAATCACACAACCTTACGTTTTATCAAAATTTTAACACTTAGTAAAAAACAAGTGAAAATTCAAAATTCAGTGCCTTCGATCGGTCGAACCTATTACTTCGATCGATCAAAAAATGAAGAAATTCATCATAAAGGTTCTGCCTCGTTCAATTGATTCTTGATTCCTGTTCGACCAATCAAAATTAACATTCGATCGGTCGAAAGGAATTCTCGATTGATCGAGACAATGAAAAATTCCATCATAAAGTTTCTACCTGACTCGATCGGTTCTCGATTCCTTTTTGATTAATCGAAAAATACATTTGATCGATCGAACGGAATTCTCGATTGATCGAAACTCGCATAACTGAATTTTTTTTTTTTTAGAATATTCCAACATCCGTTTTTTACAGTTTTTGCAATTTTCCATCAAAAACATCTTTTGATTTAATGAATGAAGATTCACAGATCAAACATCAAGTTTTCAAAATCATTATCCAAAAACTTAATAATGCTAGAAACCCTTGAAAACATAATCCTAATCTCATTAGGAATAAATTTCATAATCCTAGCGTTAACATGATAGCATATATATTAGTAATCATGATGCAATACCGAAAAAGATAATTCCCAGTTTAACTTTCTCAAAGTAACATCATGCCTATACAATACACCGAGAACCAATTTCGAAGTGAACTTCATGTGAAAATCTATAATCTAGACTTATATACTCACATGAATCCACATATATATATTAATAAACAATATCAATGAAAAAACGTTAAATGTCAAAAGGTAAACGAACTCACTGATACAATATTATTATAACATAAAGAAAAGAAGTCAAACCGTTATTCTATATATAGATAAAGCGCAATCAAACACGTAACTAACAGTGTTAGGTGTATATCCTTTCTAATGATTGCAAACCCATCTTGACAATCTACGTTGATGATAAACATAGCAATTCTTATCCACCGTGTTCAACTCTAATGCAAAGATTAGAAACACACGGTACCAAGCCAAAAGCTATAATCAAGGTCTCAACGAATCATCACAGCTCACAGGTTTAAAGTTCATAGAACAAAAACATAATGCAGAAAAACTACTATAGAATTTTAAAAACACACAAAAAAAATGGTTTTTCTTTAATTCTAAAACTCAATCACATGTTATACCAGCATGATATTGAAACCCGCTCTGATACCAATTGTTGGAAAAAGAAATTTCATCTCATACAAAACACACAGCGGAAGCAACAAACACGGATCTACTTCATTCATAAGAGATAACATGTAACCTTTAATTTTAGAACAAAGAATAGAAAGCGTACCTTGATGCAGTGAAATTCAAAAACAAGATTTGAGAATACCTTTAATCTTCATTTCAATTCCACATCATGCCCAAGAAGTGTGGTCTTTCAATCAGTCTTTATTGTACATTGATTCTCAAAGAAAAATCCTTCTTCTTCTCCTCGTAAAGAAAAATTGTTTTCTTTTTTTCATCATATGTACATTCTAACTACCTTGGTAGTTACTTTATTTAATAACTCTTATTAAATAAAATCTGATTATCTAATTGGGTTAGCCTTTTGGGCTTACCCAATTGGGCTTTAGTTTATGGCTTGAGATGGGACCAAAGGGAACAAATAAATCTCTAGCTCTAATGGGCCTTATATTTAATACCACTATATAAATATAATTGTACTCTAGGCTTTATTAATAAATTATATCCCAAGACTCTAATGATATCATTTGACCCCTCTATGAATATCCATAATGAACAAAGTCATAATAAATTGTCACTTTGTAAATAACTATTTTATCCTTGAGTACCCGGTTTAATCTTTTAGTTATCACATTTATTGAAATCCAATTTCAATAAATACAAGCTTTGGTAACTCCTTACTAAAGTGAGCGCCCTGAATAACCAGTTCCCATTAAACTTATCTCAAGGGGATACTTTATGTATCTACAAAAAGAGATTATGGATTCCATCTTGAGAATATGTGTTCCCTCAACACTACGTGTGGTTACCCAACATACTAGGTTTTGACCGTGAATATTAGATCTCACTCCTGATATATCAAAGTAACCTACATTTCACAATCGAGTTCACTACCCTCTTAGGATTGAGAGTCTATGAAATTAGAAGTCGTGAGATTAATTATTCAAGTGACAGTTGTTAATTGAATAATTAATCTCACAGCGGTCCAGTTCAATGTGTCTTAACTCTTAAGACACATCAACACATCAACTAGAAGTCTCCACTTCCATTATCAAGACAAATAATCTTAGTTGATGTGTTATAGTCTTCGCAGATGAAACGCCTAATTTCATCACCGAATATGAACTACATTTTGAGTTTACAAGGAACTTATGATTTACATCTTCTGTGACTTTTCACATAAATCACATACAATGCATCTCATGGACTATAATAATATCCCATTAGTTTATTTATAAATAGTCTCATATAATTAAACAATTTAATTATTTATAACATGCCAATAAATTGGATTTTAGAGCATAAACCCCAACAGCTTCCCCTACCAGCATAAGGGGACGGGGACTACAAGAGAATAAGATAACATAATATTCTTGATTCAAGTAGAAGTGATAAGAAATGATGTTTTTCATGCAAGAATAAGGATGAAAAGAAGGATGTAGTGATGTCTAAATGTAAAAATTACAAAAATGGGTGTTAAGATTGCATATAGAAGCGAAACAGTTCAGATAGAAGTGAAAAGGGGTAGAGTAAGGCCTCTGCCAAGCGTCTCATGTACGTGGGTCAAAACCCACGTATGTAGATAGGACCTTGTGTATTCAGGCCCATCCTAATGTATGCAGAGCTTCAAGAACAGACCTGCGTACGCAAGAATTGGCTTGCATATGCATAAGTTCAAGTTGTGCATGCAAGCTTGTGCCCACTCAACTAGAAGCACAGACAAGAATAGTCCTTCGACATTTTCAAGCATACATCATCCAAAATCAATCCTAAACATGTTCCTATCCCTCTTAATGTGTCAGGTTTTCATCTAAACCCATCTCATAGCAAAACCCAGGCATATACATGGCCAAAAACACATTAAAATGAAAGATAAAAAAGAAACTTGAAAATGAGAAAAAAGTTTGAAAAACTTACAGATTCAGCCATGGGAATGTGATTCTCTATCCAATATGTCAATGGTGGAGACCCCATCAATCTTAGTGCCTCACTCTAGCGGGTGAGATAAAATGCATCAAAGGAAAGGACGTAGAAAGTCTTCTTGGCCTTAGGTGCCATTGGAGGAGATGAAGAGAGTTTAGAGAGAAAATGAAAGAATGAGAGACTCAGATGGTGTGAGGGAAAGCTAGGAGAGTGAGGTTTTTGTAGAGAGAAAAGAAAAAAAGAAGAGTTATGAAGAATGTGAAAAGATGAGGGAGATGAAGAGAATGAAGAAGAAAAAAAAACGATTGGTAACCGTTGGAAAAATGAAAAGGCAGGAACACACCTGATGGCTAAACTACTTGTAGTTTAGGCCTCACCACTAAACTACATGTAATTTAGTCATGAACAGTAAAAAAAAATTAAAGAGAAAAGAGAGGAAAAAATCTTAAGATTACCCCAATTAGGCACAAAGTCACTAAGGACTCCCTAGTGAGCCTTAAAGGAAGTAGAAGACTCTTCCCCCCAATTAAGCATGTACACCCTAAAACCATTTCTAGTGGATCACAAAAAATTAGGAACACTATCCCCAGTAAGGAAGCACAAGATTCTTTCATAGTGGATCATGCATATCTAGAACATCATCCCAATGGAGGAGGCAGAAGATTCTTCCCCGATATTTTGATGCATATTTAAACAATCCTCAGTAAGGACGCAAAAGATTTTTCCTCAATGAATCAAGTACACTTAAAGTATCCCTAGTGAGGAAGCAGAAGATTCTTCCTCAAAGTCCTGAGCATACCATGAAGGAAGTAGAAGATTCTTCCCCAGTGGGTCACACATTTACAAAAGTTACACTACTCCCTAGCAAGTCTATTCCTACTACTCCTCAGCGAGTTTCTCATCCCCAAGTAAGTCACGGAAAAGGTAGAATATTCCTCCCCATACATACCTACTCCTCAGCGAGTTTTCACCACCCATGCACATATCCTCTAGGAATTGAACATGCAGGCACGGTAGAAGAAGGTAGAGATAGAGATAAAGAAAGAGACCAAGGTCAACCCAAGGCAAGAGCCTCACGAAAAAGGTAGAGAAAAATTTGAAGAGGACAAGAGGAGCAAGTCACCTGGAGAAGTTTGATGTAAAAGCCCCGGATGGACACCACAGAGACTGTATCCTTTTCTTGTTTGTTGGGTTAGCTCGAAGTACGCCCTTGATTGTTTTTCTTTTTCTTTTTAAGTTACTCTAGGATAGCGAGTCACTCACCATTTGCTTGTAAGTTGCAAAACAGGTTCTTGGACAGTGAACTTGTCGTTGCTCGTTTCCCTTGCAACAAAGGTTGGACTTCGGACATACGAATCCCACGCAGCTCTCCAGAGTTGTACCCCGCCCCATGTATGCGTGATGTGTATCGTGTGCGTGGGTTAGGCCCAAGCCACACATCGAAACAAAATATTTTGTCTCTTATTCTTTAAATTCCATTAGAGAAAGCTCATGAATCAAAAGAGGAGCATCTGTAAACACCGCATTTTGTACCATTTACGACTCGGGCCCCCGTTCCCTAGTGATGCTCAAACTCTAAGGCCTAAGGCCAGTTTAGAGCCCAATCAGATATCAAATTGACTTGAGTAGTGTTAAAATGGAAAATATAACCTTTTAAATAAACAAAAATCTACTTTTGTAAATAAACGACCAAAGTGGCCATTAGCCCACATACGTGAGCAGCAACCTGCGTACGTTAGCCAAAGCATGCATACATAGACACAATCCTACATGCACTATTATGGTAATGGCTGAGGTTTGGAATAAATCCCACATCATCTAGGAGTTGTTCCAAATTCCCTTTTTTCCACTATATAAAGCCTTACATGGTACATTTTCAAAACACATAGAAAATCCTAAAGGAAAACCTAAGATTTACTAGAAAATAGTGAATCAAAAGGGAGTATTTCACAAAACACCCTCAAGTATTTTTTTTTTTTTTCTTTTGGGACCTTTTCTAGCCCTAATCCTTTAAGTTTAAAGTTTCTAATCACTATTATATTGAATTGTGATAGATTTGACTGAGGGTAACGGTCAAAATCAAAGCTTGGGAACTCCTTTCTTTCTTTCTTTTTAGCCTTTATTTTATTGTTTTAATCTTTTTTCTTTGCTTTGTTTATGCTTATATATGTTCGTGCATTTTAGTTTAGTGTTTTCTTTATGTTTGTGACCATGTTTGGTTTTTAGAATTAGGGTTTTCATTTATGCTCTGGTTTTCTGTTTCATGTTTTTAGGTTAGGGTTTTTGAACAATTCCACGCACCCATGTCATAAGCGTGCATACGCAGGTTAAACCCTGTGTATGCCGGCCTCTATCTGTATACACAGGTATTTGTCCAGAAACCCTACTTTGGATTTCTACTTTATTTGTCCTACTTGTTCCACATATCTTGCCTCTATTCCAACCCTTTTCATATGTATACATGTATCTACATCTTTGTTTCATATGTTTTATTTGTTGTTTATCCCTCATATGCTAGATTAGGGTTTTCTTTTGTCTTGATGCCATGAACATGCGTTCACATGTCCATACATGATGCCATAGGTGTTGTGTTGATGAAAGGTAAGTAAAGGTAAGTCATGCATTGGTATGAACATGTATTTGATGATGTATATTGTTTGAATGCTTATTTCATGTCTTTTATTCCCAATTGTATGCTTTATGTAATTGTCATGATACCTTGCTGCCATGATTGAGTTGCTGCCTTGTTTTAGATGTATGATAGGGTTTTCACATGCTAGATGAATGTTAGGGTTCATATATGTTCATGGTTTGGGCTTTCTTTTACTTTATAGATAGATAGGTATGTGTTTTGGGATAATGATGTCATGTTGTATGCTTAGATGTATGCTAGTGTGTGTTAGGACGTGTGCCCTTAAATCCTATTGTATGATGCTATGTATTTTATTATTTATGATATTATGTATGACTTAATGTTGTGTTTAATAAAGTTTTTTTTATTATTATCTAAAAATAATGGTAACATAAATATTGGGACATTATCATATAGTCCATGAGATGCATTGTATGTGATTTATATGATTTAGTCACAGAAGATGTAAATCACAAGTTCCTTGTAAACTCAAAATATAGTTCGCAGTCAATGATGAAAATTGGGCATTTCATCTAAGAAGACTATAACATATCAACTAAGATGATTTGTCTTGATCATGGAAATGGAGATTTCTAGTTGGTATGTTGATATGTTTTAAGAGTTAAAACATATTGAACTGGACCGTGTGAGATTTATTATTCTTCCAACGACTGTCAAATGAATAATAAACTCAACGACTTATATTTGCATGAACTCTTAATCCTGAGAGAATAATGGACTTGATCATGAGGTGTAGGTTGCTTTGATATATCAGGAGTGAGATCTAGAGTAATGGTTAAAACCTTAGTATGTTGGGCAACCACATTTAGTATTGATGGAATATATATTCTCAAGATGGAATTCATAGTCCCTTAATGGAGATACAAAATATTCCCTTGAGATATGTTTAATGGGATTGTTATTCAGAGAGTTTGGCCTAACCACTTTAGTAAGGAGTTACTAAAAATATATATATATATATATATATATATATATTTATGGAATTGGATTTCATAAATATATAATGAATAACTTTAAAGGATTAAATCGGGTACTCAAGTAATTAAGATGTAGTAATCTACAAAGTGGCAGTCTTCTTTCATGACTTTGTATTACTACAAATATTTTATGAAGGGGTTGCATGTACAATAAAGTCTTGGGATATAATTTATAGATAAGGCCTAAAGTGCAACTTTATTTATATAGTAGTATTAAATATAGTTAATGGTAACTTTGGACTTGTCAAGAGTTGACAGAAAAGCCCAAGGCCCATTAGAGCTAGTGTCTTATTGGTCCCTTTTGGTCCCACTCCAAGCCACATACTTAAGCCCAATTGGAAAGGCCCAAAAGGCCAGCCCAATTAGATAATTGATTAGACACAAAGGGAGAACCATACAGAATTTTCTGTAAAGAATAAAAAGAACACTATTGCGAAGTAGTGCATGTTAGTGTTAGACAGTTTTTTGACATTCTCCCTTTGGAACTGATTGAGAGACCACACATCTTGGGCGTTAGTGGAATTGGAGTGAAGATTGAATGTGTTCCCAAGTGATTTTGATCTTTGGTTTTCAAATTCACCACTCCAAGGTACACTCTCTAGTTCTCAAATTCTAATCTTATATAGTGCATATTAACATTTATGAATGAAGTAGATCTGTTTTTCTTCCGCTGCACACATACATTTTTCCTTCAATTAGTATCAGATTGGTCTTCATTTCATATCTGTTTAACATGTTTTGAGTTTTGGAATTGTTGACAATAGTTTCATGTTGTTAGAAAATAGTTTTCTGCATGGTCGTTGAAATTATTGTTTGATAAAAACTAATTTTGATGTTATGATGTTGTTTAATTTTTTCGTTTAAGGATGTTAAATTGAACTTTAAGGCTATAGCATCAATGAAATTCAGTTTTGATATTAATTTCTATTCATTATGATCATATAATGGTTGTTTTGTTCATGAAAACGTTGAAAAACTGTTTTTTGGAAATTCTGGAAAATTCGAAATTCCCAACGCTCGATCGATCGAGCATCTATCAAGCATTGATCGAGCTTCGTGCAATTGATTCCCGATCGATCGAGAATTTGTCGAGGAGCGATCAAGCTGACAGAGATTTCTCGATCGATCAAGGACCTGTCGAGAATCGATCGAGCTTCGTAGAACTTTTTCTCGATCGATCGAGAATTTGTTGAGGATCGATTGGGCAACCAGAACTTTTCTCGATCGATCGAGGTACATCCTTAATCGATTGAGGACTGTGGATTCAGAATTTTTCCAAATTGTTTTTACATATATAAAAAGCAAGGCAATTTGTAATTAGTTTATGCATGTTTTTAAACTAAAAACTTTATTTTAAAACATTTAGTGGGAGAGAGATACAAGGGTTGGATCTCACAGCCTTCATTATCGGTTCATAGTAGTGTGGGATAAGCACCTCGTCTTGGCGTATATGCCTTGCGATCCCAAAGGAGGGTGTTTATTTCATAGTACTATGAGATTGAACTTACATGTTTAAAGTAGTGTGGACAAACACCTCGTCTTGGCGTATATGCCTCGCGATCCCAAAGGAGGGTGTTTTGTTTTCATGGTACTACAAGTTTAAACACTATAAAGGGAGATGAAATGTGGCTACACATGATTCTAAATAATGGTGTACACTAGACTAAGTGTAATGTTAACCTCCCAAAAGAGCTATGTCATTATTACTTAGAGGCCAAAGGTAATACGGCATATTACTAGTGTTTGATAAGAGTTATCATGATATCACTAATAATGAGAATAGTTCTCAATCAATCATAGTGTTTATAATAAACTTGCTACCAAGGAATTATAAACACGGAATTGGGTTGTCGTTGCATATATTATATTATGGTTTTATTAAGGTTCCATATTATATGTTTATATGCGAAATTGATAATGTCCCGTTTACTTATTATATTCATGTTTATTATTTTCAGATTCGAATATAGCGTCATTTAGCCCACTTGTTTCTATTCTTAATCAAAACAAACTGACTGGATCCAACTATGTTGACTGGAAAAGAAATTTGGACATTGTTTTAACTGCCGAAGAGCACAAATATGTGCTTACTCAACCGTGTCCTAGCTTTCCTTCATCAGATGCTCCTCTTGAGGAAAATCAACGATATGATCGTTGGCAGAATTCTAATGAAATAGCCAAGTGCTATATCCTAGCATCTATCTCAAATGTTCTACAGCATCAAATGCAAGATGTAGAACTAGCTTCGGACATTATGCATAGTCTGAAGGAGATGTTTGGTGAGCAAGGTCATTTTGCAAGGCAAGAAACCATGAGGCAAATTTATAATACCAAAATGGCTGAAGGTAGTTCAGTGAGAGAGCATTGTCTTACAATGATCTCTAATCTGAATACTTTAGAGGTTTTAGGTGCCGACATTAATGGAGAATCCCAAGTGGATATGATACTCCAGTCATTACTGGAATCATTCAAGGAATTCAGACTCAATTACAATATGAACAAAAAGATTTATTCTTTGTCTGAATTAATGAATGAGTTAGTGGCGGCGGAAGGCATCCTTGGTACTTCTAGTGTTGAAGCCAATGTGGGTGAAGCTTCTACTTCTCAACCTAAGTCAAAAGGCATGGGTAAGAAGAAGAAGAAGAAGAAGAAGGACTTCACTAAGCAAGAAGGTAAGAAAATCCTTAGGGGTTTCTGACAAAGGAAAGAAGCTCAAAGGAAAGTGTTTCCATTGTGGTGAGAAAAGACATTGGAAGAGGAATTGTCCAAAGTTTAAAGCTGCCAAGAACAAGGGTATGAAA
Source organism: Castanea sativa (assembly GCF_040712315.1). Lineage (NCBI taxonomy): Eukaryota > Viridiplantae > Streptophyta > Magnoliopsida > Fagales > Fagaceae > Castanea > Castanea sativa. The sequence continues at coordinate 16,181,179 of NC_134020.1, forward strand.
AGTTCTTTTCTTCTTGAAATATGTTTGATACAGAATCCCACGGATTCCTGGTGTGTGGATTCAGGTTGTACTAATCATATCTGCAATTCTTTACAGGGGTTCCAAGAGACCAGAAAGCTGAATGAAGGAGAATTTTTTCTTACCTTAACAAATGGGAGTAGAATTCCAGTTGTATCTGTTGGAGTGCTTAATTTGTGTTTCAGTTCTAGGGTTTTAATATTGGAAGACTGTCTGTTTGTACCTAATGTTCGTACCAATTTAATTTTTGCAACTTATTTAGGTAAACATGGGTATTGTATTATCCTAAAAGACAATGTTGTAATAAAGAAGGATAAAATGTTTATCTGTTCTGGCAATATTATAAATGGTTTTTATATTTTAACTCCTGATAAGCATGAATTATACAATTCTGAATTAGATAGTAGCTCTCATGTAAAATCATTAAAGAGAAAGTTTCCTTCTAATGATGCATATCTTTGGCACTTGCGTTTGGGTCATATTAATTCAAATAGGATTCAAAGACTAATCAAAGATGGACTTTTACAGCCCATGGACTTTGATGAATTTTCAGTTTGTGAATCTTGTTTGGAAGGTAAAATAACCAAACTATCTTTTAATGCAAAAGGTAGAAGAGCCCAAGAGTTGCTTGAATTAGTTCATACAAATGTATGTGGTCCTATTTCAACCCAAGCAAAAGGAGGTTATGAGTATTTCATCACTTTCACAGATGATTACTCAAGATATGGTTATGTGTACCTAATGAGACGGAAGTCTGAAGCCTTTGAAAAGTTCAAAGAGTTTAGGGCTGAAGTTGAGAATCAATTAGGCAAATGCATAAAGGTCATTCGATCTTATCGAGGTGGCGAATACCTTCTTAGGGATTTCAAGGATTACCTAATTCAAAATGGGATTGTATCCCAATTGACTGCACCTGGAAGTCCTCAACAAAATGGTGTAGCGGAGAGAAGGAATAGGACTTTTTTGGAAATGGTTAGGTCCATGATGAGTTATTCAACTTTACCGATTTCCTTTTAGGGATATGCACTAAAAACTGCTATGCATATTTTGAATTTGGTTCCATCAAAATCTGTTCCTAATACATCCAAGGAATTGTGGAGTGGGCGCAAGCCTAGTATGAAGTATCTCCACATTTGAGGATGTCCAGCACATGTGTTGAAAGGGAAGTCTAATAAGTTGGAATCTAAAACGGAAGTGTGCATGTTTTTAGGGCATTCAAAGGAAACCAAGGGTTATTTATTCTATAATCATACGGATGACAAAGTGTTTGTTAGCACTCATGCCAAATTTTTGGAAGATGATTATGTGAATAATTTTAATCCTATGAGTAAAGTTGTTTTGGCTGAAATAGATGAAATTGTAGTTGAACAACCAATGGATGAAACTAGGGATGATGTGGTTGTATTAGATACACCACAAGATACTACTCATGAGATGTTTAGTACACAGGTGCCTCATCGTAGTGGGAGAATTGTTTGGCCTCCTGTGAGATTTATAGGTTTGGGAGAAACTTATGAAGCTATCTTAGAAGAGGTTGAATCGGATCCATACACTTATGAGGAGGCAATAAATGATATAGATGCACATCATTGGGTCCAAGCTATGAAATCTGAATTGGATTCTATGTATTCCAATCATGTGTGGGATCTTGTAGAGGCGCCTAACGGCATTAAACCTGTTGGTTGCAAATGGGTTTACAAGAGGAAGAGATGGATAGATGGAAAGGTTGAAACCTTTAAGGAAAACTAGTGGCGAAAGGGTATACACAAAAAGAAGGCATTGACTATGATGAAACTTTTTCGCCAGTAGCCATGTTTAAGTCTATCAAAATTCTCTTATCTATTGCTGCTCATTATGATTATGAGATTTGGAAAATGGATGTCAAGACTGCATTTCTTAATGGTAATCTTAAAGAAGAAATCTACATGTTGCAACCGGAAGGTTTCATAGCAAAGAACCAAAAGCGTATGGTATGCAAGTTGAGAAGGTCCATTTACGGACTTAAACAAGAATCTAGGTCATGGAACATTAGATTTGATCAGGCAATCAAATCATTTGGTTTTGAACAAAATCTTGATGAACCATGTGTGTACAAAAGACATCAAGATAAAGTAGTAATGTTCCTAGTGCTTTATGTTGATGACATTCTACTCATTAGAAATGATGTAGGGGTAATGTCATCTGTTAAACTTTGGTTGTCAAGCCAATCTGATATGAAGGACTTGGGCAAAGCTAACTATGTTCTAGGGATCAAGCTTTGGCGAGATCGAAAGAATAGGATGTTAGGTTTGTCACAAGCTGGATATATTGATAAGATTCTAGAACGGTTTAGCATGCAAAACTCCAAGAAATGATTACTTCCTTTTAGACATGGAGTTCCTCTGTCTGATGACCAAAGGCCTAAGACTCAAGAGGAAGTAAATATGATGAGACAAGTTCCCTATGCTTCTGCTATGGGAAGTCTCATGTATGTCATGCTTTGTACTAGACCGGATATTTGTTATTCAGTTGGTATGGTCAACCGATATCAATCAAATCCAGGACCTAAACATTGGCAAGCTGTAAAGCATATTCTCAAGTATCTAAGGAGAACGAGGGATTATATGCTTGTTTACCATTGTGATGATTTGATTCCCATTGGCTGCACAAATTTAGATTTTCAGTCGGATCTAGATTTCAGAAAATCCACAACGGGTTGTGTTTTCACCTTGGGAGGTGGAGCCATAAGTTGGAGGAATGTTAAGCAATCTTGTATTGCTGACTCCACCATGGAAGTCGAGTATGTTGCTGCATGTGAAGCAATAAAGGAGGTTGTTTGGCTCAAGAAATTCCTTTCTGGTCTTGGTATTGTGAGAATTGAGCAAGTTCCCAAGGAATCACAAGAAAGGAAAGCACATAGAGAGAAAGTATCACATCATTCGAGACATTGTTGCTCGTGGAGATGTGGTAGTAGCAAAGATTGATGGTGCAAAGAATCTAGCGGATCCCTTTACCAAAACCTTGCCCCAAAGGACTTTTGAGTCACATTTGGAAGAGATGGGAGTTAGATTAGTGCACAATAGTCTTTAGGGCAAGTAGGAGATTGTTAGGATGTGTGCCCTTAAATCCTATTGTATGATGCTATGTATTTTATTATTTATGACATTATGTATGACTTAATGTTGTGTTTAATAAAGTTGTTTTATTATTATCTAAAAATAATGGTAACATGAATATTGTGACATTATCATATAGTCCCTGGACCGTGTGAGATTTATTATTCTTCCAACGACTGTCAAATGAATAATAAACTCACGACTTATATTTGCATGAACTCTTAATCATGAGAGAATAATGGACTTGATCATGAGGTGTAGGTTGCTTTGATATATCAGGAGTGAGATCTAGAGTAATGGTTAAAACCTCAGTATGTTGGGCAACCACATTTAGTGTTGATGGAATATATATTCTCAAGATGGAATTCATAGTCCCTTAACGGAGATACAAAATATTCCCTTGAGATAAGTTTAATGGGATTGTTATTTAGAGAGTTGGGCCTAACCACTTTAGTAAAGAGTTACTAAAGTATATATATTTATGGAATTGGATTTCATAAATATATAATGAATAACTTTAAAGGATTAAACCGGGTACTCAAGGAATTAAGATGTAGTAATCTACAAAGTGGCAGTCTTCTTTCATGACTTTGTATTACTACGAATATTTTTATGAAGGGGTTGCATGTACAATAAAGTCTTGGGATATAATTTATAAATAAGGCCTAGAGTGCAACTTTATTTATATAGTGGTATTAAATATAGTTAATGGTAACTTTGGACTTGTCAAGAGTTGACAGAAAAGCTCAAGGCCCATTGGAGCTAGTGTCTTATTGGTCCCTTTTGGTTCCACTTCAAGCCACATACTTAAGCCCAATTGGAAAGGCCCAAATGGCCAGCCCAATTAGATAATCGGTTAGACATAAATGGAGAAACATACAGAATTTTCTGTAGAGAATAAAAAGAACACTATTACGAAGTAGTGCATGTTAGTGTTAGACAGTTTTTTGACATTCTCCCTTTGGAACTAATTGAGAGACCACACATCTTGGGCGTTAGTGGAATTGGAGTGAAGATTGAAAGTGTTCCCAAGTGATTTTGATCTTCGTTTTTAAATTCACCGCTACAAGGTACACTTTCTAGTTCTCAAATTCTAAAACTTATATAGTGCATGTTAACATTTATGAATGAAGTAGATCCATTTTTCTTCCGCTGCGCACATGCATTTTTCCTTCAATTGGTATCAGAGCGGTCTTCATTTTGTATCTGTTTAACATGTTTTGAGTTTTGGAATTGTTGAAAATAGTTTCATGTTGTTAGAAAATAGTTTTCTGCATGGTCGTTGAAATTATTGTTTGATAAAAACTGATTTTGATGTTATGATGTTGTTTAATTTTTTCGTTTAAGTATCTTAAATTGAAATTAAGGCTATAGCATCAATGAAATTGAGTTTTGATATCAATTTCTATTCATTATGACCATATAATGGTTTTTTTGTTAATGAAAACGTTGAAAAACTATTTTTTGGAAATTTTGGAAAATTCAAAATTCGCGACGCTCGATCGATCAAGCATCTGTCGAGCATCAATCGAGCTTCGTACAATTGATTCTCGATCGATCGAGAATCTATCGAGGAGTGATCAAGTTGACAGAAGATTTCTCGATCGATCGAGGATTTGTCGAGAATTGATCGAGCTTCGTAGAACTTTTTCTTGATCGATCGAGAATCTATTGAGGATCGATTGGGCAACCAGAACTTTTCTCGATCAATCGAGGTACATCCTCGATCGATCGATGACTGTGGATTCAGAATTTTTCCAAATTGTTTTTACATATATAAAAAGCAAGGCAATGTGTAATTAGTTTATGCATGTTTTTAAACTAAAAACATTTATTTTAAAACATCTAGTGGGAGAGAAATACAAGGGTTGGATCTCACGGCCTCCATTATCGGTTCATATTTGTGTGGGATAAGCACCTCGTCTTGGCGTATATGCCTCGCGATCCCAAAGGAGGGTGTTTATTTCATAGTACTACGAGATTGAACTTACCTATTTAAAGTAGTGTGGACAAACACCTTGTCTTGGCGCATATGCCTCGCGATCCCAAAGGAGGGTGTTTTGTTTTCATGGTACTACAAGTTTAAACACTATAAAGGGAGATGAAATGTGGCTACACATGATTCTAGATAATGGTGTACACTAGACTAAGGCTAATGAAGGAATTGGGCTATTCATAGAGAAAAAAGGCGAGAGGAATGAAGTGACACGACTGTTCTAAATGACCAATCCAAAAGCACCACGTGTCACCTGGTATAGGTGATTAATGCCCTCATTTAATTGCCCAAACCTCAAGGAAAGACTGTTAAATGCCCTCATTAATAATTCATAAGACGAGGCAGTTAATGACCCAGAAGATCCCAATGCACTTTGCGATCTGTCGATCGTCCCGACAAACAACAAAGTAGAAGGTATTTTCAACATGAGTGTTTTCTTCTAAGGATGAAGGACCCCCGACTGACAACTCATCAAGACAAGTCCTACCCCACCACGAGACCCGTCGACGTCATGGAAATCTGTCAACTTCATGGGATTCGTCGGGTACTTAGCAAATGATCCTAATGGGTGGAGAGAACTTAAGAGATGACGGATGGATAAGACGCACAACGCGACTAGAGAATAACACATAGGATGATGGATGAGTTTGTGTGAACCTGACGATCAGACGTGTTGGGCCCTATAGGCCTTATGTATTCTACGCGCATAAGCCTCTACATAAAAATAACTTTTGTTCCACACCCTAAGGCCCTATTCCACTTTTGTGCCTTCTCAACATGGGAAGTAAGGCCCTGAGATCTCAAAGCATTAACTATGTATCCTCCACACAAGGAAAATACCTACATTCATGGGTTCTTAGCTAACCCTCCACCGCTATAAAAGCACCAAGCCTCATACCTAAGGTATGCAAAAAATCCTTAGCTCTTACACTATGAGTTCTTGGTGATTATTTCACTGACTTAACTTTCGGAAGGTCTTTGGCCGACACCCCACCGGTGCTTTCTTTTGGTTCATTGTTCTCTTCTTCTTCTTCAAATACCCTAATTGGCGGGTGTGTGGATGACAAGCTCATTGACGATTTTTGGGCATCATCAGACACAAAGCATGTTAAAGAAGAAAGATATATATATTTTTACATGTAACAATTACTACAAGAAATTGGTTCTATTACAAAGGCCACAAAATGCTACAAAAGCCCCAAAAAAACTTAAAAAATATTTTGTAGCACTTTTCAGACTGCTGCAAGAGATGCGAAACAATTTGTCTGTTGCATCACTTTTAAGAATTGCAATGTTTATGGAATGTTGCAACAAATAACAAACTTGCAACAGTTTTTGACAAACACTACAATAAAGTATGTATCATAGTATTTTTCAAAACGTCGCTAAAAGTTTTTAAAGAAGCACATTTTTTTAATTTTTGAAAAGCATATTTTCACTATAATTGATTTTTATAAAAATTAAAATTTATTTTAATAACTTGATTGCAGATACTAGCTCATATTTAAATTACAAATAGACAATGCTCCAAATATTAAAGAGTATACATGAAAAAAAAAATTGTCATTTTATTCTAATAATGTGATTACACCACAAAGTTTCATCAACACACCAATAAGTACAAACACCAATGTTGTGTAATTCAAAAATTAAATGAATGTTTTATTCAATTTATCAATAGTTTGTTACAAAATAATGATTTTTGTTTCACGATGAATGATTATTGCACCAAACTACTACTTAGGATTAGGGATGGCAAAAACACTCTGACCCACGGGTACTCAACCTAACTCGACTTGCGAAATAATAGGGTTGGGATTGAGTTTTAAAAATCAAACCTGTAGCGGGTTTGGGTGGGGTGCGGGTTTTTGTGATACCCACCCCGAAACCCAAACCTAAACCCAAACCCAAACCCAAACCTGCATATACCATAATTACAAAAAAACTAGGATACACACACACACCACTTATCTTAACCTAACCCTAACCCTAACCCTAACTCTCACTCTCCTCTCATCAGCCACCTCCCTTACTCCCTCAGTCCCTTACGCAGTCATGCACTCTCACTCACTCTCACTCTCACAGCCTCACTCACTCTCACCCTCACGCACTCTCATTTGTTCCCTCATCCCTGCATCCCTACATCACCACCGTTCATTACTCCCTCATTCTTGCATCACCGCCGTTCGTCATTTTGTGCCCACAGTTCTCCTCAAGTTCAACTCTAATTTCTTTTTCTTTTTCTTTTTCTTTTCTTTTTGGATTTTGGAAATGTGTCTGGTTGGATGTTGATTGATGCTCTTTAATTTTCCTATGATTAATGCTCTTGTTGATGCTCTTTTAGCTTAATTCCATGATTGATGCCCTGATTGATTGCTTTCAATTTTCCCTATTGTTTGGTTGCTAAGAAAAAAATAAAGGAGATTTTTTTTATTTGTTTGTTGTTTATATGATATTATTATGCTTATCTATATGCTGGTTTAGCTTGAATTTGATGATTTTTTCCTATTTGGATATTATTATATTGTTTTTTTGTAAATATTTTATTAGAAATCAGCTTAAGTAAACCAATTGAAATGGATGGTTTAAGTAGCTTAGAGGTTTTGAATTAATTAAAGATTTTCTGGGTTCGTTATATTTTGTTGGAATTTTTGAAGGCTTAGGTGATATTAAAAGAACATAGATCAATTCTGCTTATATGATTTAAGGTTTATATGTTTCGATGTTCTGTGATATTGTGTATTGGAGTTAGAATCCAATGAATGTATGTGTTTTTTTTTTTTTTATTACTGAGTACTGACATGTGGGGGAAAAAAATAAGAAACTAAGATTGGTGCTGGAATCCTAGATGACACTACACACAAAGTACACTATTCGAGTTTATATTTTTACAACTTTATATAGGGTAACCCGATGAAATGTCATATTCAAGACTATAGAGGAATTGATATATGCTTAGAATTGGTTATGGAGTGAAATTAAAGGTAAGCGATTGTATAATTTGTATTTATAAAATGAGATCAAAATTGTATTTTTATATTTGATAGATTTTTGTAGCAGGTTCTTCAACTATGTTAGGAGATTGTATAATTCAAACAATTCTTGATAATATGGAGTCTAATGAAGAGGACGAAAGTTGTGTCACAGCTGTGGAGGATTAGACTTGTTGGATTAATTTGGTAGCTTTTTAATTTCTTGGACTTGTTGGATTAACTTGTTAGTTTGTAATTATCCTAAACTTTTGGGATTTATTTTGTAACTTTTTGAATTTGTTGTAATAGTCTATTAGATTTGGACTTGTGGGATTTATTTTGTAGCTTTTATTTTTATGTTTAATAGGTGATCTTAGCTATGATTTACTGATTTATGATTATATGATGATCTTAGCTAGGTGATTTATTTCCCCTTAAAAAAGAGCTAGGTGATTTATTGATTAATGATCTTAGCTATGATTTATTGATTTATGATTAACATGTAATTTATTGATTTATGATAAACAGGTTTGTAATGGTCCTATGACTTGAATTTATTTGGCATTTGGGTCATGGTATAGGGCTTGAATCTGGGAAAATATAAATTTTTTTATTGGGCCTCGGTATAGGCTTTAGTCCAACATAATTTTTTTAATTGGGCCACGGTTTGGGCCCTGAAGTGGCATGGCTGGACGAGGCTTGTGAGGGCCCAATGGGGTGGGTTTGGGGGTTAAAAAACCCCGTTTATTAAACAGGATAAGTTAAGGTAACGGGGGCGGGTTCGGGCATAAAGAAACCCATCTCGAACCCGACCCGTTGCCATTGCTATTTATGATTTTTACCCGCAACACAAATTACAATAATAAAAATTAGTAATGTCATCTACAAAAATTATAATTCCTTCATCACAACAACTCCAACATAAATCATGAAACATATGAAAGAGTCCTACGTTTGGTATGTAAACTAAGATCCTACCATACAAAGTTGTTTCACCAATCACTTTTAGTCCTAAGTTCCAATAATCACTAGGCCACTACCAGTTACTTACTTCAAATAACACAATTGAAAAAAATTCTAAATTGAATCCCAATCTACAAAGCATGAAGTGAAACTACAAAATAAAATCAATAAACCTAGATCCCCCACAAAAATACCTGCGAATAGAGCTTTAGGCTTATTTTAAAGCTGAGCTTGGCAAGTAACCTGCACTCCTTAAATCCAGCAGCCTTTCCGCTAGGTTCTTTTAGCTTCCTACCCTGAAAAATTGCTCTCAAACTTGCCCTAAACAATCCAGAAAAGCCCAATATTTCAATCCCCTCCCCCCTCCCATCAAGATTATTCTAAAAGAATATATTATCTCTTTTCATCATCGGTGGTAGGTGTGGGTCATGGTGATGTGAGTTGTGGGATGTGGTTTTAGGGGTAATGTGGTGATGGGTTTCTGTCTATGTCATGGTGGATTGCAGTGGTGGGCTTGTTTGGTGTGGTGGTGGTGATTGATTGTTGGCGGTGGTGAATTGTGGCTGTTGTGGTGTGGTGAAGAGAGAGAGAGAGAGACATTGTTATGGTAAGAGAGAGACAATGAGGAAGAGAGATTAAATAGAGTGAAATGAATAAAAAATTGAATTGTGTTGGGATTGATATGAAAAATAAAACTTGGGATGTTGGGTAAATTGTAAAATGATGTTGTGAATCTGATAAAGTAACTTTTGTGATATTAAGATAGATTTTGTTTTACAATCCCAGATGTGAATGCTATTATATGATTTGATTACCATGAATATTTATTACAATGCATGATTGGATTCGAGTTTGACTCTCAAGTTAATTCTAGCATGCCAATCTATGTTTTTATGTCCATGTAATCAAAATGAACCTATTCTTAATATTATATATATATGTTGCTTGATTTAGCCATTTATAACCACTTCAGTTTCCTTTGATTATTAATTAAATCATATGATGAGTGCTTGATTTTATGGATATAGCTTGATGATTACTTGAATTCATACTTGAAATTCCATGTTCACCTCTTCTTGCATGGTTTACAAGTTTTTCCATGATCAGCCTACAGTATGCTATTCTCAATTCTGTGTCAACCTCATCGATTTTGTCCATGTAGTACTTGAATAACATGCCTATATTAACATGATGACGTACTTTCATTGAATCCATGCATGTACTCGGAAAATCTGATGAATATATCTTAGTGTTGTGGGGAGTAAAAAGACCCAGGTGGGCATATGGGCCTTTGGGCTGTAACATGGAGGGTCGACCTGTTCCAGGATTAAACTCTATGAGTTGGCCCATACGCCGAGGGTCCGAGGATACAGCCGAGGGTCCGAAGATACAGCCGAGGGAGAGTTTCACTTCGGATAGATCCAAGAGAACTCCAGATTTTATTATAAAGGTCAAAGCACAACTCTGGAAAGACTAATGGATAAAATGGGACATCCTGAATCTTTTAGATGCATCAGTATTAAAGAAAATATCAAGAGTAAAGGCTGCCACCTCCGCATTAAAGGCTCTGCACCTACCTCCCTAGCTGTATTAATGGGGAGGTGACCCCTAAACAGTGAGGTGGAAACTTCTAGTCACTGTTCAAAAAGTATCGGGGAAGGAAGTATAAAAGGGGGGTAAAGGCCAAAGAAAGAGAGGGAGGGAGAACAAAAAAAAAAGAAATAAAGAAATTGTAATCTTGAAGGAAGAAAGAGAAATAATAAAGAAGTAGTCCTCGACTCGAGTCCGAGGAGATCCATTCGTCATTCTCGTTTGTTATTTACTTGTGTTTGTTTATAAAAGCCTGTTATCAAGCTTCCCGTACTTCTAACCTAGATTTCAAGCCCACACACTACAAATTTTATTGTTTAAGGGTCATTGGGCTTGAGCTCATAATCTTCTTTGAGTCCAGGTGCAATTGTGCACTTACAATTGGCGCCGTCTGTGGGAAATCTAGTCTAGAAGGAGTGGGAATACTATGGCAGGCTTGGGTTCTCACCATGCAGAGTCACAGGGATCACAACCGGAAGATCATTTCGAACGTCTTGAACGTCGAAGGGATCGTGAGAGAAATGTCCATACAGAATACCCAAGCGCTAGCCATACTCATGGTGGGGGTGGCACCACCCACGAGGAGGGTTCTAAGTCCATGCAGAAGGAGATCAATCGTTTGAAGATAAAATTACGCCGTGCTAAACGTAGGTTTTCACCGTCCTCATCTAATCCTTCCTCAGAGGAGGAACGGGGAGGTAACTACAGCTCAAGATCATGCTCACCCCCTAGTACAATGTCCTCTGGTGAGAAGGATGACCAGTCAGCTCGTAGACATAAGAAAGCTCCTTCCAGGGGCTTAGGGAACGATGCTATGAGTCGGGCACTGCACCAACTCTCCAAATCTCCATTTTCACGGAGGATTGAGAAGGGGAGGCTTCCTAGGAGGTTTACTCAACCCACCTTTACCATCTACAATGGCCGAACTGATCAGGTGGAGCACGTGAGTCACTTTAACCAGAGGATGGCAGTGCACTCTCACAATGAGACCCTAATGTGTAAAATTTTCCCCTCTAGCTTGGGACCTGTTGCTATGAGATGGTTCAACGGCCTTAAATCGGGATCTATAGGTTCGTTTGGGGAGCTTACTAGAGCATTCGCTTCGCGGTTCATCACGTGTAGTAGAGTACCTCGGCCATTGGACTCGCTGTTATCCATGACCATGAGGGAAGGGGAGACGTTGAAAGCATACTCCGACCGTTACTGGGAGATGTTTAATGAAACAGATGGCGACTTTGATGAGGTGGCGCTTAATACCTTTAAGGTAGGCCTTCCTACTGATCATGACTTGAGAAAGTCTTTGACTAAAAAGCCCGTCCGCAGTGTACGTCACCTCATGGACCGTATTGACGAGTACAAGAGGGTGGAGGAAGACCAACAGTAAGGAAAGGGTAAGGAGAAGGTTATCCCGCAAGAGAGAAGGGATTTCAGGTCGGACAGGTACCACAATAACAAGCCGAGGCGAGATTACGTTGGGCAGTTCGGCTCGGCAGCACCTCAGGCAGTGAACACGGTGTTCCGAGAACCAGTACATCGATTCCTGCTGGAGAAAGTTCGTAAGGGGCCCTTCTTTAGATGGCCTGATAAGATGGCAGGAGACCCTGCAAAGAGGAATCAGAACCTCTTTTGCCAGTATCACCAGGATGTGGGCCACATTACTGAGAACTGTTGGACCGTTTGGAACCACGTGGAGCAGCTTGCCAGTGAAGGAAAACTGAAGCAGCACCTGTGCCAACCTAGCGGGCAGGGCAGTCAATCTGGTTCAAACAATCAAAGGAATAATTCATCTTGGCCGGCGTTAGGAACAATTAATGTTATTTTTGTTGCACTTGGCAGGACCGGCTCGGCTCCCACCAGGGTGTTGACAGTTTCACATCCTCAGGCCGAGGAGTTGGGCTGCAGGCCGAAGAGGTTGAAGCTAAATTTGCCCGTCTTGGGATTCTCCGAGGAGGATAAGGTAGGGACTAACCAACCCCATGATGATGCTCTTGTAGTTACGCTTAGGATAGGGAACTACGATGTAAGGAGGGTTATGATAGATCAGGGAAGCGGTGCAGATATCATGTACCGTGATCTATTTAAGGGGTTAAAATTGAAGGTGGAAGATCTTACTCCTTATGACTCGCAACTTATAAGCTTCGAAGGGAGGGCCGTTGTGCCGAAGGGACAGATTCGTTTGCCCGTTCAATCTGGCTCAGAAACGGTGGAAGTGGATTTCATTGTCGTTGATGCGTACTCTCCATACACGGCCATCCTTGCCAGACCTTGGCTGCACGCTCTGGGGGCTGTGTCCTCTACTTTGCATGTTAAATTTAAATTCCCCTCGGGGGAATGTGTTGAGGAGATCCTCGACAGCCAATCGGTGGCCAGGCGGTGCATATCGGCTGCAGTACTGCATCAGACAGAAGCCGAGTCTTCGGCTTTAATTATCAAAGACTTATAGCAGTTAACAGCTCCTGATGCATCTGGAATGGTGACAGGAGAGGAGACACATTGTGAAGAGTTAGAGAAGTTTCCAGTAGCCGATGACCCAGAGAGGTTCTTCCAAGTCGGCATACTTTTGCCACACCAAGAGAAGATCGAATTGTTAGAATTTCTGAAGGACAATATTGATGTTTTTGCGTGGGATCCTTATGAAGCTCCAGGCGTCGATCCGAGCTTCATTTTTCATCATTTAAATGTCAACCCATCTATAGTTTCGAGAAGGCAGCCACCTCGGCGTTCTTCCAGAGAACATTCCGAGGCTGTGAAGGAAGAGGTGCTTAAACTCAAGAGGGCTGGGGCTATCAAAGAAGTTTTCTACCCCGAGTGGTTGGCCCATACAGTTGTTGTTAAAAAGAAGAATGGAACATGGAGGGTATGTGTGGACTTTACTGATCTGAACAAGGCCTGTCCCAAAGATTTTTTCCCAATGCCGCGCATTGATCAACTGGTGGATGCCACTGTCGGGCATCCTCGGATGAGTTTTTTGGACGCCTTCCAAGGCTACCACCAGATTCCCTTGGCATTGGAGGATCAAGAGAAGACTACTTTCATTACTCCGACGGGGAATTATCATTATAGGGTCATGCCATTTGGTTTGAAGAATGCTGGGGCTACCTACCAAAGGATGATGACTAGAATGTTCGAACAGCAACTGGGGAAGACCGTTGAAGTATATGTGGATGATATGGTGGTTAAGAGCAAAACAATACCCTCACACGTGAGAGACCTGGCTGACACCTTTTAGGTGTTAAGAAAGTACAAGCTGCGCCTTAATGCCTCAAAATGCTCTTTCGGCGTTGGGTCTGGAAAGTTTTTGGGGTACATGATCACCCATAGAGGCATAGAGGTAAACCCAGCATAGGTTAAGGCTATTCAGGACTTGCAGCCTCCTCGGAACCCAAAAGAAATCCAGAAATTAACCGGAATGATTGCCGCCTTGAACAGATTTATATCTCGGTCAGCTGACCGATGTCGTCCTTTCTTTCAGTTGTTGAATAAGTGGAAAGGGTTTCAATGGACAGAGGACTGAGAGTTAGCTTTCCAACGGCTTAAGCGATATCTCTCTCGACCACCCATTCTCTCTCGCCCGGAGGCACATGAGATTTTGTCTGCTTATTTGGCCGTGGCCGTCCACGCGGTCAGCCTTGTCCTCATAAGGGATGATAGCGGGGTGCAAAGACCGGTCTACTACGTTAGTAAGTCTTTGAATGAGGCTGAGGTGCGCTATCTGCCATTGGAAAAAGCACTTCTGGCCGTAGTTCATGCTACGCGCAAACTTCCTCATTATTTCCAGTCTCATACGGTGGTGGTCCTGACCCAATTGCCTCTCAAGGCGGTGTTACGCAGCGCCGATTACTCTGGCAGGGTGGCAAAATGGGGAACCATTTTGGGAGCTTTTGATGTTAAATACAAGTCTCGCACCTCGGTGAAGGGCCAGGTCCTCGCTGACTTGGTGGCAGAGTTTATCGAACCATTACTAGAAGAAACTCCAAAAGAAGCACACATGGATGGAAAGTCAGTTGGAGTGATCACGGCCGCAGTGCCTTTGATTTGGAAAGTGTATATGGATGGGGCTGCTAATCAGAGAGGATCTGGTGTTGAACTTGTTCTAATGTCCCCAGAGGGAATTGTCTTCGAAAAATCTTTGAGATTGGCATTCTCGGCTACTAACAATGAGGCCGAATATGAGGCAGTCTTGGTAGGTATGCAGATGGTGTGTAGGATGGGTGGAAAGGAAATCCATGTGTTCTCGGACTCTCAGTTAGTGGTCGGCCAAGTCATGGGGACCATGGAGGCTAGAGACCCCAGAATGCAGGAATATTTGGCTCAGGTCAAGCGTCAGCAAGTTGAATTTGACTCCTTCATCCTAACTCACATCTTTAGAAGTGGAAACACCCATGCCGACTCTTTAGCTACGTTAGCAACGTCCTCGGCTCAGGGCTTGCCCAGGATTGTCCTTGTGGAGGACTTGCTGGAGTCAACTCTTACCCCCGCCAAGGCAGCCCGCATTCAACTGATAAGGCCTGGGCCTAGTTGGATCAACCCGGTTATAGCTTTTCTTAAGAATGATATTCTTCCTGAGGACAAATCTGAAGCAGAAAAGATACGTCGAAAGGCGCCACGTTTCTAGTTGTCCGAGGACCAGAAGCTATACAAACGATCCTTTTCAGGACCGTACTTGTTGTGTGTGCACCCTGAATCAACGGAAGCATTACTGGAGGAACTGCATGAAGGGATTTGTGGAAGCCACACTGGGGGACGGTCCTTAGCCTATAGGGCCTTAACTCAGGGTTATTGGTGGCCCAATATGCAGAGAGAGGCTCAAGACTATGCCAGAAAATGTGATCAATGCCAGAGGTTCACCCTTAATATTCATCAACCTGTTGGGGTTCTTAACCCTCTCTCCAGTCCTTGGCCTTTTGCCCAATAGGGACTAGATATAGTAAGGCCATTTCCGAGAGCTGCCGGAAACAAAAGATGGCTTCTTGTGAGAACAAACTATTTCACTAAATGGATTGAGGCCGAGCCCTTAGCAAATATCAGAGATGTTGATTCCAAGAAATTTATCTGGAAAAATATTGTCACTAGATTCGGTATACCACATACACTTGTCTCAGACAATGGCGTTCAATCTGACAGCAAGGCCTTTAGGTAATATTGTGGTGACATGGGTATCATAAATAGATACTCCACCCCAGCTTATCCTCAGGGAAATGGGCAAGCCGAGGCCGTTAATAAGGTCATAGTCAGTGGGCTTAAGAAAAGGTTGGACGATGCGAAAGGCAGATGGGTAGAAGAACTCCCTCATGTTCTGTGGACGTATCGGACCACCCCGCGCAGGTCCACGGGAGAAACGCCATTCTCTATGACATATGGAGCCGAGGCGGTGATACCTCTGGAATCTGGCTTTCCCACCCTGAAGACGAGTTCTTTTAACCCCCAGAGCAACGATGGACTCCTGGAGAAAGATCTTGACTTACTTGAAGAACGACGTGAGGCAGCCATGGTTCAGATGGCTTATTATCAACAAAAACTTAAACGGGGATATGATGCCCACGTGAAGCTAAGGCCACTATCGCCTGGGGATCTCGTATTAAGAAAGGTTGTGGGCACTTCAAGGAACCTAGCTTGGGGTAAGCTCAGACCAAACTGGGAAGGCCCCTATCGAATTGTTTCAGTAGCAGGTATAGGGTCGTACCGGCTAGCTGATCTAGATGAAAGAATTGTACCACGCCCATGGAATGTATATAACCTGCGAAGGTATTATTATTAATAAAGTGTGTTTTTGTTTGTGATCAGTTCAAAGTTGTAAAT
Source organism: Castanea sativa (assembly GCF_040712315.1). Classification (NCBI taxonomy): domain Eukaryota; kingdom Viridiplantae; phylum Streptophyta; class Magnoliopsida; order Fagales; family Fagaceae; genus Castanea; species Castanea sativa. The sequence goes on from NC_134020.1 coordinate 16,197,612, forward strand.
ATTGCAGGAGTTTCCAACTACTATCCATAAGAATCAAACAGAAACTTGGTTAAGTGCAGTCCTCGGACCACAAACCTTGTGGAAATTGATGTCTTGTCATTTGTTAAACAGAACCTTAGTTATGTCGGGTCCTCGGACCTTCTACTTTGGAGAAATTAACATTTGAAGCTACTGTTCTTAAGAATCAAACAGAAACTTGGTTAAGTGCAGTCCTCGGACCACAAACCTTGTGGAAATTGATGTCTTGTCATTTGTTAAACAGAACCTTAGTTATGCCTGGTACTCGGAACTCCTACAATGGGGAAAATAAAATTTGAAGCTACCGTTCTTAAGAATCAAACAGAAACTTGGTTAAGTGCAGTCCTCGGACCACAAACCTTGTGGAAATTGATGTCTTGTCATTTGTTAAACAGAACCTTAGTTATGCCGGGTCCTCGGACCTCCTACTTTGGGGAAATTAACATTTGAAGCTACTGTTCTTAAGAATAAAACAGAAACTTGGTTAAGTGCAGTCCTCGGACCACAAACCTTGTGGAAATTGATGTCTTGTCATTTGTTAAACAGAACCTTAGTTATGCCGGGTCCTCGGACCTCCTACTTTGGGGAAATTAACATTTGAAGCTACTGTTCTTAAGAATCAAACAGAAACTTAGTTAAGTGCAGTCCTCGGACCACAAACCTTGTGGAAATTGATGTCTTGTCATTTGTTAAACAGAACCTTAGTTATGCCGGGCCCTCGGACCTCCTACTTTGGGGAAATTAACATTTGAAACTACTATTCTTAAGAATCGAATAGAAACTTGGTTAAGTATAGTCCTCGTACCAAACTTTGTTACAATTCTTAATATTTTCTCACTGTTTTTGTTCTTATCACCCTTTTTATGGAAATCATTATCTCATCATTTATTAATTTGGATCTCAAGTTCTTCATTTTTAAATGTTAAGCAAAATGTTTGCAAGGAATGGTCTTCGGACCTTACATCCTGCTGAAAGCAATATATCAGATTACAAATGTTTAATTGTCATACGAGTTACCTAACTTTGGTATTATTTGATGTCTAAATTAAGTTATGCGGCAGCTTTGAAGTCATAGTTAATTGCATGGTGGAGTTGTACATATTTATTCTGCTTCCCCATTAACTGTTTGTTATTGAAAACTCTCATGGCAAGTACAAAAAGAATAAAGCAAAATAAGGACAATGTGAACAAAATTTGAATAAGAATTTTCTTCATTAATTATATACAAAGAAGGGGATTACAGAAAATTCCTATGCTAGGCCCTAAACTAGGGAAGGGGGGTCTTGGTGGGAGCTAATGCCAGCCTCAGTACTTTTCAACTCCAGCTCAAAGGTGGACAAGACTTGTTTCCCTTTGTCTGTTGAAGGAATGAAGAGCTCCACACTCTGGATATGCTCCTTCTCGGCATCACTGCACTCGTCCTTCTCTTTATGGGAACCTTCAGGTTCTGTAGGAGTAGGAACGAGCTCTTCCACTATAGGAGGAAGGGTAGGAGAGGCAGTAACAAGAGGGTCTTCAATTTTCTGTATTTCTAGGACAAGCCTGATGTTCTCGGGCTTCCTTAGCTCAGAAGCTTGAGGAACCCCTACTGCATTCATGGCCTCTCCCCTACCTGCGACAGCACTCCTGCACAAGGCCGCGAGCTTCGTCGCCTCTTCTTGCGTTCTGGTCACCCCCTCCTGATAACTGGCCTTCTTCGCAGCCTCCAGTGCGTGCTGATGGGTGCGAACCTCCTCCTTAGCCCGCGTAAGCTCCTTTTCTAAGTTAGAGCGTGCCTGTTGGACTTGGGCGAGCTCGTCATCCTTTTGACGAAGGAGCTTACGCTGCCCCTCCACTTGGGTTGTCATCGTCTTCAAGCTGGCCTTGTCACCATCTCTTTCTCTTTTCAAGTCGGCCAGCTGGGACGTAATTTTCCCATTCTCTGCTAGGGCCTGGCTTAGAGATCTTTCTGCCTCTTGCCTTAGCTCCTGCTCCATCCCAGCACGCTTCCGAGAGTCATCCACGAACTTCTCGGCAGCGAAAACCTCTTGGATGGACTGCAAAAAGGATAGAAGGTTAAATGCACTGAAGTGTTTACAAACCAATATAGAATGTTAGTGTAAGATGGAACTTACCAGAGCTAAACCCCTCTTCAACGAGAGGAACAGCTGCGGCTGGCCCATCTTCTCCAAGGTTTCCATGTCCTTGGGAAGCAGAAGAGGGCGCTCCAGCACCTCGGCTAGGTGGTGAGCGTGGCCTTGCTGGACCGCCCTGATACTGGAATGGCAGGGAACGGGAGCGCCGTCTAGTCTCAAGTCAGGAGACCAAGTAGCAGGCGCTCGGCGCACCTCGGCCACGTCTCTGATCTCCCCGCTTTCAACTGAGCGGGCGCGCCCTTTGCCCTTGTCCAACTTCTGCTGCTGGGTTAGCACAGACTGTTTCATCTTCTTTTGCTTTTCACCTCCACCCCCCTCAGCCTTCGCTTTCCTTTTCTTCTTGGGATCCTCGGCTGGAGGCTTCGGGTCAGTTGGAGGAGGAGGAGGTAGTGGTAAAGCCGGGGGAGCCTGGGACCCCCTGCTCCCTTCTTTGCCACTCGGGCGCCTCTATCGGTCATCAGGTCCTTTAACTTGTCCATCTCTTCTTCAATAGAACTGTCGTCTGGACGCGCTATCACTAGACCCGCGATCCCAGAGGCCTCGGCTTCTTCTTCTTCCTCGTCGGAAAGGATGACAAACGGGTTTCCGCGAGGTCGTGGGGAGTCCTCGGGCCGAAACTGGTCTATCTCCTCGTCCAAAGTGTTTGAAGAAGACACTTGCTCCTCTGGGACACGATTGCCTGAGGAGAGCTAGAGGGACCGCAGCAATCGGTTGTAAATACAGTATGGTGTTAGGGCTATCAGGGAGGTCATGATCATCTAGGAAGTGAGGTCTGGCTACGTTGATCTTCTTACGCCGCCGGTCACCTGCAATAATGGTGTTCTCTATTTCCTAGAAGTCCCAAGATATGGGATCGTACCCTAGAATCAAGTGAGCAGCCCTGAGTTATAGGTCCTCGCTGACAAATACCTCGGAGCGCAGTACTCGGTTTAGATCTGCAACGTTGCAGTGGCTCCAGCGTGGGCGCACGTGTCGCTTATCTGCAAAGAAAAACATCAAAGCAAACGAACATAGTCAAATTCACACAACATATAATAAACTTAAATAAACATGAATACATGTGAATACGCATTTTTGTGAGTGTTAGAGGAAGTTGTGCGGTGGGGGGGTTAATCCTAAGGTGTCGCACCTGGATCTCCCCACTCAACTGGGCAATAGAGGCCGTCGTGCCAGTTCCCAGAGACGATCAGGTAGTCATCCTTCATGCCTTTGTTGGATTTGGGCAGACAGGAGATTAGCCTAACGACGCTGGAGCGGGATTTAATGTAGTAACCTACATTGGTGAGTTTATGGCACTCGTACAGAAAGACGACATCGTGCCAGGTAAGGTTTAGACCCATTTGCTCGTTTAGAGCATCGACGCTACCCAAAACTCTAAAACGTTTGAGGTGCACTGATCGGGACATAACCGGTGGTTGCGAAGGTACTCCCTAGTTACAGGCTTCATTGGGAGGGTCATCCCACCCTTCACAAAGGCTACCATTGGGATGATAACCTCTCCAGTCTTTCTAGAGCCGGCCACGGCTTCCGCCGGGCAATATTTTAAACCTACATCGTCGAGAATGTGATATTTGGCTCTGAAGCCTTCCATTCCAGCGGCGGTATCAACTAGACACTTGAACTTTCCCATCAAATATGAACGAAAGGCTAAATTCTAAAAGGGGGAATGATTATAAGGAGAGCCGAGGACAGGGTCCGAGGAGAAAAGGTTAAGAGAAAAAAGGAATAAGAACTTACAGACTTGAAGTTGTGCGAGTTTCCACGGATTTGTGTAGACAAAAGGTGATTGCTGATGTTTTGATGGGATTAGTCTCTGGAGAAATAAATGAAGGCGCAGGTTCCCAAAGCGTCACGACATGCGGGAAGCGGCCTCGAAATTGTATTTGTCCCGCCCAAATTTTCATGGAATAACAAGGACCGTTGGATACTCATCTCACCGTTGAACATGGGGGACAAGGTGTAACTTATAGTAATAAATGCGCACGTTTTCGAAAATAAAACTGCCAAGTGGCGTCTTCTGGAACGCGAAACGATTTCCACACGTGCAATCATTCACAAGGTATGCAGATTTAGTTCTCATCGGATCAAAACCCTATTTTTCTCCTCGGATGTTGAAAATTAGAGTTTTGAGGGGCTATTGTGGGGAGTAAAAGGACCCAAGTGGGCATATGGGCCTTTGGGCTGTAACATGGAGGGCCGACCTGCTCCAGGATTAAACTCTATGAGTTGGCCCATACGCCGAGGGTCCGAGGATACAGCCGAGGGAGAGTTTCACCTCGGACAAATCCAAGAGAACTCCAGATTTCATTATAAAGGTCAAGGCACAACTCTGGAAAGACTAGTGGTTAAAAGGGGACATCCTGAATCTTCTAGATGTACCAGTGTTAAAGAAAATATCAAGAGTAAAGGCTGCCACCTTCGCATTAAAGGCTCTGCACCTACCTCCCTGGTCGCATTAATGGGGAGGTGACCCTTGAACAGTGAGGTGGAAACTTCTAGTCACTGTTCAAAAAGTATCAGGGAAGGAAGTATAAAAGGGGGGTAAAGGTCAAAGAAATGGGGGGAGGGAAAACAAAAAAAGAAATTAAGAAATTGTAATCTTGAAGGAAGAAAGAGAAATAATAAAGAAGTAGTCCTTGGCTCGAGTCCGAGGAGATCCATTTGTCATTCTCGTTCGTTATTTACTTATGTTTATTTATAAAAGCATGTTATCAAGCTCCCCGTACTTCTAACCTAGATTTCAAGTCCACACTCTACAAATTTTATTGTTTAAGGCTCATTGGGCCTGAGCCCATAATCTTCTTTGGGTCCAGGTGCAATTGTGCACTTACAAGTGTAAAGGATTTTTATGTGATGTTGATGGAATTATATTGTTAATGTTCCTATAAAAAACTATAATTTACAAAAAGTTCCAATTTGAGCAATTCTTTTGAGGGTTTGAAACAATTCGCATATCTTATCAAATTCTCATTTAGTTAATAATCTTTATGACTATGGCCACACTATATTCTCATTACTAAGTCCAAAATCAACTATAGGCTTGTGATATACCTTATAAATAAATAAAATTTAGTTTTTATGCCAATGTATAACCCCCTTTGTTGGCTCCAAAACATAGTCAAATTGTTCAAATAATTTTCAAAAGTCTATCCTGTTTCATTTTGTCCATATTCAAAGATCATACATCATAAACTCATGGTTCAAACGCATTTACAAATGAAATTGTATGCTTACCCACATGCTAGTTGTACAAATTGCATTTTGTACCCCTTACTACTCGAGCCCCCGTTCCCCAATGATGGTAAAATTCTAAAGTCCAAGGTTGGCTTAGGACCAGATCAAATTGAAATTGACTAAAGGAAGGTTTCTAGGGAAAATATAACTCTTTTATGAGCTGAATAAAACTATATTTAGAAAATAAAGGCCAAGGAAACCCTAGGCATGCGTACGCATGCTCTCAACCTATGTATGCAAGCATTATGCATGTGTATGCATACATAGGCATACGTATGCATGTTAGAGTTCCAAAAGCTATGAAAGACAAGTTTTATGCATTAAAGTTGAAGTTTGGAATATCCCACATCATCTGGGAGCTGTTCCAAACCACCATTTTCTCAATATAAAAATCCATACATGGTACCTTTTCAAAACACAGAGAAAATCCTAAGGGAAAACAAAAGATTCACTAGAAATAGTGAATTAAAGAGAGAGTTTTTCACAAAACATTCTCAAGTCAAGATTTTCGGATTGGGGCCTTTTCTGGCCTTAATCTTCAAGTTTTAAGATTACTAATCACTTTTATATTTGATTGTGAGTAGATAAACAGAGGGGAACGGTCAAAATCAAGCTTGGAAAGCTTTGTGTTTGAGGTATAGAGTTCTACCCTTTTCCTTTTCTTTTCTTTGTTTTAATTTTCCATGCTTTGTGCTTTTCTTGTTTTATTTATGTTTATTATGTTTAGATAACCTAGGGTTCAATAGCTTTCTGTTTTAAAGCATGTTAGGTTGTTAGATTCAATTCTGCTCTGTGGTTTGTGTTTCTGTTTCTAGGTTAGGGTTTTTGGGGCATGTATGTGTGCACATGCCCCATGCCTCCTGCATGTGCATGCATACTCAAAGTATGCGTATGCATACAAATGGGTTGTGTACGCAGGCCTATGTATGTGCACGCATACTCATGCCCAAAAAAAAACCCTAATTCAGTCCTATTTGCTTTTTATTTTGTTTTCTATCACATGTTTAGCCTTTATTTAATCTCTTTTTTTTCTATCCTTGAGTTCCTGTCTCTTTGTTTTGTCTTGTTTTAGTTTTGTTTTACCTCTTTAATGTTAGTTAGGGTTTTTGATTTGTTTATTTATATGGACATGTATATGATATGAACATGCATTGATGCATAGGTACTATGGTGCAGTGAGGTAAGTCATTCATTCATATGAACATTCATTTAGAATATGTTGTTTTGATGATGAGAGTGAGTATGTTTGTTTGCATGATGCTTAGATGCAATCACATGTTTGTTTAATCTTACTATGCCTATGTTTCTGCCTTGATTTAATATATAAATGTTGCCGCCTTGGATGAAATATGAGATGTGATGCATGATGAGATGTATGGTAGGATTTCAATGCTATATGTGATGTGGTGTTAAGCTGTGGGATAAGATAAGATGCATGTTAGGGTTTTGGGATGATTAACGTCATGTTTTATGCTTAGATGTATGCTAGTGTGTTTGACTTTAAGATGTAATATTGAACACGCCTTTAATGAGATTAAGACATAGGATACAATGAGTGGAAGCCAACTCACGGGTTAGGCGGCCTTAGGTGCCTAACACCTTCCCAAGTTGTACCTACACTCTGAACCCAAACTTTGGTAATAAGATCAGTCCTTCCATATAAGGGTGCAATATATATGGTTCCTAAACCTAAACTAGGTGGTGAATCCTTTTCTTTTCTCCGCCACGGTCCATTTGGCTGAGGCGTAACCCCCATTTGCAGTTGTGCCCACAGTGGTGACTCTGCTGGGGATAGAATGGTTAATCCCATTGTGTCCTATTTCTTAATCTTAATAAAGGATTGTTCAATACTTGTTTTCACACACTTCACTTGGTTCTTTTTTCCCTTTTATCCTAGTTGGTGATGAGTGAGAAGATAAGTATGCTCCATTCAAGCAAAAGTCTTTCGTAGTTCATCCCACCAACTCACAGTCTATGCCATTGCCTTTGATGGGCTTTGAGTACGTTAACAGTTTGCCACCAATCCACAAAGGTCCACTTAGGCCCTCGATTGGAACCATGGCCCACCTAGTTGTACGTGGCCTACTGATCTGTCATTTTAGCTCTAGGGAGCCTACCCACACTTAAAAAGATTCTAGATCCTATTAATAAAAGGTTATACCCTTTCATATATCTTGTTTGTTCAACCATATATCTTGTGTTCACCTAATTCCAAAGGACAAAATAAAAGATGTAAAAACTTAAGGATGACCCAAAAAGTTATGGCATCCCATAAGATATTGGGATAGAAGAAAAAGAAGCTCTCACATATAAGACGCTTATCCCAAAAATCCAAAGGCATATCTTAAATTGAAAGGTTCATAAAACCATAGCCTAATTGCTATCATAAGCCCAAATCAAAAGGCCTCTTGAAAAGGAGAACCTTGGGCCTAAGGTAACAAGTATGCTATGGACTTAGCATCTAACAACCTACAATGCCAATATGAAATTCCCTAATATTGGGCCTCCTTGTTGCATGCCTAGGCCCAAAATGATGAGAAATTCATGGACTTTGAAAGGAAGGCTACAATTATCCTAGCAAGAAGGCTACTTAAAAAAAATGATGATAATGAATGGAAAATAGAAGAGCCCATAGGTGATGGATACATTGTAAACCCATATTTGAGACAAATGATTGAAAATCTCTAAGCACATTCTAATGAGAGCTTATTGTAAATGGACTAAAGCCCAATGAAATAAGGGGCAAGGTTCATGAGAGGAAAGGGAGTGACTCTGTAATTGGGCCTTTATTAAAATGGACTTAAAGACTTTTCTAAAAACATCTAGTGAAAAGATCAAGAAAGTACGTCCCCACTCCAGTTTAGGTCCGAGAAAATAATGGAAGAAATTTGGTCAAAATTGAGGAAACATATCAAGTAGAGGTATTCCAAGAAGGGACATTGCAAGGGGAAGCATCAAGAAGTAATGGCTACTTCAATCAATGACGCAACTGCACAAAAGATATTCAAGGCAATAGAAGAACAAAGCGACATTCTCAAGAAAATGGGGAGTCGTCTCACCAAGCTAGAGGAAAGCAAGCTCAAGAAGTCCGTACATGTGGATATACATGAGGAAGATGAAGATTGCGACGAAAAGGATAAGGCCAAATATGAAAAGAACAAGCAAATTGAGAAGATCAATGCTGAAACTGTGGCTATGAAGGAGAAGATGGAAAAGATGCAACTGGCCTTTCACAAGGCCCAATGGATGGATGATTGTCTCTACAATATGTGTGGCATAAGCTCTAAGACTCCCATTGCATTGCCTCCAAAGTTCAAGTTCTCCGATGCAAAAAAGTTTGATGGGACTAGAGACCCAAAGCAACATGTTAGGAGATATCTAAGCATTGTTGAAATGAAAGGATTGGATGAGAAGCAAACTTTGAATCTATTTCCTCTCTCACTTACTAGAGATGCATCAAGTTGGTACTATAGCTTAGACCTAACTAAAACCAAAGTGTGGAATGAGCTAGCTAAGTTGTTTGTGCTTCAATTCATCTTCAATACTATGATTGATGTGACACTAAGGGATTTGGACACGACCAAGCGAGGAATAGGGGAGAAATTTTCCAAATATATGACAAGGTAGAAAAGGAAGGCATCTGGGATGGTTAATAGGCCAAATGAGAATGACCAAATCAACATGATTATCAGGAATTTGTTTCCGGCATATAATAGTAGGCTCCTGTCATCGCCTATTAATTCTCTTAGGGAATTGAGTGATTGTGGAACTAGAATCAAGGATAATATCAATAATGGAAAATTGGAGAAAGGTGAGAGCAAAACTCCAATCAAGAAGACATATGGGGGAGGAGTTTCCACTTCTAAAGCACCTAACCCCGTGAATGTAAGTGCCATCATACCTCAACAAACTTTAGCCTACCCAAGCTTCACCAAGAAGCCCCGCCAAGAATTTTCCAACCTAGGAATGATCCTTGCCCAAGCATATGAGAACTTAACCTCCAAAGGATTCATTAAACATTTAAACCCCACACCTATGCTTAATCTTATGCCTCCTACTTGGAACCTCAATGAATATTGCCACTTCCATCAGAAACCTAGCCATAAGACTGACAATTACTTTCGCCTTAAGCATGAAATACAAGACCTCATAGACAATGGAACCTTCCCAAATCCAAACATCATCACCAAGCCCAACAATAGGAAGAACCCTTTGCTAGATTATCATTGAGCTCCTCCTCCATATTAGAATTGGGTGCAAATAGAAGAAGTTGATTGGAATTGTTCAAAGTTAATAGATCAAAATGAGAAATTTACGCCAAAGGGGACCACTCAACCCAGCAATTTTCGTCCAAACACAAATAGGCCACTCAAAAATAAGAAATATACACCAAAAGGACCACTCGACCCAGCAATTTACGTCCAAACATAAACAGGCCACTCAAGAATTAGAAATTTATGCCAAAGGTACCACTCAACCAAGCAATTTACGTCCAAACACAAATAGGCCACTAAAAAAATGAGCATTTACGCTAAAGACACAAATAGTCATACATGACTCACAGAAACACACAACCGCACAAGATTCATGCAAACATGCAAGAATACAAAACATAAACACACTTAACTCACATAAGAAAAAGAACAAACAAACACACAAGACGCAGATAAAACACCAAACAAACATGTGATCACAAAAGATAACAAAAAGGATGAACACAAGAACACATGAGGCACATGAACATAAACAAAGCATGCAAACACACAATAAGCTAAACAAGATGGGCTTAGGGCCCAAGATAAAACGAGGATGGGCCTAAGGCTCGACACAAAGCGAGGAGAGGCCTAAGGCCCAAATAGAGTATGAGATGGACCTAAGGCCCAAGATGGAACAAGGACACAAACAAGCAAACAAACACACATGACAGAAAAACAAACAACAAAGATCAAAGATCAACTGCAAGGATTGCAAAAAAACATGAAGACATTGAAAACAAGGACAGACACGACAACTTCTAAGGAAGTGGTAAACGCACAAAACAAATGGTAACAAAGATGACAAGGACACAAAACATAAGGTCCAATAGACTCTAAGAAAAGAAGATATGAAACAAGACCATCCTAAAAGGAATGGTAAAAAAAGAGGAACCGAACACTTGATTCATTATGGATAACTTTTGAGATGTTCAATCATTAGGACGCATCCTCCTTGTGGGATCCACCTTGCCCCTAGCTTAACTGATTCTCTTTCTTTTCTTTTCTTTTATTTTTTTTTCTTTTATTTTTTTCACATTTTTATTTTTATTTTTTTTACCTTAACTTTTGCCTTGGCCACCCTCACGGGTTTTCAACCTAGTGGGCATTTTTACTATTTTTTTTTTAGGCCCTAACTTTTGCCTAAACCACCCTTGCAAGTATTCAACCTAACCGGCTCTAGCACTTTTACAAAAAACAAACAAAGGATAAACAATGAATAAGTGCTACGACTTATCCTCAAAAAAATCTTGTTGATTCAAATTCCCAATACATGAGTTACACAATTTATATGATGTGATGTGGCTGCACCTCAAAAGGTTGCCTACATACCCAACAGGGATCAAGCCTAACATAGTTCACACGAACAACTTTAATTGATCAAAGAGGACTTTTACTTGGCTTATAATGAAGGCTTTGGTTCTTGGCTCACAAAGAAATGGATAACAAAGGCTCAAAATTACTTTCTTGAGGGTTACAAGTTTGTCAAGGATTACTTCTCATCACTTTTGAACTTTCTTCACTTTCACCTTGTTTCCTAATTTCACTTCACTTTTCACTTTCTTTTTTTTCTTTTTTTCTTTTTTGCATTTCAATTCACTTCAGTTTTTCACCTTTTTTGTGCTTTTCACTTTACTTCAATTTTTTTCCCCTTCCATCACTTTATTTATGCATTGCCCCTTGCATAGGGGGTAATCCTTGACATAGGTTACGTTGAAAGAAAACAACTTTAAAGGCCTAAAAGGGGTGGGCAAAGGGAAATGTGTTTAAGATAACAGAATGATGGTCTCTCTTCATCCCAATTTCCATTGTTCAATTATGGGCAAACATGCAACATCACATATTGAGAATCAAATCAACTTGAAACTTTGAGAACTTATTATAAAACTCAAACCGCAGCAAACGACTTTATTGATGGATTAAAAGAGAGTACACGAATTGAAAGACTCATTAAATTGAAGCAACAAAGACACTAAATTGAAATAACAACACTTCTGAATTGAAAAACACACTGAAATAAATAAATAAATAAAACTCTTATGGATGCAATAACAAAGAATAAAATTCTCGATCAATCAACCCCAATTAGGAGGAGGCACACCATGGTAGTCAGGAAGATGATTAGTCTTGATGTTTGGGTGGTTGATGGGTGGTAAAGGGACCCTGCCAGATTGAATGGGGTCTTCAATGTCATGATGGAGATGAGTGCACTTATCAGTAGAATGACCATGGCTCTGATGGTACTTGCAATACTCAATTGCATTGTAATTTGAAGCAGAGGTGTTTGAAGTATATCCTCCAAGATCTAATGGCTTGATGAGTCCTTTGGTTGACAATTTTTCAAGTGCTTGGGATAAAGTCATTCCCAATTGAGTGAACTCTCTTCGAACATTAATAGCACTAACTTCACTTGTCTTACCACCATTGTTACCACTATTACTTGAATACCCTAACCCAAACTTCTTTTGAGATTTTACATCACTCTTCTCAATAAGTCCACTATTAATAGCATCCTCAACTTGTATACCAGCATCATACAAATCAACAAAAGTCTTCAAAGGAATTGGTGCAAGTTGACACCCATAAGTAGGTAGAATGTTCTTCATGACCATCCTCTCTTGGTCTTTCTCACTAGGAAGATTAGGCATCTTAGAAGCTTTTCCTCTCCAACTCATCAGAAAATAAGAAAATGACACATTGCTCAATTGCTTTGTAGTCTCCAAGGCTCTAAGGCTCACATCCAATTGAAAAATGTATAAATATTGTTGTGCAAAAGCTTCATTCATCTTATTCCAATAATTCATATTAGCATTTTCCAATGAGAGATACCATTGTAGGGCTACACCATTAAGAGTTTGAGGGAAATACAAAATGATTTGCTACTTGGTAAGACCTAAAAGCTTCATGGCAAGAACATATTGCTTCAAATGATTCTTAGGATTTCCAGTTCCATCAAAAGAATCCATCTTTGGCATCTTGAACTTTGAGGGGAGTTGGACATCGGGAAATGGACACAATCCCTCAATATTAAGCATGTAGTCCTCCATACCTTGGGACCTCTCTTAATCATACCTTTCATCTTCTCAATTTCTTGATTCATCTCTTTGGTTTCTTTTGACTTTTCTTTCTTTTTAGGTTCCTTGTTGATCTCAGCCTCTTTTTCCTCAAACTCATCATCAAAGATAGAGTCTTCATCTTGAGGTTCTTGCACTACCTTCTTCTTCTTTCCTTAAGCACCTTCAAGATGGGGAAGCCTCTCAATGATAGGGCAATCATTCTTGCCATCATTTCTTACATCTCCATCAAAATATCTTGGTCACTTGATGCCATTTGGTCAACAGAACTAAGATCAGTTCTTATGAGGGAATTATCAAAAGTTCAAGACCAAGAAGGTTGTGCAATATTCTTTTTTGGAGCAATGATGGGTCACCTACAAAGACTTATCCTTATGAGAAACATTTCATAAAGATAACCAATAACAAATTTTACATTCATTTCCTACTTAACCATGCCCCTAGAATGAGAACACAAAGAATAGACATGACCCAAAAAGATGAGGCCCAAAAGAATGAAATTTGAAGACACAACAATAAAGACACTAAAAGATAACTAACCTTGACAAAAGCATGAGCCTAGTACCCCTAGACAAACAAGAGTGGACCTAGGGCCCTTGACAAAAGATAAAATAAGGTAACAACCTTAGATGACATGACATACATAAGCCTAAAGCTCTAAGACAAGAACATGGATGGGCCTAAGGCCCCAAGACACAACAAAGATGGGCTTAATACCCTTAAACAACACAGGGACAGGCCTAAGGCCTAAGATAAGGAAAAGACAAAACAAGAATGGACCTAAGGCCAAGACAACACAAGAATGGTCTTAATGCCCCTAAATAAAACAAGAATGGGCCTAAAGCCCAAAACACAACAAAGGATGGGTCTAAGACCCAAGACAATACAAGGGTGGACTTAATTCCCCTAGACAAAACAAGGATGGGTTTAAGACCCATGACAAGACAAGACAAAATACGGATAGGCCTAAGGCCAAGTCACAACAAAGGATGGGTCTAAGACCCAAGACAACAAAAGAATGGGCCTAATGCCCCTAGAAAAGATAAGGATGGGCTTAAGGCTCAAGACAAGACAAAACACGGATGGGCCTAAACCCAAGACACAACAAAGGAAAGACTCAAACATCAAACAAAAATAGGCTACTAGAATGGGTCAACCGTCGAAAAAATTTTATTACTAAAGAAAAACACAAAATATTTTTTTGGAAAATTTGATTTTGAAATAAACTCTTTTTTTGAAAACTCAATTTGATTTTTTCAATTTACAGAAAACTCTTTTTTTTTTTTTTAGGAATTTATATAAAAATAAATCTCACTAAAAACTCACTTTATTTTTTTGAAAAAAAATTTATTTTGAAAGCAACTCTTTCTTGAAAAAAAATATATTTACAAAGAAACCCACTCTTTTTATTTTTATCTTTTTGGAATTTACATTATAAAAAAAATAAAAAATAAAAACCTAATAGAAAACTCACTCTCTTTTTTTTTGTTGAAAATTTATTTATTTATTTATCTATTTTTGGTAAAACTTCACACTTTTTTTTGAAAAAAGAAAAAAAAAAACTTAAAAAAGAACTTGAAAACTTGAACAATTTTTTTTTTTTTTGAGAACATAAAAGACTAAAAAAGATTGACCCATTTTATTAGCCAACAAACAATTCAAACAGAGCACATACATGCACACACAATTGGGTAACCCTACATGGTTGGGTTTTAAGCTCATCTACATGTGGGTAAGTTCAGTAGGTCGCTCAGTAGGTCACTCACAACTAGGCGAGCCATGATTCCAACCGAGGGCCTAAGTGGACTTTCATGGATTGGTGGCAAACTGTTAACATACTCAAAGCCCATTATAGGCAATGGAACAAATTGTGAGTTTGTGGGATGAACTTCGAAAGACTTTGACCCGAATGGAGCGTACTCATCTTCCCACTCATCACCAACCGATGTGAAAGGGACAAAAGAACCAAGTGAAGTGTGTGCAAACAAGTATTGAATAAGCTTTTATTAAGATTAAGAAATAAGACACATTGGAATCAAACTCTCTATCCCCAATGGAGTCGCCACTATGGGCACAATGTTTTTCTCCTTAAAAAGGAGAGTATGCCTTGGCTGAATGGACTGGGCAGAGAAAAAATGGAGTTGTCACCTAGATTAGGTCTACAAACCATAAAATAGCACCCCTACATGAAAGGACTAGTCTTACAACCAAAGTATGGGTTCAGAGTTTAGGAATGGAGATAGGAAGGTGTTAGGCACCCAACCCTATCCAACCTATGGGTTGGCTTCCAGTCATTGTGTCTTACGTCTTAATCTTATTAAGGGCATATCTAATGTTGTTCACATACACACTAGCATACATGTAGCAATCAACATGGTATCAATTATCCCAAAACCCTAACATACATCTATCATGTTAACTCACATCAAGCCTAGCATACATCTATCATGCATATCATATCATCCCATCCAAGGCAGCAAACAACAATACATCAAAGACACAAGTTATTGCATTCTAGACATCAAGAACACATCATCCAACCAAGCATGTTCAACTCATCATTAAATACATATCCAATGCATGTTCATGTGGATGCATGACTTACCATACTTACCTTATTGCATCTCAGCACCTATGCATCAATAAATGGACATGTGAATGCATGTTCATGGTATTAAAGCAAGAAAAGAAAAAGAAAACCCTAATCTAGCATGTTAAAGGCAAACAAACAATTAAACAGAGCAACAAAGACTCAAAAACATAAAAAGGAGCCAAAACAAAGGCATATGACACAAGGAAATAAAGAAAAAAGAAACTAAAAAACTCAAATTGGGGTTTTTGGGCTGAAGTATGCTTGCGCATACATAAGCCTGCGTACGCGAGCTAGTTGTATGTGTACGCATACTTTAAGCTTGTGTGCGCAGACATGCCCCTAGAAACCTTAACCCATAAACACAAAAACAAAGCTGAAACTAAAACTAAGGAAACTAACAACCTAACATGCTTTAAAACGTGAAAACTACATAAACGTAAACTAAACAAGTATATTAAAACATATATAACAAATAAATCAAATAATAACAAAAGGAACATAAGTTATAAAAGATCCAAATCAAGGGGGAACCATGAAGAGAGACTCACCTTGCATATGGAACACAACTTGGTTGATAGTTAACCAACCCCTCAGTGCCTACAACACAAGGATTAAGTTAAGAGAACAAGAGAATTAAAGAATACAATAGTTTTTGATAATCACAACTCAAGAACAAGATTAGTTTTGAAAAAGGTTTTGAGAAATCAAATTGGGAAAATAGTTTCTACCTTAAAACTAACTAAAGAGAGGTTTTAAATTTGTAAAAAAAATAAACAATAAAAAAAAGGTGCTAAGAGGCTGTCTGTGAGTTTTAGAGAAGAGGATTAGGGTTTTAGAGAAGATTGAGGCAAAAAAATAACGCTCTCTAGCTAGGGTTTTAGAGAAGATGGAGGCAAAAAAATAACTCTCTCTAGCTAGGGTATTAATTGGAGACATAAGATGAGTATTTATAAGTTAAAATTAAGCCTTTTGGGGCTTTTAAATTATCTTTGGACATTCCAAGGGTCTATGGGCCGGCCCACATCAAAGCATGATATTTTGGGCACTTAAAATGAAGTTTTAAAACTCAGAAAATCAGACTACCCAGTTGACCCAACTTCAAATGGTCATAACTTACTCAATATAAGTTTAAATTAGGCAAAATTTGTGTTCAAATTGAAGCTCAGGATGTCTACTTTCCAATAAAAAAAACCCACTAAAAAATTCTTTGTGGATCAAAAGTTATGATCAAAATAGTGAGCAAAGGTCAACTTTCAATATCCATTTCAACTCGATTTGAGCACTTTTGAGTTGTGATTACTTTCAAACTATTGTGAACTCTTTAATTACCCGTGTTTGACATATGTCAAGATCATCATTGGGGCTGGGGACCAAACTTTATTAACAGGTACAAAATACGATGTCTACAAGGCTCCCTATGAAGAAAGTTGCTTCCCTTCTATGGATAGCATCCAAACCGTTGAGAGTTTTGGCCAGGATCATGCCTACGGGACTTCCCCTCTCTATATTGATAACCACTAAAAGCATCCTTTTATCTACATGAGGTGTGTCATGTACTAAGAAGTACCTCACAAGAAGGCATGGACAAAAGGCATTGAGATAATAAGAGCATTTTTCCCTAGCCAAAGGAGCATTCTTTTAAGAAAAGTATGTGAAAACCATGCCGATATTCAAATTGTTAAGATTGCACCATCTCTAAGACATAGCAAGAGGAATTCCCAAAGGTTGATGAGCCATATCAGAGAATCCTCGTCAGTAGTGGGAAGAATGAGAGTGCTAACGTCAGGTTCACCCATGATTGTACAAAATTCTTCAAGAGTAGGGCATAATTCCACACCATTAAATTGGAAAACATGTTGAGTTGGGATCCAAAATTTAGCAATAGTACAAAGGAGAGGTTCATCCACTTTTATTTGATGGTAGGGAAGGATGCAAGAAAGGCCAAGAGGGATGAGAGCATCTTTGAAAGTGGAACCAAGCTTCTTTATCCATGTCGAGACCTCCAAAGGGGTGAATTCTGCCATTGGGGGACCTTACTAAGTGTTTCCTGAGTATAGAACACATTTTATGGGGGTTTGGAGGCTCGAATGACTATTTTATACTTAAAAGAGGCAGTTAGGATTTTTTGGCCCGGGGCATGCATGCATGGTCAACACCTGCATATGCATGCATGTGTATGCGCGCGTAAGGAGGAAGGCAGAGTAAAATTCCTTTTCCTATTTGGAGTGTGATTCCTCCATCAAGGCTTCTCCCATGATTCCCACAACCTAGAGAACTACTCAAGACACAATCAAGCTCAGATTTCAAGTGTCAAGGACCATGGAAAATGAAATTGCATGCAATTATCCCCATGAGTTGTAAATTAAGTACATGTCTCAAATAAAAACAGAAATGTAAAAGATGTTTTAAAAATAAAATCCAATGTCTATAATAAAATCCAAAAAGTAGAAATACATGCTAAATAAAAAAAGAAAAGGAAATAAAAAGGAGAAATATGTTGTATGTCTATGTCTGTGTGTGTTTGTCTGTTTGCAGGATCATTACTAGTGACGACTCTTCCTCGGCTAATAGTTGGAAGTAGTCTCAAAGCAGCCAACGCCAACACCATTATCGCCATCATCATCATAGTCACCATCACTAGGGTGAGCAAACCCTCCAAGACCGTAGATCTACGTGAAATACTCAGTCACCTCCAACTTAAGGTTCCCAGCAAACCAGACAAGCTCCTCATGCTCCTCTATAATGGGTTGAAATTTGAGAAGAAGACAGTGTTAGAACGACTGTTGAAAGATGCAAGAAAAGATAAGACAAGGATGAAGGAGAACCCACTACTTGTGTACCCTTAGGAAAAGGGTAGCGTATGACGTTTGTGTTACGTCCCACTGAACACTCCTGAGCAAAGCCGTAAGGGCTATAAGCATAGACCGACCAGGGTAGATAAGGGGTCAATAGGACCACTAGCAGCATGGTAATTCTGATATAAGCATCATATTTAAGTATCATTATGTGTAGAAACACAAGAAAAGAAGAATGAAGGGGAAATGTTAAGGAAAGGATACATACATCCTGAATGAGGGAAGGCATGAGACGAGTCTCACTGAACTCATCATAATCCGAATCATCAACAAGCCGCCTGGCATAAGGAATGCCATTCCTCCAAAGCTGGTATTCGGCATCAATCATAGAAAGCGAGGCAAGCATGAACTATGGAGGATCCATTGGGACTTGCGATACATCCTCACTCACCTACTGGCAACATAGCCTCTCCAATACGTAAAGAACCCTCATATCGGCACCCTCAAAAGGCTGGGTGATCTCAGAAGTGATGATGGCTGCAGCCTCTAATTTAGGATCTGCAATAGCAAGAGCACCTCCCCATGGACTCCAAATGACCTGTGACAGCACATAGGGTTAGATGAAGAATCCTAAAGGCATGCAAAAGAAGGCAACAGGGAAAAATGAATGTTTAACTCACCTCCTCAGAAGAAAGTCTGTCAAAGTGAGTCCTAACTGAGGAGAAGCTCCTCAGATCCACCTCCACTCCACGAGCGATAAGACCTTACTTCATGACCCAGCACTGAAAAGAATATGACAATTTGTGAGATGACAATTTGCAAGAATGGGTACAATTTTCAAGGTATGGATATGAATGTAGTTTGCAAGATGATGATTTGCAAGGTACAAATATAGATACAGTTTACAAGACTATAAAGCATAGTTTTTAAAGCCTAGATGACATATGAATAAGCGCAATTGCAAGAATGGGAAACACACACATTGTAAGGTGCTAGAAATGATGAGAGAACTAACCTCAAGGAGCTTCCAAGGTCATACCAGTTGGCGCAGAGTCCATCTATTGAGTAGGTCCAAGGATGGGTGTAGGTAAGCAAGGCATGCCTAGCCCCAATTGACCTCCTAAGCCTCCTCAAAATCACAAAAGAGGGACAACCACCTCAGGAACACTATCTACCCCCTATTGGCGAAGATATATGCCCCTAGAATATACAACAAGAAGGCCCTAGCCATCCAGGCACAGTCATTAGGAGTCACATGTAGGAGAAGCTTGTAATCTGTCACAATGTCATAATAATGGATCGTATCCATTAAGTACCTTCTCTCGAGCAACTCTATGCCCAATTGCATGCCCGACAATCCCCCAAGTTGATAAGCGTCCCATCACACCTAAGGCTGGTCATCTGGTGAAATGCATAAGGAGTCACGGTCATCTCCAGATCAACAATATGGAA
This sequence comes from Castanea sativa, assembly GCF_040712315.1. Classification (NCBI taxonomy): domain Eukaryota; kingdom Viridiplantae; phylum Streptophyta; class Magnoliopsida; order Fagales; family Fagaceae; genus Castanea; species Castanea sativa. The sequence continues at coordinate 16,217,166 of NC_134020.1, forward strand.
GGTGTGGGTAGTAACTCACCACCTCTTAGCCAAGCACTGCACCAAAATTGCACTGGCATGCGGGTCTAAGGCATAAGGACAATTCCCTCGAAAGTTGTGATGAAATTTCCCCTTGGAGTTGATAAAACCCACTCATGAGTGAAATCAACACAAGTTCCTGAGTGAGTTATGAAAGAGAAGAAGAAAATTTTCCCTAGTGGATTACACATTAGCAAAGACTTCCTCGTAGGTCAAAATCACCACCAAAACTCCCTAGCGAGTTATACTTTCCCTAGTGGACAACACACCATCAAAGACTTCCTCATAAGTCAAAATTACCAAGAAGGCTCCCCTGCGGGTCACCAATACACTCCTTAACAAGTCATTCTCTACAGTAGGTCTTTCACCAAGGACTTCCTTGTATGCCAGAACACCAAGGCCACTTATGTACATATCCTCCGAGAAATGAATATACAAGCACAGGTTCTATACAAGTCAGAAGAGAAGAATTAGAACTTATGCACATATCCTTCGAGAATTGAATATGCAGGCACGGATCCCATACAAATTACAAAAGAAGAATACATATCCCCCTGGAATTGAATATGTAGGCACAAATCCTATGCAAGCTAGAAATCGTGCACATATCTTGAGGGAGAAGAGGTAGAGATAGAGATAGAAAACAAGGTCACCCTAAGGCAAGAGCCTCAGCAGAACAGGTAGAGATAGAGTTGGAAGACAAAAGGCGCAAGCCACCCGGCGAAGTTTGAGGCAAGACCCTTAAATGGACACCACAAATATATATATATATATATATATATATATATATATATATATATATATATATATCCTTTTAAGCTCGTAAGAGCACCTTGTTTGTTTGGTCAATGGTTGTGGCTACTGGCCATGTTTGTTTTTCTTTTTTAGTGATTCTAGGATAGTAAGTCACTCGTCTTTTGCTTGCAATTGGAAAAATATATTCTGCGATAATGAACCTGTCATTTCTCATTTCTTGAGCAACAAAGGCAGAAATTCTGACATACGAATCCCACGCAACTCTGCAGAGTTGCACCCTACCCTATGTATGTGTGTTGTGTGCCATGTGTGTAGGTTGGGCTTGAGCCATACGTTGAAACAAAATGTTTTTTTTATCTTATTCTTTTGATTTTGGTAACGGATCTCATGAATCAAAAGAGAGGTATCTGTAGACACTACATTTTGTACCCCTTACGAAACGGGCCCCCGTTCCCTAATGATGGTAAAATTCTAAAACTCAAGGTTAGTTTAGGACCTGATCAAAATGAAATTGACTTGAGGAAGGTTTTTATGGAAAATATAACTCTTTTATGAGCTAAATAAAACTATTTTTGGAAAATAATGGCCACAGAAACCCGAGGGCATGCGTATGCATACGCATGCTCCAGACTTGTGTACGGAAGCATTATGCATGCGTACGCATGTTAGGGTTCCAAAAACTATGAAATGCAAGTTTTCTGCATTAAAGCTGTGGTTTGGATTGAATCCCATATCGTTTGAGAACCGTTCCAAACCCTCATTTTCTCAATATAAAAATTTATACATGGTACCATTTCAAAACACAGAGAAAATACTATACTAAAGGAAAACAAATGATTCACTAGAAATAGTGAATCAAAGAGGGAGTTTTTCTGCATAAAAAAAAGGGAGTTTTTCACAAAATATCCTCAAGTCAATTTTTTCTAATTAGGGCCTTTTTTGGCCTTGATCTTCGAGATTTAAGATTATTAATCACTTTTTTATTTGACTGTGAATAGATTGACTAAGGGGAATCGTCAAAATCAAGCTTAGACAGCTTTGTGTTTGAGGTATTGAGTTCTAACCTTTTCTTTTTCTTGCTTTGTTTATGTTTTATTACGTTTAGATAGCCTAATGTTCAATAGCTTTCTATTTTAAAGCATGTTAAGTTGTTAAATTTAGTTTTATTCTGTTTTTTGTGTTTCTGTTTCTAGGCTAGGGTTTTTGGGGCTTGTATGCGTATGTATACAAATGGGCTACGTACGCAGGCCTATGTATGCGCACACATACTCATGCCCAAAAAACCTTAATTCAATTTTGTTTTCTTTTCCTTTTGTTTTCTTTCACATGTTTGGCCTCTGTTTAATCTCTTTTGTTCTATACTTGAGTTCCTATCTCTCTGTTTTGTCTTGTTTTAGTTTGTTTACCTCTTTGATGCTAGTTAGGCTTTTGATTTGTTTATTTACAAGGACATGCATATGATATGAACATACATTGATGCATAGGTGCTGTGGTGGAGTGAGGTAAGTCATGAATTCATATGAACATGCATTTAGAATATGTTGTTTTGATGACAAGTGTGAGTATGTTTGTTTGGATGATGTTTAGACGCAATCACATGTTTGTTTAATCTTACTATGCCTATCTTTCTGCCTTGATTTGATATATACATGTTGCTACCTTGGATGAAATATGAGATGAGATGCATGGTGAGATGTGTGTTAGGGTTTCAATGCTATCTATGATGTGATTGTAGGGTGTTGGACTGGACAAGATGCATGTTAGGGTTTTGGGATGATTGATGTTATGTTGTATGCTTAGATGTATGCTAGTGTATGTGTGTGTGTGAGTTTAAGATGCAATATTGAACATGCTTTTAATGAGATTAAGATATAAGATACAATGAGTGGAAGCCGACCTATAAGTCTGGCGGCCTTGGGTGCCTAACACCTTCCCAAGTCGTACCTAAACTCCGAACCCATAGTCTAGTAGTAAGATCAGTCCTTCCACATAAGGGCGTCATATATATGGTTCCTAGACCTAAATTAAGTGGCGACTCCTTTTCTTTTCTCCACTATGGTCCACTCGGTCGAGGTGTACTTCCCTATTGCACCCACTTTAGTCAATTTCATTATAATGCAAAAGATAAAATATCATAAGATTATTTTTCATTGTAGTATGTGTAAAGTGTCATAGTAATGTCTTTTGTGAATGCTTAGATACAAGCGTGATTTTGGCATAATTACTTGTATACATTTGTTGAGGTCTAAAAAAAAATCATGATAAAAAAAAGCCCAAAGAAATGGCACATTGGGCCAACCCATGGGAAGCAAAAATTGAAGAAAAAAAGGATTGGGCTTCCAAAAGAGAAGGATGCTAAAGCCAATGGACTTGAGGCCCAGGATCCATGAAGAAGCAAGATTCAGAGTCCATAAAACAAAGGGAGAAAGGAAAGGAGTCAGCCCGCAGAATTAGAGAACCTAAAGAAAGTCCAATAAAAGGGGCTGGGCCAGGATCTCGGAGACTACCTAGGACCTTTGGGGTGTGCAACACAGCTCAAAGGGAGATCAAAAGGCACCAGGAACGAAAAGGCAGATGGGTCCTTCTCGAGCATACAATGATGCAGTACGAAGCCAGAGGGCTTGGAGAGCAAAGACTCAAGAGCAAGAGGTCGGTACCTCGAGGAACCCAAAAAAGAGACCCATGAAAGGAAATAGTTAGGGAAACCTTCGATTCAGTAGAGAGGGACTTGGCTTATTGGGAAAGATGACAAAAGGAGAAGGGTGGCTAAAAAGGGGCTAAGCCTGAAAAGAGAAGATAGAGAAAACTTGGAGGGAGCAACATTAAAGGTCAGCTCCCCCAAAGGCACCTCAAAATGGAAGGTCAACCAGGCACTTTTGAAAGAAAAAACACCAAAAGAAGAGAGTTGTGGGAAACAAGGAAAGAATCAGTTGTCACGGCTGAAACAAACAAGGGCTCTGGTACCCAGGGAGCCAAGGGGGAAGAATCAGTGGTACCCCAGAACCCTAAGAGTGACACTATAAAAAGGGGAAGTAGCCAACGTTGAAGGGCATTTAGCAATAGTGAAATCATATAGAATTATTGAGAAAAACTCTGTAAAACTCCAAGAAAAGTAGGGAATTATCTCCCGGTATCCTAGAAACAGCCACTGCAGTACATACTTGGATTCAAAAGGATTCAAATTTTGCAAGTCTTAGAGGCTTAGATAATCATCTAAGTCTGTAATTTTTTAGCTTATTTGGACCTTGTATCACGTCTTAGTGAGCACATTGTAATCCATAACTAAGAAAACTAATGAAATGTTTCTTATTGGTCTAAGGATCCCGAACAATTATTTTGTATTCCCTTTGTTACATTTGTCTTCCTTTGCTGTTTTCTTGTTGATCAATACATATATTCTCGCTTGCTAGTGTATACGTATTGCAGGAGTCTTGCCCTGTGCACCACTTGGTCTGTAAACAGCCCATTTAGCTGTGGTAAACCAAACCTAGTCCCTTCAAACTACAACTAGAGGGCCTGGAGTCCTTGTTTAAGCTTGGGCCTGGATACTGTTCGAAAATCGTCCCTCACAACATTCATATATGTTCACATTCACATCTTCATGCATATCTTCATGCATGATTTAGACCCTATGATAGTCAATTTTTGAGCATGTATGGATTTATCATAATGATATGAAAGCATATTCATATTTATGGATATTCACATATTTACATGTTCATGCATATGTGTGATGTATTGTGAGGATAGATGCAAAGATGAGCTAGTGTGGCAATATGTTTTAGCATTGATGTATGCCACATAGTGTTAGCTTGCAGTGGTAACTCCATGGAACTTTTTTTTTTCCCAAGGTGGTCATTTAGAGACTTAAATTAAACCAATTTCATAAAAACAAAACTTGAATATATTGACATTGCAAAGAGAAAAAATCATGCACAAATACATAAAGTTTTGAAATTTTATTTTACGAGTTTTTATATTTTGAGATTGTTGTATGATACTTTCATCATCAATGCAATCAACTACATTTTTTTTCAATGAACACAACCAAGCAATCATTAAACTATTGATCTCTCATCCAATTCCTAACATCTTACCTAAATAAGGAACAATATAAACAATATGCATCATCCTTGTTTTAAGATCTGTTTGTATTATTTAAACTAATCAAGATTAAATCGACGCAATACTTCACTAGTTTCTTTTTTTAGGGAAATTATGGCCAAGAGGTTGACAATAACCTCTTTGTAAATATGATCATTTTATTTCATTCTAATCATTAAGATGAAAAGACAAGACATTATTTCATAACTTGTAAAGAAAATTATTCAAGTCAATACAAATTTTTTTGGAAGATGAATCTTGCAATACAAGTGATTTTCTTATAAGAAATTCGTCCATATTACTAGCAAAAGAATAAAGTATTAACTATAAGTTCATTCAACTTATTCAACTTAAGCATTCAACTGTTATATTAATCATGTTCAATAAAGTATCATGCATTATTTTAGTGCATACACATATATACCAAATATATCATATAAATCCAACAAATTCAGCCAAAAACTAAAGTAGAGGAAAACAAATTTTCCTAAAGTAGAGGCTAAATTTCCCTAAATTTTTCCAAGTGTTTAATTTCCTTCGAGTACCCTAAGATACAAAACTCCTTCCTTGTTCCCCTATACAAAAAATTCTTCGTACTTTCCTTTAAGCTGTCTTGGTGGATAATTCCTTTGGATCTCCCCAAAAAATAAATAAATAAATAAAAAACCTTGAATCCCTAACCCCCCCCCCCCCCACATCAGCTACATGGGCAACTATCAAGCTTCTACGGAACTTCATCCAACCACCACAACCACTATCCATGTTCGCCCATTCCTGCGGTAGAGGCAAAGATAGAGGAATATGAACATGGTCATAATTCTAAGAATTAGAATCAATAAGTTGAAGGAAGTAGGTATAATATCATAAATGATGTACCATGCAAAGATGGATGTTAGCAAGGGTGTTTGTTAAGATTATTCATCAAACATTTGTCTAGAATGTTGGGAGTGACTGAAACAGAAGGATCAATAGCCACCCGTCTATGAGGAAAAATGTATCTTGAAAAAATGTATCACCAATGGAGGATGGACCTACACTTGAAGCAACTTGGGAACCCAATGTGTCATGGGTGGCCTCAAGAAAAAGCAGTGTGGCCGATACCGTACCGGTACCGGCCGGTACATGCCGTACCGGCCAGTGCACCGGTACCGGTACACTTCTATATTGTACCGGAAAAAATACCGGCCGTACCGGCCGCGTACCGGTCATACCGGCCAATTTCGGGCAATACCGGCCGGTACTGGGCGTATCGGCCGGTACAGAAAAAAGCTTTTTTTTTTTTTTTTTTTTAGTTTTGTAATTTTTGAATTTTTTTAAAGGCATAATGGTAATTTATTTACATTAACTTCTTAGTATTATTTGTTTTCTTAGTATGCAATGAACAACTAAGCTTTCTATTTTTTATATTGTGTTTTTTTTTCTTTTATTTGATACTAAAGTCTAAAATTATGAATAATTTGTTCTGAATTGAGGTAATATTTTATAATAAACTTTTATATTTACTATAATATAAGTGAAATATTATATGTTTATAAACATGGTTCTAAAGATTTTGGTGTGTGTGTGTGTGTGTGTATATATATATATATATAAAATAGCGGTAAACCCGAAACGGTACACCGGTATTGACCGGTATCCGAAATATATCGTACCGGTGGCTAAACCGGTACAGCCTCCGGTACGGTATTGACTTCCTTGAGAAAAAGGCGTGCTCTAACTCGCATTAGTATGGTGACTAGGATCATCATCAGATAATGTTTCCTCTTTACTATCGAAATACTCCTCTATAGAAAGCTCAGGATTGATCATAAATGCCTTAATTCGTTCAGATCAATACGAAGTCGAGCTAAGTTAGTCAAGTAAGCCTTCAAGAATATGAATATCACATGCATGCATGACATGAACAAAAAAGGAATTTCAAGACAAATTTCCTAGAAAATCCAAACCATCCCATTTGGATTCAAATCGACCAACATTCGACTAGTATAATCATTTGAATTCAAATCAACCATGGTTTGATTGATCCCTTAGATTCAAATTGACCATGATTCGATAAATCCAACCCCCCTTGGATTCAAATTAACCATTATTCGATTAATCTAACCTCTCGAATTCAAATTGACAACGATTCGATTAATACAACGACGTCCCAATTAACCCATTTTTCCTTTCTTGTTTTTTAAATTGACCCTAAATGGTTTTTAATCATCAAAGAATCTCATGAAGGAGAAATTATACAATCCTCTGGTGGACCACATCATTTGTCCACTATCTTACTAAAAGACTCCCACTTGTTTAAAATTGCTGAGTTAGTAATAAGTTTTTGTTTAAATAAATTTTTTAACTCAGCAATTTTAAACAGGTGTGAGTCTTTTAGTGGAATGGTAGACAAGCATTAAGTGCATGTCTTTCTATTCCAAGCATTGTAAAAACAAAATGTGGTTCTTGTTGGAGTAAGTGTGTTTCAAACTCTTAATCTATGCTTGTGTCCCACATTGGTTAGAGATGAGCTCTCATATAGGTTTATAAACCATAGCACCTTGAGTGGTAGATTGAAAGAAATGGGCTAAGGGTAAGGGTTAGAGTTGGGCTTAGGTTGAACTTGGACTTGTCTCTATCTCTCTTGGGCCTCACTCCTTTTCTTTCCTTTTGCCTTAGCCCAATCTGATTCTGCCCGTTGGGGCATTTAATTTGCAGCCCGTTGGGGCATTTAATCTGCAGCCAGTTGGTTGCACAGTAGCCGTTGGTGCACAACCCAGCAGCCCTCACATCTTAGTTTAAAACCCTAAAAAATCATACTATTCAACACACATAATTTCTCTCTTCTTCTCCAGCCGTATCCATTTGTTTTCTGCTCTCTTTTTTTTTCTTTGCTGCACAAAAACTTCAGCACAGAAAATTTCAGCTTCAATTTTTTTTTAAGAAAAGGAAAGGCAAGTGAGGTTGTTCCTAGTTCTACTTGATTGAGTGTGTGATCAACTTGAGGAAATTACTATAGTCTAATCTTGGGGGGTTGTTTGACCAAGAGAGCCATTCACACCGAGTTCTACTCCGGGTGGCACGAATCAACCTTTAAAGACAACGTATTTTGCGTGATTCTATAGTTTGTGATATTTTTCTAACTCTATCTATTTATTTTTGTCATTGCTAAATTTTTTAGGATTTGTATTGTTGAATCAAAACTTGTTTATTTAGCCATATTTTCCAACAATTTTAAAGGTAGATTAGTGTGTTTTAAAAATGAAGAAACAAGTTGTTGATTCTCTTAAGGTCATTTCGGAAATTACAAAGCTTGAGGCTTTTGATGGAAATAATTTTAAGCATTGGAAAGAAAGGGTTTTGCCCATTTTGGAATTTACCCGAAATTGATCGGGTTTTTTATGAGCCTAAACCCGAAGATGATCCTAAAAATATAGCAAAGTGGGAAAAAACAAATAAATTATGTGTTCATACTATTAAGTGTGGTTTATCTAACAAGTTGTTTGATAATTATTGTCATTTTACTTGTGCTAAAGATTTATGAGATGAACTTAATGGTCGTTATGGGTTTGAGGATGAGGGTGCTAAAAAGTTTGCTACGGCTAAATTTATGTCATTTCAAATGGTTGAGGAAAAAAGTGTTTCTAGCCAAATTGAAGATTTTCAAAAATTAGTATCCGACTTAGCTAAAGAGGGTGATGTCTTACTCGAGAGGTTTGTGGCTCATGGCCTTGTGTTTAAGTTGCCGGACTCTTGGAAAGAGTATAAACACCGGTATAGCCACCATAGAACCTATTTGAATCTTCAACAAACTATCGTTGATATTCAAATTGAAGAAACAAATAGGATGTCGGAAAAGGTTTCTAGAGCTAAGGAATTTACTTCCAAGGCTAATATTGTAGAGGGAGGACCCTCCAGACCTCCACAACATAATAAGAAACATGATTTCAAAGGAAAAGGAAAATTTCATAATAAAAATGGCCCAAATCCTCAAATCCAAAAGAAAAAGGGTAATTGTTTTATTTGTGGCAAGGTAGGTCATTATGCGGCAACATGTAGGGCGAGGGGGAACTTCAACAACAATAAGAACAACAACAAAGGCTCTACATCAAATAAGGCAAATGTGGTGCAAACCGAAGAGATCATTGCGGCCGTGGTGTGTGAGGCACACTTGGTGACAAAAGTGAAGCAATGGGTAGTTGACTCGGCTTGTACAAGACACATTGGTGCATTCAAAGAGGAGTTTAGTTCCTACACTCCTATGGCGGAAGGCACCGTATGTGTCTATGTTGGGGACAATAGGTCCGTGCCGGTGAGTGGTAAAGGGAAGGTACTCTTGAAGCTAACTTCCAGTAAAACTCTTTCACTCAATAATGTCCTTCATGTACCTCACTTTCGACATAATCTCATTTCGGTACATTTACTTGGTAAAGCCAGTATTAAAGTCTTATTTGATGGTGGCATAGTTACCTTAACTAAGAATGAAGTCTTTGTTGGTAAGGGCTATGATGATGAAGGTCTTTTTGTACTTAATGTTGATCAAGTTATTAATGAAAGTGGTTCATCTTCTTGTGCTTACTTAGTTGATTCCATTGATGTTTGGCATGGTAGACTTGGACATGTTAATTTTGGCTATATAAAGAAAATGAAAGAATGTGGAATTATTAACTCACTAAATGAAGCTAATATGGACAAATGTGAAGTTTGTGCCGAAACTAAAATCACCAAGAAACCTTGTAAATCCAGAACAAGAGAAACCAAGCTTCTTGGATTGGTACATAGTGACTTGGGTGATTTAAAACACACAATGACTAGAGGTGGTAAAAGATTTTATGTGATCTTTGTTGGTGACCACTCTAGGTTCACTAAACTTTATTTACTAAGAACCAAAGATGAAGCTTTGAAGATGTTTATAAAGTATAAAAGTGAAGTTAAGAACCAAAAGAATAAAAGAATTAAAAGACTTAGAACCGATAGAGGTGGTGAATATGAGTCTAATCCTTTTAAGGAATTTTGCGAACAAAATGGCATAATACATGAGGTAACTCCACCTTATTCACCGCAATCTAATGGAATAGCCGAAAAGAAAAATAGAACTCTTAAAGAGATGATGAATGCTATGCTTATTAGTTCTGGGCTATCTTCCAACATGTGGGGGGAGGCCATTCTTTCGGCTTGTCATATTCAAAATAAAGTACCCCATAAGAAAACTGGTAAAACTCCTTATGAACTTTGGGAAGGGCGTAAGCCTAACTTGGAATACCTCAAAGTGTGGAGGTGCTTGGCTAAGGTCATGCTACCCGAGCCTAAAAGGAGAAAGCTTGGTTCTAGAACATGTGATTGTGTGTTTATTGGTTATGCTTGCAATAGTTCGTGCTATAGATTTCTTGTCATCAAAAGTGATATATTAGAATCATACACTATTATTGAATCCGAAAATGCCATATTTTTTGAGCATGTGTTTCCTTTGAAAAATAAGGAAAAAGTATTGCATGATTCTATTGAAATTTCTAATGACTTTGTTGATGATGTGCAAGAAATAAGAAGGAGCAAGCGAGCTAGGAAGGAAAACGATTACGGTAACGATTTTCTTGCCTATGTTGTTGAAGATGAACCTGTAAGTTACTATGATGCAATTAAATCCGTAGATGCACCTTTTTGGTTGGAAGCAATTAATAATGAATTAGAATCTATTATGTCTAATCATACTTGGGAATTAGTTGAGCTTCCACCCAAGGTTAAACCTATTGGTTGCAAATGGGTGTTTAAAAGGAAATTAAAACCGGATGGTACAATTGATAAGTTTAAAGCTTGCTTAGTAGCCAAGGGCTATAAGCAAAAACATAATGTGGATTACTTTGATACTTATTCTCCGGTTACTAGAATTGCATCTATTAGAATTTTATTTGCCATTGCTTCTATTTACAAACTTGTAATACATCAAATGGATGTTAAAACTGCTTTTCTAAATGGTGATTTAGAAGAAGAAATTTATATGGAGCAACCCGAGGGTTTTGTAGTTCTTGGACAAGAACGTAAAGTTTGTAAGTTGGTTAAATCTTTATATGGTTTAAAACAAGCACCTAAACAATGGCATGAAAATTTTGATAATGTTATGCTTACACATGGGTATGTGATTAATGGTGCTGATAAATGCATATATAGCAAGTTTATTAATAATGAAGGTGTTATTATATGTTTATATGTTGATGACTTACTTATATTTGGAACTGGTCTTGATGTTGTGCATGATGCTAAACACTTTCTTGCCTCTAATTTTGATATGAAAGACTTAGGTGAGGAAAATATAATCTTGGGCATCAAGATCGTTAGGGACAATGATTGCATTACACTATCACAATCTCAATATGTAGAGAAAATTCTTAAAAAGTTTGAACACTTTGATATGTCATCTATGTCTACTCCTTTTGACTCTAAGGTTCACTTGTTTAAAAATCGTGGTGATAGTGTTTCACAAGATAAATATGCACAAATCATTGGTAGTTTGATGTTTTTGACAAACTGTACTCGCCCTAATATTGCATATGCTGTTGGTAGATTGAGTAGATATACTCATAATCCTAGTATTGAACATTGTGATGCAATATCTAGACTATTAAGATATTTAAAGGGAACTTTTGATTATGGTTTGTCATATTGTGGTTATCCTGCTATATTAGAAGGATATTGTGATGCTAATTGGATTTCTGATACAGATGAGGTAAAGTCCACTAGTGGATATGTGTTCACACTAGCTGGAGGGGCTGTCTCTTGGAAATCATCCTAGCAGACTTGTATAGCGAGATCCACCATGGAATCAGAGTTAGTAGCCTTAGAAAAGGCTGGGTCCGAAGCTTAGTGGCTTAGGAGTTTGTTAATCGATATACCATTGTATACTAACTCTATTGCCTCTATTTGCATGCATAGTGATTGCCAGGCTGCCATAGCACGTGCTAAGAACAAAATCTATAATGGGAAAAGTCGACATATCCGATGGAGGCACAATATTGTGAGGCAGCTCATTGATAATGGTGTAATGTCCTTGGACTTTGTAAGGTCAAAAAGGAATTTGACTGATCCTTTGACCAAGCCACTAGCAAGAAGGCTGGTGAGTGAGACATCGAGGGGGATAAGACTGATACCCAAATTGTGACACTATGGCCAATGCCCAACCTCTATGATGGGTGATTCCACGCAAGGGGTTAAATAGGTAGAGGTCATTTGTGGTCCATATGGGGACTGTCAGTTTTATGTGTTCCGCTATCTCATTGAGGAGATTAGTGATGAGTCCATCCTTATGGTGTGAGACAGTGCTAAGTTGCAGATTGTTAGAGGTTGAGCTCTAGCTCTTAATGGATCCATAGTCCCTACCTGTTGGGATGGGGTGTACTGCACACACTCTTGATGGATGCCACCTATGTGGGAGTGGAAGTTGTGCCACTTCCTATGAGACTTGGGTAGGTCTCTAGAGCTCTCATGAAACCCAGTGGCGCATGGCCTGTATAAGGCGCCAACCCGCTTATGGAACAACCTTAGTAAAGAAAGGTATGTGGGTGGTAAGTTTGGTTATCTAATAGCTTGGTTAAACGAGTCTAACTCTACCATTGTCTAGTAGTTCCTACTTATTTATCCTAAGTGTGGTTAAAACCTTATGGTACCATATTGATGCATGTCTTCTTGAGTTTATTGCCTTTCCTAGTTTAGTGTTTGTAACATGTGGGGGATTGTTGGAGTAAGTGTGTTTCAAACTCTTAATCTATGCTTGTGTCCCACATTGGTTAGAGATGAGCTCTCATATAGGTTTATAAACCATAGCACCTTGAGTGGTAGATTGAAAGAAATGGGCTAAAGGTTAGAGTTGGGCTTAGGTTGAACTTGGACTTTTCTCTATCTCTCTTGGGCCTCATTCCTTTTCTTTCCTTTTGCCTTAGCCCAATCTGATTCTGCCAGTTGGGGCATTTAATTTGCAGCCCGTTGGGGCATTTAATTTGCAGCCCGTTGGGGCATTTAATGAGCAGCCCGTTGGCTGCACAGTAGCCGTTGGTGCACAGCCTAGCAGCCCTCACATCTTAGCTTAAAACCCTAAAAAATCATACTATTCAACACACATAATTTCTCTCTTCTTCTCCAGCCGTATCCATCTGTTTTTTGCTCTGTTTTTTTTTTCTTTGCTGCACAAAGATTTCAGCTCAGAAAATTTCAGCTTCAATTTTTTTTTAAGAAAAGGAAAGGCAAGTAAGGTTGTTCCTAGTTCTTCTTGATTGAGTGTGTGATCAACTTGAGGAAATTACTATAGTCTAATCTTGGAGGGTTGTTCGGCCAAGAGAGCCATTCACATCGAGTTCTACTCCGGGTGGCACGAATCAACCTTTAAAGACAACGCATTTTACGTGATTCTATAGTTTGTGAGATTTTTCTAACTCTATCTATTTATTTTTGTCATTGCTAAATTTTGTAGGGTTTGTATTGTTGAATCAAAACTTGTTTATTTAGCTATATTTTCCAACAGTTCTTATATGACGCCTATATTAAATGCATGCTTGCCGACATGAACTTTTCTTATGCAGATCAATACTACTGTGTGGAAGTTGGTAGTTTTTTGCTCTATATGACTATACATATGCAGCTTGTTATCCAGAGACAGTGTGATGTAGTGCAATTCAGAAATTTTATTTTTTATTTTGCCTTTCGTATTTGTGAGAAAGAGCTATTTGGGTGTGTTAGGATTTGGGTTTTGCAATAATACCTATACACTAATTTTGTACCCCCAAATTTGTTAGTAAATTTCTCCTTACCACAACTTGTGAACATAGGCCAAAAATTGAGCTATATATGTAAATTTTTGGTGTTCTTTGTTATTTGTGTTTGTGTCTTTTTTTTTTTAGTTATATTCGTTCATATTATTTTTATTATTAATTTTTGGAGAGCTTTCTAAACCCATAATATCTTATAATTAATTTTGTGTCACAAAAATTTGATACAGTTGTAAAAATATTATCCTACATAGGTTAAATCTTTTTTTTTTTTTTGGTGAAACATAGGCTAAATCTTTTTACATGCTCTTTATTGCACATTTTCAGACACACTTGTAAAATCATCTTCTTAAAGCACGATTTAAGTTGATATGACATTGTATCTCGCGTGTGTGTAGAAAGCCAAAGAAAGAGCAGAAAACGCTAACTGCACACACACGGAGTGAGAGGTTGATGTACCAAAGTAGTATCAAAGGAAAAAAAAAATTTTAATTTTATTCAATATGAATAACAAAAGACATAACAATGAGCGAGAGAGAGAGAGAGAGAGGTTAGTGTACTATTGTAAAGTACATAACCACGCACAAGGAGTTTCTGACATTTTGTGATAGTAACTCTACACTGATTTTGTAATTTTTAAATTTACAGGTGAAATTTTTATCTTTTCTTTGGACGTAGATTAAAAGTCGAATGCCGTAAATCCTTGATACTCTTATTTGTATAAAAAATAGCTTCGATCATATTATTATGATGATTATTATTAATAATTTCAGGAGATATTTAAAAAAAGTCATAATATTTTTATAAATAACTTTTTTGTGGGGTGATGTTGAAGTTTAGAAGAGCATTACAATTTACGACACATATATAAGACGGCTTTAAATTAGTTGACGGTTCCATTTGTTCATCCCACAGGCAAAATCTAAAAAATATGAAATGGCGTTCTCTTCCTGAGAGAGAGAGAGCAGATGTACATGTACAGGGCAGGGTGAGAGGGAGTGAGTATTTTTTTTGGTTGAGATAGTACACACAGCTCAGCGAGAAGAGAGCAACACCACCAGCCTGTCCTTTCTTTCTTTCTTTCTCTCTCTCTCTCTCTCTCTCTCTCTCTTTATGAGAAATTGAGAATAGAGATGAGGCTTGTCCAGTACTCTTATTCCTCTACCCAGGCCCAGTACTCTTCTTATTCCCACTATTCTTTTTTCTCTTCTTCCAAACCCAAGCTCTTCTTCAGAAAACCCCGCTGGCCTCGCATGGACTCCACTCCTCATCACCGAAAGACTAACCATAATCACAATAGCAAGAAGAAGGACAAGATTGTTGTTATCATGGGGGCCACTGGGACAGGAAAATCCAAGCTTTCCATCGACTTGGCCACTCGATTCCGCGCTGAGATTATCAACTCCGACAAAATGCAAGTCTACAATGGCCTCGACATCACCACCAACAAAATCCCACTTCACCAACGTTGTGGCATCAATCATCATCTCCTCGGCGAGGTCGACCCAGTCCTCCAAGCCGACTTCTCACCTCTCGATTTCCGAAACCTCGCTGGCTCAGTCATCTCCGACATCGTTTCCCGAAGAAAACTACCACTAATCGTAGGTGGCTCCAACTCCTTCGTACATGCTCTCCTTGTCGACCGGTTCGATCCGGACTCAAACGTATTCGACCCTTCGTCCCGCTCCGTTCCCTCCTCCACTCTAAGGTACAACTGTTGTTTCCTATGGGTCGACGTGTCAATGAGGGTCTTGTCGGAGTACCTGTCGCTCCGAGTCGAGGACATGTTCGACTCGGGGATGTTGGACGAGTTGACCGAGTTTTTCAGCGAGTTTCCGGGTCGGTCCGGGTTGAAGAAAGCAATCGGAATACCTGAGTTTGAAAATTATTTTAAAAAATACCCACCACGACCGCGACCGCCACATGGGCGTGGAGGTGATGGTGGTGGTGGGGATCCGGTGCGGACGGAGGAGGCATACATGGAGGCCGTGAGGGAAATAAAGGACAACACGTGTCAGCTAGCAAAGAAGCAGATAGGGAAGATCGTACGGTTAAAAAGGGCAGGGTGGGACCTACGGAGATTAGATGCCACGGAGGCGTTTCGAGAGGTTATGTCAAATTCAAACGTTTCGGGGTCAGAAATTTGGGAGAGGCAGGTGTTGGAACCAAGCGTGAAGATTGTGAAGCGATTCTTGGAGGAGTAGGTTGAAAATTCCAGCCTTTTCCAGCTATTCATTTAGGTTTGTTTGGGTTTTTTTTTTCTTTTTCTTTTTTTTTTCTTTTTTGGGTTTCTCTCTCTCTCCCTCGAACTCAAACTCTAACTCAAACTCTAACTCTAACCCATTCATTCAATATTCTTTTTTTGTTCTTTACTCTTGGAAATAGGGTTTGGACTTTAGAAAATTGGGTTTGGGAGGGTCCTCAATTCAATTGGGTTGGACTTTAGGGGTTGAGTTAGGTGAATGGGGCAGAGAGAAAGAGGACCAATTTTGCTCAATATTTGCGATAGTGAGTTGAAACTTGAGAGGATAAATTCCAATACTAACATACGAAAAAAATGAAATTGATTGCAAAAACTAACTGTGCATTTTTTTTTTTTTTTTGCTAACTCTAGCTCTATCACTTCCTATTATTTTTTTAGTGCATGTAGAGACATCAATCATATATCACATTTGGCGTGTGGAGTCTAGAATAATCACCAACTCTTATAGCTCATTCTTTCAATAGCGTCAGCCAGCTTCGGCCACATGTGGTTACAAATTTTGCCTTTATGATTTTCCAGCTTTTGGCTGCACACAACAAAATGGCTTTTTTTTTTCTCTTCTTTTTTTTTTTTTTTTTTTTTTTCCTCAAGGATAAACTAGTCATATTAACTTCTTTAATTATTTGGGTTTAGTTAACTGATGTCTTTAATACATTAGATTTACTATAACTTTTATGAAAAATATAAATTTTTTTTTTTCATATAAAAAGTTTCTAAAATTATTTTCTAAACTAATGACCTTTAAGTCATTCATTAACAAAATCCAATTTTTATAAACATCTTTGTAAATATATCTTTGTAAGTATATCATCTTTAAGGATTGCATAAAAGCCTTTAACCCTATTTTTTAATAGTGATTCGCGATAGTCATCATATCTTTAAACTTAATCCTTAAACTTTGGGCTTCCTCAAGTTTATTATTTATTAACTAGATATTTCCTAAATTAACTACTTAATATGGAATGGTCATATTAAACTCTGTTTTATTAATGAAATCCGATGCCACGTCTTACCCAAAAAAAAAAAAAAAACCTGATATTCATTAAAAAAGTAGTAAACAAAAGATTAAAAAGAAGATAAACCTAGATATTTTCCTTCATATTAAAAGAAACTGAAATTTTGGCTGAAGTTTAATGCATGTACCAGTTCTTTTTCCCAGGAAGAGAAACTGGGGGCAGGGGAACTCATCTGCCAAAATTGCACTGCTTTTATATGAAATCAGAAATACATAAAGAGTGTAAAAACAAAATATGATTCTAAAAAAAAAAAAAAAAAATGAGTGATGAGTAAGGGTAATGAGTATGAGTACATTAAGAAGTGTGTTATAGGAGCATGGGCTGTTTGATACATATATTTAAAAAACAATTTTCAAGTTTAGGATATTTTTTTAGAAATATATGTAAGTAAAATATTGGAAATTGTTGTTTAAAATCTTGTATTAAACATCCTGTACATTTATTGGGAATGTGGTCCAAAAATCCAAGTACCAATGGACAGGTTTTTATAGTTAAGCCAGGATGTGGTAGAGGATACCTTATTTCTATTTTTGTACGATGAATTCAATCCCTTGTCTCTATCAAAATAAATTACAGTGGAGAATGACAACTCGGATTTTTCAAGTTGTGTTAATTTAATTCTTTCCAATCAATGATTGACACGTGGAAACAAGAAAGAATCTTATGTGAAAAACAGGTGTCCAACCATTAAGAAGCCAAATACATCTTAAACTATTATGTGCTATTCCCATATTGCCCAAAGGTATAGCTATATAATAATCTAAAATTTAAAATGAAAAACAAACAGTTTTAGGCAACGACCCAAAAAATTAAGAATGACTTTTTTCTTTTTTCTTTTTTGAGGAAAAATTAAGAACGACTTGACAACGCATTTCTCAATAATTAATTGAGGTCATGAAAATGTGTCCCACAATAACTTTTTTTTAATATTTATTTTTTATAATATTTCTTACAATAAGTTATAGTAAGTACCAAAATACAAATATAAATAGATAATAAGATTATAATTAATAGAAAAAACCATTCCAACTCTATACCAAAACCTTATTTGTTTCTCAAGATCCTTATACCTTAGAATCAAGGTTGAAATCTTTCCTCCCACATTTATAATAATTAAAAAGAAAACAAAATAATTAAATTTACTTATTTATAATTTTTAATCTCAGCCTCTAAAATTTATGGAACCTCTATTGTAGCAGTTCTATTACATTAATGCAAGTAAATTTAGGCTAGATCTTTAATTTTTACTTTTTTAGTTTTTTTGTTTAAGTTAGTCTTGTGGTTAATTTAGTCATGCAATGATCACAATTAATCATGTATGCATCACTTAATCATTATACCTTAAATTAAGCTATCAAGTTGAGGTAGTATCAAACCCTCAATTCTTTAAAAGTTCAAATAAAAAATAAATACCAAATTTCAGTTGTCTCAAATCAAAATTATTCAGTTGAATAAAGATGACAGATGTAGATAAACTAAAAGCCATGAATATTCATTTTAGTGGAAATAAAGAACTTTTAGCATATGAATTTGAGGCTCGGCATTGGATTTATGGCATCTAATTTGCAAAGTGGCTGTACATTTTAGGTGCAATAATGTTCATGTGAGAGTCTTGGGTATTCTCGTTTATCCCATTTTTATACTTTGACTTTATGTGCAATGAAATCTATTTTTATTTTTTAACCCAAAAAAAAAATGGAACTTAATAGTTTTGATAATTAAGAGGCAGATATACCTACTACTAAGTTCCATCTTCTTTTGCATTTACGTGAAATTTGTAATGCAGGAGCCTTTTAATTTGATTTTTTGTTAAAATATGTGCTTTTTTTTTTTTTTCCAAATAAGTTGTTTATTTTGAAAATGATTGGTGTATTTTTCTTTTAGATTGTTAGAGGTTAACTATATTTATATGTTATTTGAGCAGAACAATCTCCGATCGATGTATTACTTGTAAAAATAATCACCATAGAATACTATTTTCGTTTTACAACTAATTGATTCTCTAGAGTGTAATAGGAATCTTGCATATTCTTTCTCATCCAATCATCCTATTCTGTTGTATAACGCAAAGTTTCAGGAGGAGCCACTGAAAATATGTCTAGATCATCATCATTATGTCAATTCAAAGGCATGTGGCTCTTTCCTTTGGTTTCCATTATCAGCTAGAGAAGTTAACTTTAGGTTCATAGCACGGGTAGTTGATATTGAATTGGGTCCCAATTATAGGTTGCCCTACCTCTATATCTCCTATCTAGCCATCCAGCTCATTCGATGAGACTTAAAATTAATTAATTAATTTCACTGTAGTTGACCATTTTTGCATCAATATATAGATCTGTCAATGTGGCCAAAATAAATAAATAAAAACGAACGATGTTTTTCTTCCAAAGAACTGCAACCTATAACCCACTTACTAGATATAAGTTTCTTCGCATGCTAATATGGCCCAACAAACAGCAAATTTGTTTTACAAAATAACTTAATTGTAGTTTCTTAAGGTGATGTATATTTGGTTTTTTAATTAAGTTTCAACACGTGGTTGCATTAACCAATAAAGTACAAACTATGAATAACTTTTTCTTTTTCAAAGATAATTAAATTCAATAAAATTATATATTTGGATTTAGTTCATTAAATTTTATTAGAAAACCTAATATATTATACCTAAATTTTATCTGATCTCTTATGGGTTGTTTGCAAATAATGTGTCACCATTATTGAGAACAATACATTTATGGATTTTATATGTTGTATACAGAGTTTGGCTTACTTGTAGTACTTTTTTAACTAGAGATGTCCTTTTGTTTTAAATATACAATAGCAAGTAGCAATAAATTTTAATCTTCACCTTTTATTTAGTTAGTGAGTGGCGTGACAGTTTCTCATTAAAATAAAAAGAGATTCTAGTTTAAAGGTAAGCCAAACTCTTATATACAAACAATAAAGTTGTCTCAAATTTCATTCTTAATTTGATTTGGTTTGTGTTTTTCCTAAGAGTAGAAGGAAAGTCTACTCCTTGTTAAATAAATAAATTCTAATTCTTTGTCTACCAAGACATGTATTTCTAGTAAACAAAGGAATTACTATTGAAATCTTATATAAGGACAGTGATACAAAGGGTTTGGTGGCTTTTACCAAAGTGACCCTCCACTTGTAGAAATGAGAAGACTTTTAGAAGAACATGAATGGGTTTAATGAATTAGATTGAGAGAGTTCCATAAATAGTTTGTTTTTTGTGACTGTTCTTTGAATATGTATCCTCTCTCATTAGTTTCATAAAAAAAGAATTTTAGGATTGATCTAATTAATAATTCTTCTTTCTTGATTGCAAAATACTTAGATTTTGCGGTGGAAAAATATATTTTTTCCCTTTTATTTTATTTTTCTTAGTTAATTTACTAGTTTTAGTTATAATTATAAAAGTTAAGAAAATAAACAACAGGAGATTAACTATATTTGTATGTTTGGATGTTGATATAGCTAAAATGATGAAGAAAAAAAAATTATGTTTTGAAAATCATCTTTGTTTTTTTAATTGGTTTTATAATTCTAGTAAATAAAACATGATGATGAATAGTTTCAATAAGTCGAATTGAAAGCACTATTGTAGTGTCAAATTGTTTCGTTTTTGCATTTTCTTTAAGTTGTACTCATACAATTTTTTTCTTCATTTTTATAGTTATCAATTCATCATTTTTTTTTAAATTTAAATCTGTTTTTATTTTTATTTATTTTAATTTTAATTAGTTGCTAGATAGAATATGAAAACATAATTTGGTTGTATAAGAGAATAGAGTAGCCTCTAACTTTAGAATGAAGAAAAATTGTTAGAAAATTAAATATCAAATCAATTATAGATATTTTTGGGATTTTATAAGAAAAATTTAGAATAACACCTCAATAAATGATTCAACTGAAATGTATTATGGGATACTTATTCTATTTTTTATTTTATTTATATTTTGTTAACACTTAATATATGCTAGTTTTATTTTTAATGTATTATTTTTATTAATTTAATATTGTTAATGTGGGGAGTAAAAGGACCCAAGCGGGCATTTGGGCTCTTGGGCTCTAGCAAGGAGGGCCGATCTGTTCTTGGGCTAAGAATTTGTTAGTACCACGGATCGGCCCATACGCCGAGGGTCCAAGGACACATCCGAGGGTGAGTTCCTCCTCAGACAGACCCAAGAAAGCTTGTAGATTCAGTATGAAGTTCAGGGCAAAACTCTGGAAATACTATTGGTTAAGAGGGGGAAACCCTGAACCTTCTAGATACACCGATGTTAGAAAAGTATCATGAGCCAAGGCTGCCACCTCCACATTAAAGACTCTGCACCTACCTCCCTGGCCGCATTAATGGGGAAGTGACCCCTGAACAGTAGAACTGAAACTTTTGGTCACTATTCAAAGGCACTAAGGGAAAAAATATCTAGGGGGGAGGGGGTTTGAGCAACACGTGGATAAAGTATCAGGAAAGGAAGTATTTAAGGGGGGTGAAGGCCAAAGAAAAGGGGGTGGTCTGTAATTAATAAAGAAATTAAGAATTGTAATCTTTAAGAAAGAAAGAGAAATAATACAAAAATAATCCTCGGCTCACGTCCGAGGAGGTCCACCTGCAATTATCATATCTGTATAATAGTGGCTATAGTAAAAGGCTATTATTCTAGTTGTAAAACCATTAGTTTTTATTTATTCATTTAATTTTGTAATAATTTATAAGAGCAGAAGTTGGCTGACAGAGGCATGGGAAAATATCACTGATGGGCATATGCCCATATGCTCTGTCCCGCCAGCAATGGCATATGGCCCATAGGGGAGGCATTTTCTCGAGTTCTTAAAACTTAAAAATTAAGTCTAATTATTTCATACAATTAAATTGATGACCAAAGCTAGCTAGAATGAGCAACTAAAATCTCATTATAACATTGTTGTAATTTTCTTTTCAAAATCTATAACTACCCCGTAGATAAAAACACAAAACCTTTTACTGCTCTCTGTTTTTTAAAAATAATTTTTATTTTTATTTTTTCTGATAAGCTTAGGAACTTTATTAACATAGAGCAATGGCATAACATAACAATAAGTATATAAATAATTGCAATGGTTATTCACAGATTTTTTCATAACTGTTGAGATAACAAGTTGTCAATCAATTAGGAATCATCACATATTCTTGACATATACTCCAAAGTTATTAGAGTAAACAAACTAATTTAGCGCACTGTCTAGAGCCTATTGCGACTTGGAATCATCACATATTTACATGTACTTATAAATATAAACAAAACCACTTGCACCAAGCACAAAATGCAACAATGCTTAGTATTCAAATTGCTGCGGTGCATGTGCAATGTGCACGAATAAGCTTGAAAAATTTAGAATACTAGGATTTAGGGACCATGAATGAGAGTGATATGTACTGAAGTACTTGTAATTAACAAAAATCCATGCGTATTATAATTACTCTAGCAAGCATGTTTGTACATTCCCACAAGAAACAAATTGAGGAGAATAAGAAAACAAGAATAGCTAGGTTGGTCCACAAAGGTTTGAATTCAAGCAACAGTCTGGGTCTGTTTGGATAGAACTTATTGTTGAAAACTGAAAACTGAAAACTGAAAATACTGTAGCAAAATAATTTTAAAATGTGTGAATAGTACCGCGGGACCCATTTTTAATGAAAAAGTGGCTGAAAAGTGAAATTTGTGGGTTCGTGAACAGTGCACGGATGCACTGTTCACGGAAGACAAGTCAACATCTGCGGCTGGAAAAAAAAAAAAAAAAAAAGGCTTCAAACGCAAAACGCAAAACGCAAAACGCAGCCCCCTTTTCAGTTGAATCCAAACACATTCAGATTGTAATAAAATTATGATTAAAAATTTGCAATTACAAAATTTGTACAGTATAGGTGAATAATGCCTAAACGAAATTAGTAGATATGAACTTGTAAACAACTAGGAATTAGAAATATGGGGCAAATGGAACTATTTTATACTGGCTAATCATAGCATGCATTGGCAACACACTGGAATGAGATGTTTGCACACTCTTGAAAGGTTCTTCAAGGTCTACATGTATTTTGATTTGCTTTGAAAAGCTGTCATATATATAAATTATGTAGTTGTAATTAAAAAATTACTATAGTGAAACATCTATACAACTACAAAACCCAAAATCTTAACTGTAAAATGAGACTTATTTTTCATTTCAATTTCAAGAAGATCATCATCCATTAGAAAAGCATGAGACAAAGAAATTGAAATAAAAAGATTGACAGTAAGGGGTGGGTCCCATAAAGAGCACCTGTGGTATACAAAATTGAACCCCGTGCAAGTCATGGCCAAACCTGTTGGTTTTAATTAATGAAGCTGTATCCTAGAATGTTTGCTTCAAGAAAATTAAAAACCAATAGAAAATATTTAAAAAACAGAAAGGGGAATTGATCAAAAGTGTTTATGGGAGATCCAAGATTACAAGAAGGACCAAAGGTGTGAAAGACAAAAATATCGATAAGAGAGTGTCTCAGTGCTCCTGAACAAAAATGTTTGCATATACACCACTCATAATAAACCATTGCATTACAATATGCATTAGGTACAGAGGAAAACATGATGGTTTTGGCAGCAGAAACCAAGAGCAGAACTTCTCTGCTAAGACTCAAACAAAGAGAGAGAAAGGCAAACAAGTCAAGTCAGTGCGCGTGCGGTTCCTTTGCGCATGATCCTAAAACTCAGTCTCATAGTAATTTTTTAATGACACATTTTTATGGGGTAGAGAGAGCGTGTGTGTGTGTGAGACAATACTTGATCACTGCATGTTCCAAACAATATTGGTGCTATGTCTCATAGATTGCTGTGACCATTTGCAAGCACAACGAGAACATCGCGGGTTTTGTGAATTGCAATTTTTCATGCCACATTTTACTAATCAATTAATCATTACTACCCTTTTCTACCCAGAGCTTGTCTATGCTGACTCAGTTTGACCACATCACGTACTTATACTTCACTCTTAAGTCTTAATAGAAGGGCATCTTTGTATATGCGTACTCACCCTAATTAATTTCTTATAACTCAAGTTACATTTTCTTTGTTTTCTTGACTAAATTTGAAAGAGTAGTTTAATCTTATTAAATGTAACACTTAATTCACCTCAACAATAGCTTTCATTGTTTATGAATATGTAAATTACTTTTTTGTCTACTAATAATAATTTGCCACTTAAAATTTGTTTTGAAAATGTTATGTACATAGTATTTTTCTACTTATTTTTTGTTAATAACTTGTGTTAGTGATAATAATTTATACCTCCGAATTGTTAGGATTAAACTATTTCAAATCTATATACCATAATGATTAAATTCAAAGTCATTAAAACTTGTAGTTCGTAGAAACTAGAAAGGAGGAGGTGGGGGGACTTACTAAAAAATGAAAAGAAAGAAAAGAAATTATATATAGCTTGGCCAAAAAGAATAAAGAAAAGAATTTTAACCTTGTAAAATCTGAGAGTTTTGGTGACTCTCTCTCTCTCCCTCTCTCTCTTTTTGATGTATGGTGACTCTTCAAAATGGCATCTTGCTATGCTGTAAATGTATGTGTGATAATTGCATAGTGCAACATCTGTCTATTGCATAAAATTATGTGTTTGGGAATGTATATTTATGGAACTTTGATGGAAGAATATATGATACATACTGTTAGGTTCTAAGACTTTATGAACTAATGTATTAGAATTTCACTTTATATATGTTGGCAAACCATGATCAAAACAATGAGTCTAAGTTTAAACTTGCTCAAAGTTTGGTTTAGTGTAAGTTTGGAATCGAGTAATTGTAGGAAATTATTGGTCAAATTCTACAAGGCTCGATCGATCAAAACTCACAGAACAAGAACTTTCTACAGTATTTTCAAACCAGCCCAAGCCCATATGACGTTTAGGGTTAAGTGTTTCACTCCAAGTATAAAAGGAAAAACCCTAGCTACGCTTTAGAAGTCTTTGTTGAGTTGTGTGTTGAATCTTTTGTGAGATCTAAGAGATGTTTACCTTTATACACACATAGATCTATCAAGATCAAGATTCACATCAAGAACTTGATAGTTGCTTCAGTTGTTGCATAAAGAACTTTCAAGAAGATCTAAAACTTTTGAGAGGTGTCTCAAAGTCAAAAGTAGGAGAACTTGTGGTTGCAGCAGATCAAGTAAAGAAGTAATCCGTGGACTCGGAGCTATCACGTGGTCGTGGTAGTAAGTTTTCTACATAAGGTAGCAATAGGATGTTAGTGGTCTAAGTCTTACTGTACAAACTTCAATTCTTTCATAGTGGATCTGTTTTTACCTTAAAGATAGCTAGGTTAAATCCTCCTCAAGTTTTTTACCGGTTAGGTTTTCCTAGGTCATTAGATCTTTGTGTTCTTTACTTTCGCATTATATCTGTTTTACACATATTTGTTTAACCTAAATTTAATTAACAAACTTGTTAATCAACTTGGCTTAATATTAGGTTAAACATATTGTGTTAAGGGGTCTAAAACTGAACAAGTGGTATCAGAGTGGGTTAGCTCTTGTGTTAGATCTCTTGATCTACGAGTTGATCCTTGACCCTTGTTGTCATGGAACATGGTCACTCTCTTGTGATCCCGTCATATTTTGATGGAAATAATTATACCTATTGGAAGGTTAGGATGAAAGCCTTCTTGAAATCTATAGATGAGAGAGTGTGAAATTCTGTTGAATACGGATTGGAGAAACCGACTACTCCTATTAGTGAGTGGTCAACATCTCAAAAAGAAGCAGTCACTTTCAATAGCAAAGCCATGAATGCTATTTTTAATACTGTTTCTATGAAGGATTTTAAGGAGAATCTTGAATGTTGAGGTTGCTCATACTGCTTGGAAAACACTCCAAACTGTGCATGAATGCATAAAGGCAGTTAAAATAAATAAGTTGCAACAATTAACAACTAGGTTTGAAAGCATTAGAATGTCTGAGGATGAAAGTTTTGATGAATTCTATGCTAAACTAAATGATATTGTTAATTCTTCATTTAATTTAGGTGAAATTTATGATCAACCTAAGATTATTAAGAAGATTCTTAGATCCTTAACTAAGGACTTTAGACCCAAAGTAACTACCATTACTGAAAGCAATAATGTGGACTCCATCCATGTTGATGAACTTGTAGGATCTCATCAATCCTATAAGTTAGACTTACCCAAAACCAACAAATCCAAATCAATGGCCCTTAAGTCAGTAGATGATGTTGATGATAATGGATTTAATGATGAACTCTCTTCTATAGAGATTGCATACCTTGCCAAGAATTTTAGAAACTTTCTCAAAAATAACAATAGAAGGGCGAGAGGTAAAAACAATGTTGAACCTAAGAACTTTAAGAAAAATGAACCAACTAAAATCAATAATATTGAAAAATCAAAAGAAAAAGTTGGTCAATCTTCTAGTAATTCTTTAGGTCAACAATGTTTTGGTTGTCAAGGGTATGGTCATGTGAAATTAGAATGTCCAACATTCTTAAGATCAAAGGGCAAAGCTATGGCTGTAACCCTTAGTGATGGTGAAGTTTCTGATCATGATTTTGGAAGTGATAAAGATGGAAATTTTTTTGCTTTCACAGCTACTACTGTAGTCAATGAAGTGATCTGGTTGAAGAGAACCCTTCTAATGGGGAACTCTCGGAGAGTACTGACTTGCAAGAAACTTATAACAAGCTGTGCAAGGTTGCTACAAAGAATGCAATGAGTGTTGATTTAAGGCTAAAAGAGATAGCTATTCTTGAAAAAGAAAAGAAAAACTTGTTGATAATTTTGCTTGATGCCAATGAACTGGTTAATAAGGTGAAGGCTGAAAATTATATGTTGCTTGATAAGATTAAGAACCTAGAATTAGAATTGTCTATTGCTAGAGAATAAACAAATAGGTCTGCTAGTTCTAAACTTGATTTATTGACCTAAAGAAAAGGTTCATGTTCTTAGGATTTGTTGATAGCATCCCTGTATCTGAAACTCATTCCAGAAACTTTGTTCCTTCTTCTGAACCATCTAAGATAGAAGTTGCAAAACAAAAGAAGAGGTTCCTGTTCCTAGGAAGATTAGGGTTGATCTTAAAGAGTCTGAGCCTAAGAATCCTAATTTACCTAAGGGTAAGAAGCATGATAGACCTTTGTGGGTTTGTCATTTTTGTGGAAAAGCTGGGCATACTCACCCAAACTATTTCAAGTTGCAAGCTGTTAAGCAAGCAACTAAGCAAAAAGTATCTGTGCCTCAAGCACAAGATCCTATGGTACTTATTAGTGAATTGGTAAAGGCTTTAAACCGTTATTCTAATGCTGGAGTTGCTCATCATTCTAATTTGAATAATAACTCCAAAGCCAAAGTTGCATCTAAGAAGTTTTGGATGCAAAAGACTCAATCTAATTGAGTCTTTTTGAAATGGTCTTTGTGTTTCAATTCAAAATCCTTTGTGGCTATTTTCTTGATTCTTGTTTTCCTTTGTTCCTAGAATTTGCATTGCATTACATTCATGCATTTCATATTAGGTTGTTTTTGTTTGTTTTTCCACAAAAAAAAAAAGGAAAAGAGGAAAGTGGAAGAATGTGTTTTGTATTATATATCATAGATGTGTAGTTAAGATTGGCCATTTTATCTTTGCATAACATGTCTGTGTACCTTGTTTAGCTTGGATGAACTTATTTTTCTGCACTTTGCTAGTATTAGCTATGTAGTGCATGTTGTATGTGAGTTGTTTAAAGTTTTTGATCACATGATCTTAATTTTGAAGTCACGTGTCTTTGATTGTAAGGACTAAAAAATACTAAGAGAAATGCATAAATAACCATCTCACCACTATTTACTAGCCAATCATAAACACCTTAGTGCATTTAAAAAGTTTTTGTGCTTGAGAAAGTGTAGCACTTGCACAAAACAAAAACAAAAAAATCATAAGGTGTTGCCTTTAAAAGAAAAGAAAAAGAAGAAAAAGAAAATATGCTTACAAAAATAAAACATAATATGATAAGGCAAAAAAAAAAAAAAAATGAATGGTTGCAAGCTTGTTTTCTAAGAGATTTAGGAGTTATATGATGTAACTCTTTAGGTGATAGTCACTTTCAAATTTACGTGATGAATAATGTAGAAATTGTGATTGATTACTATCTACATATCACCTCACATGTATCTCATGATGTTACTACTTGCTCACACTTCACAAGTTATTCTTTGCTAAACTTAGTACATGAAATTGTGTGTGAATTCGGCTTGGCCATCCAAGATTATATATTCTATGAATTTGATGCAAAATATGTTCAAGGGTTGAAAATTTGGGGTAAAAAGGATTGGAAATTTTGTTTTGAAGTTCTGGTGTGTAGAACTCATATTTTTGGAAAACTTTTAAACTCATTCTCATGCATTTCATTCATGAAATAATTTGGTTTGAGGGGTTTCTGCAAAATCTTCTGTTGTTTTTCAAAAAATCATGTTTTCCAGAATTTCGATCGATCAAAAGTGTTTTTCGACCGATCGAAATCCTTTGATTTTTATAGCTTGCTCTCTACTTGGTTCGATTGGTACTCGATCGGTACTCGACTGATCGAGTTTCGAAAAGAAAGAAAAATAAAAAAGGGCTTTCAGCACATGTTCTTCACTTTTTCAAAAAATTTCTCTCCTTATTGTCTTTTTCTCTCTCTACCGATCCAATCCAAGAGTTTTTTGTCATTTTCCTCCTCAAATCTTCAAAGGTTTTTGTCTTCAAGTGTAGGTAAGACCTAAATACCCTTTCCTTTTCAATTTATTTAAATTTTTCATGCATTTCTTCATGATTTTCGAACAAAGAGATTTTTGGGGTTTTTGATTTTCTGGTTGATTTTGTTCAAAATTAATCAATGGGTTTTTGTACTTAGATGATATATACATGATTGGGGGGGGGGGGGTTTGTTCAATTAAGCTTAAATTGATGAAATTTACTTGTGAAATTGATGGATTAAGTTATTTTATGTTGTTTTCTAACTAGTATAATGGTTAATTAATCAATTTGATTTGGTTTTGCAAAGTGGGTTTTTCAAAATTTGGGTTTTTGGTTAAAACTCTTTTGTTCAAGTCAATTGTGGGTAAATTTTGAAATATTGAACAAGTTTTTGTGCATCAGAACATGCACCATATGTGCATTCATTACATGCATCATATAGTTTGTTATTTGTTGATACACATTGTGCTCTAACCCTTTCTAATGCAATCTGCCCTTTGTTTGTTTGTTTGTTTGGTTTTTTTTTTTTTTTGTTTTGTTTTGTTTTATTTTTGTTTTGTTTTCCTCCCTATTCTTAGAGTCATGGTTAGGAAAACTAAAGCTAAGAAAAACACTGCCCTCTCCTCCTCTTCAAATTTTGAAAGGTCTAGATTTTAGTTTAAGTCTAATGAAGAAGTGAGAAGTTGAACATTTATAGGTCTGTTTGGGCTGAGAGGAAAGTTATCCTAGATGAGGTTAATCCTGAGATTCGTAGGAACTTTGAGAGTCGAGGTTGGTTGCCTCTTCTAGATGTTGAGCATCCTCCTCTAGCTGCTTTGATTAGAGAGTTTTATTCAAACCTCTCTATTCACTTCGATGATTCCAATATTCACTATGTGAAGACTTGGATAAGGGGTGAAGAGTTTGTCATTACCCGTGAGCTGGTGGCTTTTGCTCTTGATGTACCTTTGGTACAGCAGCCTGTATATCCTTATACATAATTTCCTCCTCTTGACGACATCATGTCTCTTGTTATTGGTACTACCATTATTTGGGGTACTGATCCTAGGATTACCACTCATGAGCTTATTAAACTTAATTATTTGTTCTTTAGGATTTCTTGTCATAGCATCTGGCCTATTTCTCACATACATACCATTCCCATTGAGAGATGTGCGTTTTTGTACGCTCTCATCGCTGATGCTCTTATCAGTTTTCCTACTCTTTTCATTCATTCTCTTGTTGAGGTTCATAAGAGTAGTGCCAAATCTCATGGTTTGTTTTTCCTAGTTTTTTATCCATAGGTTTTATGTTATATTTAGGTTTAGAGGACTTCCTCTCTTCTGAGCTTGTTCATATCATCACTCCTATAGGTGTCACCTTTCTTAGGCAAAGGACTGCTCAGCTAAAAGTTAGCTCTAAACGCCCTAGAGTAAAGTCGTCTACAAGTGATGCATCTAGAGACCCTCATACTAGCGATCCTCTAACTGAGGAGTTTGTTGATCCCATTGCTGTCGTGGATCCTCCACTATCTACATCATCATCTTCTTCTATGCGTACTATATTGGAGACGTGTCTCACAGTTCAGGCGGCGTACGGTCAGCTTTTGTTATATATACAATCAACGAGGTTGCGGCCTTATGAGCAGATTTGGCTGATGCTAGAGGTGATTCTCCACCGGCTTCACTCTCAAATCAGTTTTGATTGCCCTTTGGCAATACGTTACAAAAAGGGGGAGTGCATAGATAGGTGAGATGTGATTTTTTTTTTTTTTTTTTTGTTGATGAGATGATATATTTTTTGATGTAGATTGTATTTAGGAGCATATGATGTGATTATATATGTTAGGGAGAGACATTATTTTTTATGTTTTTGGTTTATTTATGTTTATGTTCTTGTTTCACAAACTATGATACATTGGTTATGATTTATATTATGATGTTATTCATGGTATTTGTCTTTTATTCATGGTATTACAGGTTAATTCATTCGAAACTGCTGTCTACTTTTGCAACTAATAGATAGGAGTTAGGTTGAATTGTAGTTTGGGCAATAATGTGTAATTGTGCTGTTTTTGACTGTGAGCATTTTATTTCGTGTAATGTGTTTTGTCATAGATTGCCAAATAGGGAGATTGTTAGGTTCTAAGACTTTAAAGACTAATGTATTAGAACTTCACTTTGTATATGTTGGCAAATCATGATCAAAACAATGAGTCTAGGTTTAGACTTGCTCAAAATTTGGTTAAGTGTAAGTTTGGAATCGAGTAATTGCAGGAAATTATTGGTCAAATTTTGAAGGCTCGATCGATCAAAAATTAGACTCGATTGATCGAAACTCCCAGAACAAGAATTTTCTGCAATATTTTCAAACTAGCGTAAGCTCATATGACGTGTAGGGTTAAGTGTTTCACTCTAAGTATAAAAGGAAAAACCCTAGTTATGTTTTAGAAGTCTTTGTTAAATTGTGTGTTGAATCTTTTGTGAGATCTGAGAAGTGTTTACCTTCGTATACACATAGAGCTATCAAGATCAAGATTCACATCAAGAACTTGATGGTTGCTTCAGTTGCTGCATAAAGAACTTTCAAGAAGATCTAAAACCTTTGAGAGGTGTCTCAAAGTCATAAGTAGAAGAACTTGTGGTTGCAACGGATCAAGGAAAGAAGTAGTTCGTGGACTCAGAGCTGTCACGTGGTCGTGGTAGTAAGTTTTCTATACGAAGTAGCAATAGGATGTTAGTGGTTTAAGTCTTATTGTACAAACTTCAATTCTTTCATAATGTATCTGTTTTTACCTTGAGGATAGTTAGGTTAAATCCTCTCTAGGTTTTTTACCGGTTATATTTTTCTGGGTCATTGGATCTTTGTGTTATTTACTTTCCGCATTATATCTGTTTTACACATATTTGTTTAACCTAGATTTAATTAACAAACTTGTTAATCAACTTGACTTAATATTAGGTTAAACATATTGTGTTAAGGGGTCTAAAACTTAACACATACTAAGCTGCAAGTTTCTACAGGATGATCAGAGAATTTCTTAAGCTATTATGTGATCAACTGTAACTGTATAAGTCGATTGGGAGACTTATACAGTTACAGTTGATTTTGGACCCCGTTTCGGTTTGTCCAGTGGAATGGAATATTTCGATACTGGCCGATTTCGGCGTACCGTTTTAAAGTGTTTCGGATTCCTAAAAATTAAATTATATATATTCTTGTAAAACATAAAATTGTCAATTCTAATAAATAAATAACTAAATTTCAAATAATACAAATCATTTAGTCTTAACTCTTAAGTCTTAAACATCAATATAACATCTATTTAACATCACACAATAAGAAGATTTACAAGACAATAACTAAACATCAAATAATACAAAACATTTAGTCTTAAATTTTATGTCTTAAACCTCAATACAACATCAAACAATAAGAAGATTTATAACAAGTCATAACTCATTATATAAGCCCATAATAATTAATAACTAATAAGCCAACAAAATTTATAACATAATATTAGCCATCAAATTTTTTTTTTTTTTTTTTTTTTTCCATAGGCCAAATCATGTACCGGCCGGAATTCACATCTCGGCCGGAATGGACCGGAATGGCCGGAATGGACCGGAATGGCCCGAGGTGGAACGTTGGGTATCCTAGTACCGGTTTGCATACCGGAACGAAAAATTCCGGCCGTTCCGGCCGGAACGGAACGGAACGGAATCAATAACAATGTCCCAATCACCATTTCTTTGTTGCAAACTTGCAATGCATTGTTTTTAAAATGTTTTCCACAGAATATAAATTCAAAATGGAGTCAAATAGGTTGCATAATTTGTGGCTCCGCGAAGCTATTTCACGCCAGTTGATAAAATTAGACTTTGCTGATTGCCTGATTGCCTGATTGCATCATCTTAAAAAAAAAAAAAAAAGGAAATTCATGAGATGGTGAGAAATTGGGCTTTGATTGTTTCATATCCAACCTTTTTTTTACATCATTTCACATTAAATTCATATTCTTTCATATTATGTGTAAAAAATGTGAATAAGTGGCATGAATAAGTGAA
The DNA here is from genome assembly GCF_040712315.1 of Castanea sativa. Classification (NCBI taxonomy): domain Eukaryota; kingdom Viridiplantae; phylum Streptophyta; class Magnoliopsida; order Fagales; family Fagaceae; genus Castanea; species Castanea sativa. Next base: position 16,249,857 of record NC_134020.1, read on the forward strand.
TTTTATGTGACACATTTCACATCAAGCAGTGTGAAGCAACAATTCCTGGTTGAAATTTTCGCTTAACTTTTGAGCAGCTGGTTGCTGCTAATATTAAAAGCCCGATAATAAAGAAGAGGAATTATAAGAAAGAAAGGCTTCAGGCCCGGGCCCAGCTAATCCAACAGATTTCCCCAATCAATTTCTTTTAAATAATCCCTACATATCGGGTCGCACAAAAATTTTTAGTACCACGAAAAAACAAAAAAAAATACAATTTTTGCTACAGTTATATACGCGGCATACTGTGAGTAATGAAGAAAAAATTGTGAATTTGTGTGAAAAAAATAGCCAGTTAATAACAGTTTACCATGTAGAATAGTTGTGGCAAAAATTATTAATTTTTTATGTAATACTATTAATAGGGTTGCATACTTGGTTCTTAAATTCCTTGGTTTAATTATCAATTGTTCTTTGTACCATATATGTTCCTTGAAAATGCAAAGTTACATTTTTCCCGCTTAGGAGAAATTATTAGGTTTACCAAAAGAATTGATAACGTAATCTTTCTAATCAATGAGATGATATCATTTATATAAATGTGTGAATAAGTTTCCTAATCAGTACAAAAAATAAAAAATTATTAAATAATATTATATTTATACAAATAACAGTATTTTATTAAGTGAGAGATCATCAAAGACTACTTTATCGGTCCAATAAATTTAATAATTTCTACGAAAATAAAACTCCGAATGCCTTAAAATTTGAGTTAAGTTATTTTTAGAGTTCCAATGTTAAGTTCTGAATTTAGCGCCTCTTTCATCCTGAGACTATACTTTTACTCTTGTTGCATGCTTGTGTGTGTCAGTGTCAAACACTAGGTTTATTTTATTTTTTTATGCCTAAATAAATTTTAGAGTAAATTATATCTTAGAACTTTTCTTCAGGATTTATTTCAAATTAAATTCTTTATTATATAGTTTCGGGTTGAACTCCTAAAAATTTAAATTTCCTCAAAAAAAAAAAAAATTGAACTCCTAATTTTAAAATTATTGCAAATTAAATCTTGACATTAAACCTAAATACAAGTGGAGGGTTATAGCATGATAACAACCAGACTAAAATTTAATCACTCTTCTATGAAAATGGCTAAACTATATATAAAATATTTCTCCATTTTCCTTTTATTAATAGCGGTTACTCATATTTTTAAATGGATTTCCTCATTCGAATTTTATATTTCCGTGTATTTCAATTGGTCGATCTTAACAATATTGTCATTTTAGCTGCACTCATTTATGAATATTGTAAATAGAAAATCCTATTAAATAAATGGAAACTTTTATAAGATTGTTGCAATACTAGATGTTTTATGGTACTGAATGTTTGGGCTGTTAAAAAAAACATATTTTGAAAAAAAAAAAAAAGGAAGAAGAAAAAAAGGAGAGGAGCAAATGAAACTTGCTGAAACTCATCTCAACTATACCTCAAAAGTAATAATCTATGCATGAGAGCTAGTTCTTGACTCCTCGTAACAGTTTTCCTTTCTTTCAAAGAATGAGATCTTCATTAAGAAACAAACAAATACAACTAATGTCGTTATCTACGTGCAATTAAGGCTACAGAAACAAACTAATATTCCTTGAGTAGGTCACTAGGTTGGCTTGGACAATAACATCTTAATGTACATTGCCCAAATTTGAGATTGGCGTGGGCTTCAATATCAGATTGAACTTAACCCATATCTCTAATACCCATTAATAGTACATTGTTTTAATCCAGGCCTGGCCCAGGTCAAGCACACATTCTAATTATATCAAATGTAGCCTCCAAAACATGTCATTATATATTACTAACCTCTACACAGTTGTGTTGGCTCTTCTATTTTTTGGTAATTGGATAATATAACAACCCCAAATTAGTATATATGAAATTTATTTTTTTAGAAAAAAAAAAAAATAGAAGAGCCTCTGAGCACGCACGATGCACGTGCATAGAGGCTACTTGTCTATAAAGAGGATGAGATGAACAATTTTGTAAGAACGTACTGGAAGAGGATGGGTGCTCCTAGTTATTGAGGGCCCTCCTAGAGTAGACTCTTTCTCCAAATTTTGTATGTCTTATCTGCTATTGTTTTGCAAATATTTCAAAAACTAATTGTGAAGTGAGATTAAAAAAAAAAAAAAAATGAACGTGATATATATATTTTTTATTTGTCAAATAAAAGGATAAAATTTAGAGATAAGCAGAAAATGTAATTTTTATAATGTGTTTTTGAAAGTGGTGTAGTGATATAAAGAAAGATAGGAATAAGAATAAGTAATTCTTTTTTAAATGAGCAGTATGATTTTTTTTTAATTAAAAAAAGTGGAGGTGTTTTACTCAGAATTAGAATTAGGACTTCTTGTGATGTGAGATTTAAAAAAAAAATGAACATGATTTTTTTTCTTCAAACAAATAAAAAGGAAAAACTTTAGAGATAAACAGTAACTATAATTTCTTTTTTGAACGTGTGTTTGAAAGTGGTATAGTGTGATAGGAACCCAACAGTTTCATCAAGACAATAGATTAGCTATAATAGTTCTTCGAGGAAACTAGGCCTCCTAGAGAAGATTAGAGATAGAGATAGAGAAAGAAGAGAATTAGAGAAACATAGTAGAAGTATCATGTTATTTCATCTATATCCTAGTTACAAGCCTTATCCCTTACTTATAGGAGTACAATTGGTACATTTTGTTATCCAAACAGTTTTAGTCCTTTCGAACTAACTAACTAACTAACCAATCAACAATACAACTGCCACAAGTAACTAACTAATCCACCATCAATGCAGCGGCCAAACTTTAACTTCCAACTCAATACTTTCACTGATAAGAACACAATAGCCAAACTCTATCATTCCATCCCCCTTTAAAGACCTTGTCCACAGGGTACACTGTTTGCACACGACAATCATAGAAGACTCCCTTTCCCTCTAAAGAACCTTGCGAACAAGGTGGGGAAATTGAAGTTGAAGCTTGTAAAGGGATTCTCAAGTGGCATTCTCCTGTGTCTGGCCCTGCCATTGAACCAACACCTCAGTGATAGTTCTAGTTCTAAGGTGTTTGAACCATTGCTACAAAATAACAATTGGTCCAGAATTAAGGAAGCCTTCTGAATCCAATGGTGGAAGAGTGGGGATAGGACTAATGTGGGTACCTAAATTAGCTTTCAAAGAAGAGACATGAAAGACTGAATGGATTGAAAAACCAGGAGGTAAAGCCAACTTGTAGGCTACTTGACCAAGTTTCTACAGAATTTGGAAGGGCCCAAAATATCTAGGGGACAACTTGTTAAAGCCCTTGATGCTTAGGGACAGTTGTCTATAAGGCTGGAGTCTAAGATAGACCCAATCACCAACTTGAAAAGTCTTATCAGACTTATATTGGTCAGCTTGAGCTTTCAATCTAGCTTGAGCTGCAATTAAGTTTTGTTTGAGGAGAGTGAGAAGAACAGTTCTGTCTTTCAACATTGTATTCACCGCTTGAGCAGTGTTAGGGACATAGTCTAGGACCTTAGGAGAGGAAATACCATAGAGAGCCTCAAATGGAGTCATCTTAGTAGAGGAATGGTAATTGGTATTGAACCAAAACTTAGCCCAATACAACCAAGCATCCCAAGTGTGAGGTTTGTCACCTACAAAGGCTCTCAAATACTGCTCCAAACTCCTATTCACCATCTCATTTTGGCCATCAAAATGAGGGTGATAAGTTGATGACATAGCTAATTCATTCCCTTGAAGTTTGAACAATTCTTTCCAGAAATTAGAAGTGAAAGTAGCATCCCTATCACTGACAATAGTTCTTGTAAACCATGCAACTTGAACACATCTCTCATGAAAACTAAAGCCACTTTAGCAGAAATGTAAGGATGTGATAAAGGCATGAAATGGACAAACTTAGTGAGCCTGTCAACCACCACAACAATAATCTCAAATCCATGAGATTTACGAAGACCAGTGATGAAATCTATACCAATATCAAGCCAAGGCTTAACTAGAATTGGAAGAGGTTGCAATAAACCAGTAGGTTTAGAAGTATCCACCTTAATTCTCTGACACACTTCACAAGTCTTTATATGGGCCTTGATGTCCTTCTTCATACCAAACCAAAAGAAACCATGTTGCACTCGATGAACAGTCTTCAGATAACCAAAATGACCCCCAAGTGGACTATTATAAACATGTTGAAGGACCAAAGACTTTAATGGAGAACTGGAATTAAGGAACACCTTACCTTTATAAAGTAGCGGATCATTTTGAAGATTGTTGGCTGCCACATCAGTGAGTAACTGCTAATACTCAGAATCAGATTTGTAACTATCCTTTAGCAGAACTAACCACGTAGGACAAGGAAAGGAAATCAAGCATCTTTTTTTTTTTTTTTGTGTGTGTTTAGTCAAAGGTAAAGGGTCTGGGGGAAGAAGGAGAATCCTCCAATATCCTAGAAAGAGCATTTGCAGCCTTGTTTTCTTTACCCTTCTTGTACTCAACTAGAAAAGAATACCCAAAAAGCTTTGTGATCCATTTTTGTTGAGCAGGTGTGCCCATTTTCTACTCTAGAAGACATTTCAAGCACTGTTGGTCAGTTTTGATGATAAAAGGCTTCCCCACCAAATATGTTATCCATCTCTTCACTACAGTGATCAAGGCCAAAAATTCCTTTTCAAACGTGGACAAGTGTAAGCTTCTTCCTTTAAGAGCTTGATTGTGAAAAGCCAATGGTCTGTGACAATGCATCAAAATAGCTCTAATACCAATACTAGAGGCATCACATTCCACCACAAAAGGTTTAGAAAAATCTGGAAGAGCAAGTACATGGGGATTTGAAACAGCTTGTTTGAGAGCCTTAGAAGCTAATTCTGCTTGTGTAGACCATTGAAGGGAATCTTTCTTGAGTAATGCAATCAAGGGTGTTGCATGATACCATAAATCTGTATGAACTTCCTTTAGGAGCCAGTTAGTTTCAAAAAACCCCTTAAGGCTTTAACTGTTACAAGTACAGGCCATTGTTGCATAGCTTCAATTTTTTTAAGATCTGTTCAGACCCCTTGGTTAGAAATGAGATGCCCTAAGTATTTAACCTCTCCACAACCAAAAACACACTTGCTTTTCTTAGCATACAACTGATTAGAAAGTAGAGATGTTAACATAGCCTTCAAGTGAACAACATGATCCCCCAAATTCTTATTGAACACTAAGATATCATCAAAGAAAACTAAAACAAACTTTCTTAAATAAGGTTTAAAGATGTGATTCATCAAGGATTGAAATGTGGAAGGAGCATTGATTAAACCAAATGGCATAACAAGGAACTCATAATGCCCTTCATGAGTCTTGAAAGTAGTTTCATCAATGTCACTTTATTTCATCCTTATTTGGTGATAGTCTGATTTAAGGTCTAGTTTAGAAAAAATAGAAGCACCACAAAGTTCATCTAACAGTTCATTCACTACTGGAATGGGGTACTTGTCTTTAATAGTGGCTTTGTTTAGAGATCAATAATCAGTACACATTCGCCAACTGGGTGACGAAAATTTACTTTGACTCACTCTAATGGAACCAACTTGAAGTAACTCATGAACAATTTTTTTCTATTTCAGTTTTTTGATAAAAGGGGTACTTGTATGGCCTTTCATAGATTCGTGGAGAGCCCTCCTTCAAAACAATCTGATGCTCATGACCTCTTAGTGGTGGAAGACCAACTAGAACTTTAAAGATTTTAGTAGATTCTGATAAGAGGTCATTAATGGCTGGATACTGCAGCACAAATGGTAACAGAGGGGTGCAAGAAATAATTTGCAATACTAATCCCTTTTTGACAGTAGGCTTGAAGAATTGATCTCCATCTTGAAGGACGGGAACAAAGGGTTTTAAGCCTTGCAGTAACACTGATTTGCCTAGGTGGTCAAATTGCATAGTGAGCTTCTTGAAATCCTACTGGATCAGTCCCAATGAATACAGCCATTGAGTCCCCAAGACAATAGCATAACCACCCTAGGATAAGACATTTAAATCAACCTAAAAAAAATGACACTAAATCTTGAATTGAACTCCATGACAAGCTCCTTCAGTTTAAAGAACAACCCCATTAGCCACTTTCACTTCAAAACAAACTCGAGTTTATATTGGCAATTGCAATAGGCCCCAAATTTAAACATCTAAAAAATTGTGGGTGCTGCCACTGTCATTCAAAATCACCACGTCTTGATGATTAACTCTTCGCCACACTCTCATAGTACCTTGTGAAGGACTACTTAACAATGCATAGAGAGTAATTTCTACAACTCCTTCAATAATTTATCCCTCCTCATGTTGCTGCAAGTCTAAGTGAGAGTCATGTTCGTCAATCACTTCCTTTAATTGTATGTCTGGCACATCATTATACACTGCTTCCTGCATAACCTCCATAAAGAAAATCCTTGGAGTCTTGCACTTATGCCCTATATGCCATTTATCTTCACAATAGTAACACAACCCTTTTTTCCATCTCTCTTCCATTTGAGAAGGGGAAATCTTTTGGATAGGTAGTTTTGTTTCTTTAGATTCATTCTTGATCATTCGTGGAGGACTAAAAATTGAGGTTTTGATCCCATCACTCCAAGGTTTGGTGCTTCTTCTACTAGCCATTAGATATTCTTCTTGGATTTTAGCAAGTCCAAATGTAGCACTCAAGTTCTATGGATTCAACATCCTAATAGGTAATCTAATTTCATCTCGAAGGCCACTCAAGAAACAAATCAATTCATGCCTCTCTGACAGTTCCTTGATTCGATTATATAGAGCTTCAAACTGGCCTTTATAGATAGCCATACTGCCCACTTGTCTTAGTCTTATGAAGGTTTCCATTGGATCATCATTGGTTGTTGTTCCAAACCTAACATGTAGGGCCCTAACAAAAGCTTCCCAACTAGTGAACTGACCATCTTTCTCTGCCTCCTGAAACCAAATAAGAGCCTCGTCTTCCATGTGATATGAAGCCAAAATAATTTTCTAGTTAGGGGGATGCTATACAATTGGAAAAATTGATGAGCCTTATAGACCCAACCAGATGGATTTTCCTTTTTGAACCATGGAAATTCCAACTTCGCAACCTTTGAAATTGTCGTAAAACTGATTCTTGATGAACTGGTATATTTGGAGATGGAGGTATTAATGGAGATGTAGATCTCTATTGCCATCTACTTCCCGCTTCTGATAATCCTTGCACAGTTTCTGTCAGAGTCTTCAATACACTAGTAACAACATCCATCTTCTGATTAAGATAGCATAATTCTTGATCATGTTGATTTGTTGTCAATGAAAGAATGTTCATTTTCTCATTAAGAGAAGATAAGGATCGAGTTTTTGCCATATTAGCTGAACCAGCTCTGATACCAATTTGATAGAAACCCAATAGTTCTATCAAGACACTAGATTAGCTATAGTAGTTCTTCGAGGGAACTAAGCCTTCTAGAGAAGATTAGAGATAGAGATAGAGAAAGAAGAGAATTAGGGAAACAGAGTAGAAGTAACGTGTTTTTTCATCTATATCCCAGTTACAACCCTTATCCCTTACTTATAGGAGTACAATTGGTACATTCAGTTATACAAATAGTTTTAGTCTTTTCTAACTAACTAACTAACTAACTAACTAATCAACAATACAACTACCACAAGTAACTAACTAATCTGCCCATCAATGCAGCAGCCAATATCTAGCTTCCAACTCAATACTTTAACTAATAACTGTTAGGATTAGTGCCCTTAAATCCTATTGTATGATGCTATGTATGATATTATGTATGATATTATGTATGACATTGTATATGACTTAATATTGTGTTTAATAAAGTTGTTTTATTATTATCTAAAATAATGGTAACATGAATATTAGGAGATTATCAAATAGTCCATGAGATGCATTGTATGTGATTTATGTGATTTAGTCACAGAAGATGTAAATCACAAGTTCCTTGTAAACTCAAAATGTAGTTCGTAGTCGATGGTGAGATTGGGCATTTCATCTGCGAAGACTATAACATATCAACTAAAAAGATTTGTCTTAATCATGGAAATGGAGATTTCTAGTTGGTATGTTGATATGTTTTAAGAATCAAGACATATTGAACTGGATCCCTGTGAGTTTTATTATTCTCCTAACGGCTGTCAATTGAATAATAAACTCACGACATGTATTTGCATGAACTCTTAATCTTGAGAGAATAATGGACTTGATCATGAGGTGTAGGTTGCTTTGATATATCCGGAGTGAGATCTAGAGTAATGGTCAAAACCTCAGTATGTTGGGCAACCGCATTTAGTGTTGATGGAACATATATTCTCAAAATGGAATTCATTGTCTCTTAACGGAGATACAAAATATTCCCTTGAGATAAGTTTAATGAGTTTGTTATTCAGAGAGTTAGGCCTAACCATTTTAGTAAGAAGTTACTAAAGTATATATATTTATGGAATTGGATATCATAAATATATAATGAATAACTTTAAAGGATTAAACCGGGTGCTCAAGGATAAGATGTAGTAATTTACAAAGTGGCAGTCTATATTCATGACTTTGTGTTACTACGAATGTTTTAATGAAGGGGTTACATGTACAATAAAGTCTTGGGATATAATTTATAAATAAGGCCTAGAGTGCAATTATATTTGTATAGTGGTATTAAATATAATTAATGGTAACTTTGGATTTGTTAAGAGTTGACAGAAAAGCTCAAGGCCCATTGGAGCTAGTGTCTTATTGGTCCCTTTTGGTCCCACTCCAGGCCACATACTTAAGCCCAATTGGAAATGCTCAAAAGGTTAGCCCAATTAAATAATCAGTTAGATACAAAGGGAGAGACATACATAATTTTCTGTAGAGATTGGTAAGAACACTATTTGTGAAGTGTTACATGTAAGTGTTAGACACTTTGAGATTCTCCCTTTGGAATTGATTGAGAGACCACACATCTTGGGCGTTAGTGGAATTAGAGTGAAGATTGAAAGTGTTCCCAAGTGATTTTGATCTTCGGTTTTGAAATTTACCGCTCCAAGGTACACTCTCTTGTTCTCTAATTCTGAAACTTACATATTGCATGTTAACATTTATGAATGAAGTAGATCCGTTATTTTTTTCTTCCACTACGTATATGTATATTTACATCAATAACAACACAATAGCCAAACTCTATCATAGTGATATAGAGAAATGGTTGGGTAGGAAAAAAATAAGATGAACTTGGGGAAAGAAGACTAAATTTTATGAGTTCTCTTAGATTTATTTTTTTTTAATATTTTTAATAATTTTTTTAAAATTTTAAAACTGGAGGTGTTTTATTTAGATGAAAAAGGAATAAAAAGGGCTAAAGTTTAGGGAACAAAAAGATGAACGTGAAGAAAAAAAAAGCCTAAATTTTAGAAGTTCTCTTTTTGAATTGAAAATGATAGTAGTTGTATGTATTGTAAAAAGCATAGATAAATTTGTTATTTGTTTGACGTTTATAACCCTATTTCTAGGAGAAGTTATCCTTTATAAATGAGAGTATTTTTGAATCACATAAAAGTCCAGTTAAAAGAGGGGAATTCTCTTATAGATAGTATAGATTAGTCACATTTGAATTTCAAAATAAAAGAATGACACTATGGTTGTCCTCGAGGATGTGACCATACATGGAATCTTTGGATACATCATGGGTATAGTAGTTAGTATTGAATGATATATATGCGATATGTATTGTATTGTGTACAAAACCATTGTGAGGCAAGGGTGTAAAATTACTTATGAATGGTATGATATGTGTGTGTGTGTGTGTGTGTGTGTGTGTGTGTGTGTGTGTGTGTGTGTGTGTGTGTGTGTATTTTATGAATTATATGCATCGGATGGTACATGAACATATGGTTTAAAATTAGCTTTTTACTAAAATTTTGGGCTATGACATGAGCTTAGGTACTTTTATACTCGTTTTTAAATACAATCATTGGGCTACTACTATTTTAGCCTAATACAAAGACCTAGCACGAGTTTTTCTTGCCCCCCCCCCCCTCTTTTTCACAAAAAATACTACACATTTGCCAACTTTTAGATTCCAAATCCTCCTATCAAAAAAATAAAATAAAATCCACCTAATGCCATCTCTCTCTCTCTCTCTCTCCCTCCTATGGAGATGAATTTGATTAGGCAATGGTGAATATGATGAGGGAAAAAATGATTTTAACTTATATATATATATATTATGTGTAAGGCCACAATTCGCACCTGAACCCAACAATGTGACGGGAATAGGCCCAAAAAGCCCAATCCAATGAAATTTGTAAAGCGTGGGCTTGAAACCTAGGTTTTTTGGATACTGGATAACAAAGATGACGGGCTATCCCTGTGATTCACATGCAACGAACTGTTTATGCCAAAGAAAATCTCTTCGAACGTAAGTTGAGGATGACTTGTATTGCTTTTCCTTGTTCTAAAGACAAAATACAATTGTAGGTGATGTGTACAATATATTTCTCTTTCTTTTTGGATCCCCACTCTTAGAATGCCTTTCTTTTCCTTTTATATAATTCTCATTCTTCCCTCCATCTTCCACGTATGGATCAAATCAATGACCCAGCTACTTGTTCCATCCACTGCCCTCTGGAAGTCTTCAAACAATAGCTGTAAGGCTGATCACCACTGTTGAGATGTCATTTTCCCATTAATGCGGCCAGAGAGGTAGGTACATAGTCTTTAATGCGGTGGTAATAGCTTTTTCTAAGATATTTGTCATTCGTTCTTCCCCTCTGTGCCCTTGTGGAACACATCTTCATCCACCAGACCTTCCAGAATTTCCTTCCATACATCATGGCGTATCATATGACCTTCACTTGACTTAGCCGAGGAGATGCCCCTCTTTAGACCATTCCCATCAACCTCATTAGCAATAGTAGGCTTGTGGGCTTTTAAGTTCAACATAATTATTACCATTAAACCCTCCTCGGACAGATTAATACCTTCGAATCTAGCCCAAGGCCCAAGAACATATTCTGATCCTTCTGCCCCCACAATAGCCCCTCAAAAATTCATTCTTTCTCCTATCCGAAGAGAAAAATGAAGTTTTGACTCAGCACCACAACCTTTGCACGCTTATAAAACCGTTACACGTGAGAATGTCATCTCACTTCTTTTGAAATTGCTCCTGACTCCTCGAAAGTCATAACGCCCTCGTTAATTGCTCCAAGTAACGCCCTGTCCTCCACGTCGAACGGTGAGATGCATATCCAACGGTTCGGGTTTTTCCTCAAAATTTGGGCGGGATAACTCCCATTCAATGCCGCCTCCCAAACATCAAAATGCCTAGGAAATCGCGACTTAACTCATTATGACAAAAATCAATCAAATCTCTAAACTTCCTCTTTCTTTCCCTCACCAAGAAGCTCGTGAAGAATTGTCTACTCATTTTCTTGTAAGTTTTTACTCTTTTAAGTTCCTTTTCTCCTTGACTATAGTCCTCGGCCATTAATTGTATCCTTTCCCTTTCTAAATCTCCATTTTCATTCCAACCAAATGGCTAGATTCAAGTGTCTAGTAGATACCGACGCCGGTATGGAGGGTTTCTAGGACAAATACCACATCCCTCAAGAAGTGGGTTTAAGATATTGCCCCCCAGAAGCTATAGCTGACGATAGGAAAGAAGAGGAAGTCGTCATTCCCATAATTGCCTTTTTAGAGGGTGGGATGACACTTCCCATGAAGAACGTAACTAGTGAATACTTACGTAACCATAGATTATCACCAGACCAGTGTATACCTAACATGTTTAGAATTTTAGGTTGTGTCGATGCCCTCAATGAGCAAATGGGTTTAAGTCTCACATGGCATGATGTTGCCCACATGTATGAGTGTCACCAACTTAAGGGTGTAGGGTACTATCTCAAGTCTAGATCTAGCATTGTTAGACTTATATCGTGCTTTCCCAAATCTAACAAAGGCATGAAGGACAACTATTTAATCGCCTCTGGGGAGTGGTACAACGGCCCCATTGTCCAGTTGAAGATGGAAAACCAGATGTGATTCCGTAGATTTTAGGTCCCCTGGCTTGGGGTTCATTTCTTCTAACTTTATCATTTAGATCGATTTTGTATTTTATTTTCCTATTTATTTGACATTTAATGTTGACCTGACCATATTTGGTTCCTCGGACATTCTTGCAGACAAAAACACGTATCTCCCCATTTAAGCTTATATAGCATCGCGGACCTTAATAGAGTTTTAAGATCCGAGGTGTTCGTGAGTGAAGACCTACAGGTGAGGGCAGCCTATCTCATCTTGGGATACGAACCATTATTAGCGACTTTCCAAGATATTGGCAACGCGATCATCATGGGAGATAGGAGACATAGAAGGATAGACGTCTCAAAACCAGATTTCCTTGCTCCACAAGATTTACCGGATGACCTTTCCGACATCCTATACATTCACCCACTAAAAGCAGTCCCTCCTTGGGTGCAACGTGAGACAACATCCATTCGAGAAGAGCCCACATCTCCTCGCTTGTCCCTTGAAGAGGAAATCGATCAGTTCCAACTTGAAGAAGTAGAGAAACCTTCAAAGGACCTAGTTGTCAACCTCTCGGACGAAGAAAACGAATCCGCTGAGGGTTCGGGTATTTAGGGTTTCATAGTTGCGTGGGTTGATAGCAGTGACGAGGAGGAAGAAGAAGAAATGTCTCAAAAAACAGGAACAAGTTTGAAGGATCTTCTCGGCAGGAGGAATAAACAAGTCATTGTGAAGGGCGCCTTGGCGTCTCAACCTCCTACCAATCTCCCACCCCTTCTCTCTCCTCTAGGCCCTCTTCCTCCTACACCCAGCCTCAAGAAGAAAAGATCAAATGAGGTCGAAGAAGAGGAAATGGCCTAGAAGAAAAAGAAAAAACAACAAAAAGCAAGAAAGGGCCAAGTTCGAGCCTCTTCTGTGTAGAGTAGGGATAGCCATGAATTGGCTGAGGTGCACCAAGCTCAATCCCATTGGTCACCTTCATTGGAATTGGATGGGGTCCCCATTTCCGGTAGCTCTTCTATAAGAGAATTCCAAAAAGGACATGCTCACTACCTGGCTAAAGTCCTGGAATAGCCTTTCCTTCTACCAAAGGACATGGAAGCCCTAGAGCACATAACGCAACCACAACTCTTCCTTTCCCTAAAAAGGGATTTGGCTCTGGTATATGTTACTCAATTATCTCCACTTTGTTATTTTCATTGTTCACTTCATATAAACTTTTTCATATGTACTTTCCTATTATTCTCATCATAATGTATTTGTTCACCACCTCCTCACAGGCTATTCAGGAGGTGTTTGTGGCCGAGAAATGGGTTGAAGATGCTCGGAACAAGACTGATGCCGAGATCAAGGTTAGGATTGAGACTGAACGAGCTCTGGGAAAGAAGCCACTAACAAGCTGATAATGGAGGGGCAGTTAAGGAGGAGTGTTGAGGCTGGGCTTAAAAAAGCCGAGGTGCAGGCGGAGGAGCAGTGCAAACAACTTCTTGACAAAGGACAAGAGCTAGCCACTGCCCAAAAAGACATCCTGCACTTGAAGGGTGAGCTAGCTCAGGCCCAAGAAATAGCCCGCACTATCAAGGAGACCGTGGATGCTGCCTCACTAGCTTCCTACAATAAGGGGGTTGAAGAAACTGAGACTTGGCTGGCCGAAGAACTCGCTGAGGTGTGCAGGGAATATTGTCAATAGGTATGGGCAGAAGCCCTTAATGTTGCTGGGGACCTTGCTACTTCTAAATGGAGAAAAGCCGAAAATATGTGGATTCCCCCAGACATCCATGTGTTTGAAGCCTTGCCTCCTCCTTCAACTACCTCTGAGTTAGTGCCTCCTACTCAACCCTTAACTGTCCAAGGCTCACTTCCACCCACTAAAGCGTCTACAGGATCCGATCAAGCTGCAGCCCAGGGTGAGGAGACTGACAAGGGTCTGAATAAGAAGGCTGACCAGGTTTATCCTCCACTTAGGGCGAAAGACAAAGGAAAGCAAATTATGACCTCATCCGAGATCAAGCCTTCAAACGCTCCCCTCATCATCAAAGAAGTGGCCTCCAAATCCTAAGAGACTGGGCCCAAACAAAAAGGGGAGGAGACAAAACAAAGGCAGCTGAATTAAAGTCCACAAAAGACCCTCCAATGAAATCCAAGACATAAACAACTCAGGACTCCTTCTCCATTTTTTTGTTCTGACTTCAAGATAATTTTGTTTTTATAAATTCATTGTTACCCTTTATCCTATGTTTTTATTTCCAATGTAACCACATACATTTGTAATGACAAGTTCGATTTTGAACTTTAATTTCTTACTGATTTCACCTACTGGCAATGTTCTACCCTTTATTTTAATATAATTTGTATATGTAACATGAATAACTTGGTGCACAAATGAACAGTGTAAGTCACAATAATACATTAGGCAATAGCAACAATCTGTCATGGAGATAATTTTATTTTATGGACTTATGCCTTCAATAAATAATTTATGTGTTGGAATTGTACTGTTTATCGTGCAATAGCAAGTAGTTAAGGTACATAAAAATATACATGAACCCAAAACGAGAGGAACATGGCCTGAAACAAGACCTTATGTAAAACTCAAGCATAAAGTAAATCATCAATCTTGATAGGCCAAAAACGAATCGACCCCTTGTGATGGATTAAGTTGATTAATTAGCCAAGTTATTAATTAATCAAGTTAACATGCAAAACACGTGGTAGCACAAATAAATCACCAATTAAACTAAGTATGCAGTGGAAATTAAATGACACGGTGATTTGTTTACGAATGGAGAAAACCTACACGGCAAAAATCCCACCGGGTGATTTTAAGGTCACCACTCTCGAAATTCCACTATTATCACAACAAGCGGTTACAAGTAAAGGAATCCCAAGTACCTTACCAACCTACAGTTGAACCCTTACCCTAATACCCAATTGGACTTGTTATGTAGTGACAATTTCTCCTATCAATGTACGGCTCCCA
The DNA here is from genome assembly GCF_040712315.1 of Castanea sativa. NCBI lineage: Eukaryota > Viridiplantae > Streptophyta > Magnoliopsida > Fagales > Fagaceae > Castanea > Castanea sativa. The sequence goes on from NC_134020.1 coordinate 16,264,869, forward strand.
AGTACGTGACTAACCAATTGCGTGGATCCCAGTACGCGACTTCAATCACCAACTAGAGAAGATTGTTGGCTGCAAAGTTCTTCAATTAATCCATACGATGAAGATCAAGAAGATGCTTGGTTATAAAACCCTACGGTGCAAAGACACAACAACTTCTTCACAAGAGAGATGAACTAGGGCAAGAACTTCATCTCAAGTCACAATTTGCATGAAGAAGGATTTCTCAATGCTTGTGCAACTTGCATTCCTTTGACGACCCTTTAAACTAATCCTTTTATATGTTTAGGGTTAGGAGAAAAGAAAGCCTAAAGACATATCCACGGATTGGAATCAAAACAGAAATCAGAATCTATTTTTCTTAAACCTCAACAGATAGAGGTATCGAGATGCTGTCGAGCAGCTGCCGAGCCACGGGGCTGGAATAGCTCTTTAAACCTCGACACATGCTAGTTGTTGAGCTTTAATGAACTTGCACTTTTCAACTTGTTTCTTGGACAGACTTGATGATTTCAACACTTGATCTTGAAACATAGTTTCTTGAAGTATAAAACTCATCCTAATTGTACTAAATTACAAGTAAAGTGCGTTTTGTCAAAGGATTAGCCAATTACATAAATGAATGACATATGTTTTAAACAAGTGAAACACATAGGTCCTAACAAATCTTACCAAAGTATGTGGTCCGAGAGCTAAATGTAGCCAAAACTCTGTTTAATCTTTGGAAAGATGGACACAAATGTTAATTTCCTCAAAGTAGATGATCTAAGGATCAGACGTAACTAAGGTTCTGTTTAACACTTAATAAAATATCAATTTCCACAAGGTATGTAGTCCGAGGAGACAGACATGACCAAGTTTCTGTTTGATACTTATAAAAATGAACTGAAGTGTTAATTTCCCCAAAGTAGATGGTCTGAGGACCAGACGTAACTAAGGTTCTATTTAACACTTAATAAAATATCAATTTCCACAAGGTATGTGGTCCGAGGAGCCAGGCATAACCAAGTTTCTTTTTGATACTTAAAAAAATGAACTGAAGTGTTAATTTCCCCAAAGTAGATGGTTCGAGGACTAGACGTAACTAAGGTTCTGTTTAACACTTAATAAAATATCAATTTTCACAAGGTATGTGGTCCGAGGAGCTAGGCATAACTAAGTTTCTGTTTGATACTTATAAAATTGAACTGAAGTGTTAATTTCCCCAAAATAGATGGTCCGAGGACCAGACGTAACTAAGATTCTGTTTAACACTTAATAAAATATCAATTTCCACAAGGTATGTGGTCCGAAGAGTCAAGCATAACCAAGTTTCTGTTTGATACTTAGAAAAAATAATAATCAACGCAACACAATGATAACCAAACTAAGATGACAGAGGTGCCTTTCATTAATAATAGTACATTCTTAGATTATTAACATTCCAGGGACGTTGTACAACCTTTTCATTTAAATCTACAAGATAATATGCCCCTATGCCAGCTACTGAAGTGATACGATATGGTCCTTCCAAGTTAGGTCCCAATTTTCCCCATGTTGGGTTCTTGGCAGTTCCCAGGACCTTTCTTAGCACCACATCACCAGGGGCTAGCGGCCATAACTTCACATGGGAATCATATCCATGTTTAAGTTTTTGTTGATAATAAGCTAACTGAACCATAGCATTCTCTCGTCGTTCCTCAACTAGGTCTAAGCTTCTCTCCAATAAACTGTCATTATTACTTGGGATGAAAGAACTTGTTCTCAGTGTCGGGAACCCAGTTTCTAGAGGGATTACTACTTCGGCTCCATAAGTCATAGAGAAAAGCGTCTCTCTAGTGGATCTTCGAGGTGTAGTTCGATACGTCCACAAAACATGTGGCAATTCTTCCACCCATCTACCTTTGACATCATCCAACCTTTTCTTGAGCCTACTGACTATAACTTTATTTACTGCCTCAGCCTGCCCATTTCCTTGCGGATAAGCTGGAGTAGAATATCTATTCGTGATGCCTAGATCACAACAATACCCTCTGAAGGCCTTACTATCAAATTGCAGGCCGTTATCTGAAATAAGAGTATGAGGGATTCCGAACTTGGTGATAATGTTTTTCCAGACAAACTTCTTCGCATCCACGTCCCTAATGTTTGACAATGGCTCTGCTTCAACCCATTTAGTGAAATAATCCGTTCCAACAAGCTGCCACCTTCTATTCCCTGCTGCCTTTGGGAAAGGCCCTATAATATCCAAGCCCCTCTGAGCAAAAGACCATAGACTAGACAGAGGGTTAAGGACACCCCCTGGTTGATGAATGTTGAGAGCATACCTTTGACACTGATCACACTTTCTTGCATAATCTTGTGCTTCTCTCTGCATGTTGGGCTACCAATATCCTTGGGTAAGAGCTTTGTGAGCTAAAGACCTTCCTCCTGTGTGACTTCCACAAATCCCTTCATGCAACTCCTCCAAAAGTAATTCCGTTGCTTCAGGATGTATACACAGTAGATATGGTCCTGAGAAGGAGAGTTTGTACAACTTCTGGTCCTCGGATAGCGAAAATCGAGCTGCTTTCCTGTGTACTTTATTTGCTTCAGATTTCTCCTTGGGCAAGACATCATTTTTAAGGAAGGACACTATAGGATCCATCCAACTAGATCCTACCCTTATTTGATGAACTCGAATGGTGTCGCAATTCATTCTGGAAGTCTTACACAAGTCTTCAACAAGGATGACCCGAGGTAGGCTTTGTGCCGAGGACGTTGCAAGGGTGTCTAGGGAATTAGCATTGGTATTCATCCTCCTGGAAACATGGAACAAGGTAAAAGATTCAAATTTTGACTGTAAAGACCTGACTTGGGCTAGATATTCTTACATTCTTGGATCTCTGGCCTCTAACTTCCCTTCCATGTGGCCAACTACCAATTGCGAATTCGAGAACATTTGCGCTGTTTTTCCACCCATTTTCTAAACCATATCCATCCCTATCAGAAGGGCTTCATACTCTGCCTCATTGTTGGTGGCCGAGAACCTCAGTCTCAAGGATTTCTCGAAAACAAATCCTTCAGGTGAAACCAGAACTAGCCCTACACCGGATCCCCTTTGGTTTGCTGCTCCATCGACATACACTCGCCAAATCAAAGGTTCTTTGCACGAGATCATGCCAACTGATTTTTCATCCATGGCCAAGCCTTTAACATTCTCCTCTAATGAGGGCTCAACAAATTTTGCCACCAAATCAACAAGGACCTGGCCCTTCACGAAAGTACGAGGCATGTACTTGATATCAAAGGCCCCCAAAATAGTACCCCACTTGGAAATTCTTCCCGTGTAGTCAGCACTTTGAAGTACGGACTTAAAAGGAAGCTGAGTCAAAATAACAACTGTATGAGATTGGAAGTAATGAGGAAGCTTACGTGTTGCATGTACTACCGCTAGGATTGCTTTTTCCAACTCTAAATAATGCATCTTGGCCTCGTGTAAAGATTTGCTTATGTAATAAACTGGTCGCTGTATATTATTATCAACCCGTGTCAAAACCAAGCTAACGACATGATTAGCCACAGCAATATACGCAAATAAAACTTCATCGAGCTCTGGCCGAGACATAATGGGTGGTCACGAAAGGTAATCTTTAAGATGTTGAAAAGCTAAGGCACACTCCTCTATCCACTCAAGTCCCTTCCATTTATTTAACAATAGGAAGAAAGGTCTGCACCTATCTGTTGACCGAGAGATGAATCGGTTAAGGGCAGCAGTCATACCTATCAACCTTTGAACTTCTTTTGGATTCTGAGGTGGCTATACACTATTAATGGCCATGACCTGCGCAGGGTTGACCTCAATTCATATAGCCTAAAAATTTACCTAATCCCACACCAAAAGAATACTTTGAAGCATTAAGATGCAAACTGTACTTCCTCAGCGTCTGAAAAGTATCATTAAGATCTTCTACATGCATGGAAACCATTTTACTTTTCACCACCACGTCATCCACGTATACTTCAATTTTTTTTCTCAAAGTTTCATTTTTAGAGTGTACCACCATCTTTTGATTAAAATGACTCACATGTTCGACAGGATCTGTTCGGCCGTTATAGATAGTGAAATTTGGTTGGGTGAAGCGCCGAGGAAGCTTTCCTTTCTCCACCCTGCGTGTGAAAGGTAACTTGGAAATTTGGGGCAATGCCTTGCTCATAGCATCGTTTCCCAAGCCCTTGGCGGAAGACTTCTTGTCCTTACGAACATGAAGGTCATCTTTCTCGTACGAGAAAGATTCACTAAGAGGAGTTCTTGGCCTGGGCCTATAACTACTACCTTGAGAGTCTTCGGAAGAAGGATTAGAAAACGAAGGTGTTCATCTCCATCTTGCACGGCGTAACTTCTTCTTCAAATGGTCAATCTCCTTCTGCATGGCCTTAGCAACGTCCTCTTGAGGAATTCTGCTTCCACCCCGTGAATGACTCCTAGTGGTGTGCCCTGTATGCACACTACCCTCTCGATCTCTTTCCCGCTCAAGATGTTGGAAGTGGTCTTCATGTTGGGACCCCAAAGACTCTGCGTGGTGTGCATTCGAGCCAGCCATCACGTTACCCTTCCTTCAACACAAGATTTTCCATAGACGGTGCCAATTGTAAGGCCACAATTCGCACCCGAATCCAACAGTGTAACGGGAACAGGCCCAAAAAGCCCAATACAATGAAATTTGTATAGCGTGGGCTTGAAACCTAGGTTTTATGGATACTGGAAAATAAAGATGACGGGCTATCCCCGCGATTCACATGCAACGAATTGTTTATGCCAAAGAAACTCTCCTCGGACGTAAGCCAAGGATGACTTGTATTGCCTTTCCTTGTTCTAAAGACAAAATACAATTGTAGGTGATGTGTACAATATATTTCTCTTTCTTTTGCAATCCCCCCTCTTAGAATGCATTTCTTTTCCTTTTATATCATTCTCCTTCTTCCCTCAATCTTCCACGTATGGATCAGATTAATGACCCAGCTACTTGTCCCATCCACCGCCCTCTGGAAGTCTTCAAATAATAGCTGTAAGGCTGATCACCACTGTTCAGATGTCATTTCCCCATTAATGCGGCCAGAGAGGTAGGTACAAAGTCTTTAATGCGGTGGTAACAACTTTTTCTAAGATATTTCTCATTCTTTCTTCCCCTCAGTGCCCTTGTGAAATACATCTTCATCCACCAGACCTTCTAGAATTTCCTTCCATACATCATGGCGTATCATATGACCTTCACTTGACTTAGCCGAGGAGATGCCCCTCCTCGGACCATTCCCATCAACCTCATTAGCAATAGTAGGCCTGTGGGCTTTTAAGTTCAACATAATTATTACCATTAAACCCTCCTTGGACAGATTAATACCTTCGAATCTAGCCCAAGGCCCAAGAACATATTCTGACCCTTTTGCCCTCACATTATGTATTTATACTTTTATATTTAATAAATTTGAATATGGATATTATAAATATATTTTCATTTGAATTTTTTTTTTTAATTTGGTCAAATGTCATAGCATAAATGATAATTAAAGCAATCATTAGTCGTATATGTTCCAATTTTATAATAAATATTCTATTTAAGTATGTATATTTATAGTTTTTCATAAATTTTATATAGTGTTTGTGTATCTTATGATACATGATACAAAGATAAATAAAAATGAAAAAAAAAAAACAATTCATGATATGATTTACGTTTTGACAACTATAGTCATAATTACAACTTTTTAAAAAAAAAACTATATTTTCCCTAATTCTATTTTATTTTAATCGATTAAGAGGTTTAATGGTAAGATATTATTGATAAGAATTGGATATGTTAGTATATGATTTTAAATATAAAGGTTGATTGTTGTATGGAATGTATATTCGTAAATTTTTGAAAAGTTAAATTTTAGACTCGGTATAGCAATATTGATTTTATTTGTATTGTTAAAATTAGACATGGCAAAATTGGCGGATAGGGTCAATCGGGTTGCGGGCCAAAATAGGTCATTTTAAGCAGGTTAAAAACAGATTTGGGTCAATCAAGTTGCGGGTCGGGTTGGGTCAGTTTGACCTGTATTTTTCACATGGATTTTGTTTTTAAGAAAACAACATGTATTTGCCATTCAGAAAGTTATGCAACAAATTACTTGATGTAAAATGCATTACTTTGAATTCATCACTTATATCAAAAATGAATTACACTTATTAATACTTATTCAATAATTTTAAAATTATTTAAATCCAAACATTGCTATCTAAAACAGAATAACACAAAGATAAGTAAAACAAATACACAAGTTTTTTTTTCTGCACAATATCAATATCCCAAAATAAAAAACAAAATTACAAATGACTTATTGGATCATTCATTTGACAAGGAATAAAAACATATAAGAAATTTACAATCTTGAAAATTAATTTTATAATCTATTGTCAATTGTGGTTGGCGCTTTATTTAAATTTGAGATATATATTAAATTTTGATTGTTTACTTATTTATACATGATCTCTTTTATGAATATCATATCATTGTTAAGCAACACACACTCTAGGAAATATCATAATTTATTTTGCAAAGCCATTTATTTTGGACCTAAATTGTTAAAAAATAGGTCTAAACATTCATAATTTATGTTAATTTGATACTTTGGCTTCACTATTTTCACACTTATGAATGTTTCTCACACATGTCTACAATTTTAAATCTATGTTTTTAAATATACAGTAACCAAATTATCTTAGCATGTACTTTGCTATTTGATATCTAAAAATCTTTACTTATTACGAAATACTCAATCATTTATCTTTCAATTAATTTATATACAGTTATGTAAATATCTCAATTGTTTCCTTAAAGCTCACAACAAACAATCAAACCAATATTGTCTTTATTTTATTTTATTTTTTTACCAAAAAAATTTTAAAAAAATGGTTCAGGTTCAGGTTGGGTCACAGGTCAGGTCGGGTTGGGTTGACCCGCAAAAAAATGGGTCGAGTAATTATGGGTCAACCCGTTTTTGCTTCGGGTCAAAAAAATCAGGTTTGAGTTAGGTATTTTTCGGGCAGCACTGCTTGATTTTTGACCATGGTGATTTTTGACGTATGCATAGTACGTTATGGCTGGAAATATCTACAGACGGTAGTACTTCAAATTGGATACAAACTCAACAATAAACATTGTTAATTACAAGTGAATTCCAGATAACTCAATTGGTAAAGTCTCTGATGGTTGAATAAGAGATCTGAGGTTCAATCCCCACCTACACCAAAAACTGATTGGTGTCTTGGTCTGATAACAAAGAGCTATCTTCAGAAGTGGACGCCATAGGCTAAAACTCTCTCTTTCAAAAAAAAAAAAACATTGTTAATTACAAAAGATTTATATTGGGTTTGGAATGTTACCATAAAAATATAACTTTTCTTAGGACAAAAAGGCATTAGTGGTCAACATTCAGCACAAGGAAAACGTGTTTTTATGGATGACCATGTTGCGAATGCTATCCTCAACAATCCTAAAATTTCAAAACTAAGGACATGAAGCAATATATAAATTATATAATCAAACCTCAGAATTGGTACTAACTAGTATTTATTTAGTGACCATTATATGAATTACCTTTTCCGGCTGCTATAATTGACACGGTTTTTTTTTTTTTTTGGAGAGAAAAGACAACTTACTGATTTTATTGATTATTCCACAATGTGGATCTCACCAGTTACAAAGTCATCAATGTCTGACGGAACAGACTCCATCCAAGCATAAAAAGGAAAGGATAATCTTGCTCTTTGGGCAAAAGCATATGCTACCACATTACTTTGCCTTACAACATGAGCAAAAGAAAAACTCCGCATGGAGCTAGCATGAAATAAAATGTCTCTAAACAAATGCCCGATAGATTAGGATTGCATTCCCCCCCCCCAATAGCCCTTTGATGACTATTTTTGAATCACCTACAAAGTGGGACAGTTGTAACCCAATTTCTTTTGCAAAAATCACAGCGTGCCTTGTTGCCAGGATCTGAAGACACTCCATAGAATGCGGTTTGATTATTTTTTCTGCCATTGCCACGACAACTAGTCCTCTTGAGTCACGTACCACAATGCCCACACCAGCTTCATCATTTTCATTAAACAATGCTCCATCAAAGTTGACTTTATACTGACCTGGCTTTGGAGGTATCCAGTTGCGTTGTCTTTGCATCTTATTACTAACAGGTGGTTCACGGCAAGAATGAAATAATTGCAGAAAATTTCTTATTGCATCTCTAATGCCATTGAGTGGCGTTGTTTTTTCATTCAGTCTCGACTTATTTCTGCGTGCCCATACAAACCATGCTGTTGTTGCAAAATCTTCACGCAATCTCGGTTTTGATAGGACCTTCTCTACCAAGTCCTGAAATGATCCTTGTGCCACTTCAAATTGGTTCACCCAGTTGAAGTCACGGTCCCATACTTGCTTGACAGCCTCACAGCCCCACAATGCATGGAGCGTGTCTTCATCAACTCGGCCACACAGATGGCAGATCAGATCACTCAGAATTTTCCTCTTCATCAGATTAATTCTCGTTGGCAAGCTATCTGTACAAGCTCTCCAAAGAAAATGCTTAACTTTCCCCGACACCCCTGGCTTCCATATTTTCGACCAGAACCTAGCTACTAGCCCCGAATCTGAACTTGAGGCTTCATCACTCCTTGCTTCCTCACATAGAGCATGGTACCCAGATTTAACTGAATAAACTCAACTCCTTTCTAAAGCTCAGTATAACAGATCCGGTTGTGGTAAGTCAGATAGAGGAATTGCCTTAATCCTTGTAGCATCGAAAGGTAGAAAGCATGAATCAATTAAATGATTTTTCCAACATCCCAATCTAACACCAATCAAGTTAGCCACCTTCATGTTCTCATCCACTCCTTGTACCGTACCTATCACTCTCCCACCCAAGGCATTAGGTATCCAATTGTCTTTGAATACACTTATGGACAGACCATCCCCAATTCTCCATTTTGCACCCATGGAAATTACTTTTCTAGACTTCAAGATACTCTTCCAAGCAAACGACCTCGAGGAGTGTTTTGCATAAAAAATGGTACCATTTGGAAAGTATTTTGACTTAAACACACGATAAAATAAGGAGTTTTTATCATGAATTAGTCTCCATACCTATTTGGCCAACATTGCGTCATTGAACTTTTCTAGCTCCTTAAAACCCAACCTGCCTTCTTTCTTTGGTTTACAAAGTATTTCCCAAATTTTCTAATGAATCTTCCTTCTTTCCCCCCTTTGTCCCCACCAAAACCTCCGAATAGGCATCTCAATATCCCTACATAATCCCACCGGGAGCTTGAAACGCCCCATTGCAAAAGTAGGTATAGCATGAACCATTGCTTTTAACAATACTTCTTTTCCGGCTTGAGATAAGAGTTTTTCCTTCCACCCTTGAAATTTGCTACAAACTTGATCTTTTATGTAATTCAAGCTTGCTCTTCTATGTTTCCCAACAATTGTTGGTAGGCCAAATATTTTTCATAATGTTTTGTCTTCGGTACCCCAAGGAGCTCTTTCATGGAATTCTTTACCCCTTCACTAGTAGACTTGCCAAAGAAGAGAGTAGTTTTCTGATGAGAATCAACAAGCATTCAAGAATCCATTGCATGTTCCAGTTGGGCCTATTACAAGAGCAAGATCCAAGAAGCACTTAATGGGCTGATTCAAGAGATTTGGGCTGATTCTAACGCAGGATATTCCAAGCTTGGCCCAAAGGAAGATGAAAGTGTAATAAATTTAATTCAAGCTATTTAGGGCTGATTTGGCTTAATTGGGAGTGATTTATGGCTTGAATTAATGGCTAATTGACTTTCCAGCTCTGTATCAGTTAAGACAGATTTTTTCCTATTGTGAATCTGCTAATTTCAGACCAAATCAACTTTTATTTAGGGTTTTATTATTTAGCACGTTTTTTAGGTATTTTCCTTGTTTTTAGGTGCATGTAATGTCTTTTAGGTCAAACTTGATTCTTGATATGGTAAGGTATCAATTAGGAGTTATTTTAGAATATATTTTCTTGTCTGTCAAGTTTTGTGGAGTCCTTAAATAGGCCCTGAAGTCTGTAAACGTTTTTCAGAAAATTATTGAATAAAATTCAGAAAAGGTGAGGCTTTGCTCTCTTTTGGTTCTTCAAGAACTGTGAACTTATCAAGGATTCTTCCTTATGGCGTTCAAACTTTATACCTTTGGTTCGTGATTCTTTATAATCATTGGGTCAAGGTCAACTTATACCTTTGGTTCGCGTTTCGATTATAAACGTTGGGTCAGGGTTTCTATCATAAATCTGATTTTTAGCTTTCCTGGGTTAAATATTCCAATATTTTTGTTGGGTCTCAAAGCGTGTCGATTGAGGTTCGCATCATTTGGTATCAGAGCACAGGTTCTAAAATCAGTTTTCTATCCATTTATCTTTTGTTTCATGTTATCATCGTATTCTATTCTTTTGTGTTCTCCATTCATCGTTCTTATTTTTTTTGTTTTTGTTTAAGTGCACTAGGTTAAAATCGTGCACCTAGTTCCCAAAAAAAAAAAAAAAAAAAAAAAAACTAAAACGTGAAAAAAAAAAAGACATTTGAAAGGAAATAGCAAAAAAAAAAAAAAAAAAAAAAAATTTGTAGTTTCAGTTCCCTTAGACCAAAATATTGTTTTCTTTTGTCTTCTTCCTTTGATTTGGTATTTCTGTCATATTTTCTTGCCATTGGTATTTGTTTTAACACTACAAGTTGAATTTCTTAATCAAGTTTACTAGTTCATTGCAGAACTGAAAAGGCGAAGCTACGAGTGGAAAAAGGCAAGAGAGTGTGAGACTAATATCGGGAAAAAACCAATTTAAGAGTGAAACACGAGTGGGAGTGACATAATTTGAGTGCAAACACGTGAGGGAGTGTTGTGAGGAATTATTTCTAACAATTCTTTGTTGTTTCAAAAGTATGTCTTTCAGGTGTGAAACATCAAATAGGGAAGGAGGGGAGGAGTCGTCCATCATTTTGCAGGCTATGCAACAACAATTTGAACGCATGAACGTGGTGTTTAATGAGATTCGGGATCGGATGGATAGGCGGAGACCGTTATTGCGCTTTGCGTGAGGAGCGTCCCTAAAGAGGCCTGTGCTAGAAGGCAAGAAAGGCGTTCTCGCATGAATGATTCGATGACTACCACGAGGATGAGTTCGAAGATGAAGAAGATCAATCTTCCTTGAACAATGAGGGCAGGTTTGTGCCAAGGGGAGAAAGGCGTGGCGAGAGATTTCCGAAGAGATCCAAGATGGCAAGATGGGACAGGAACCTAGGAAACATAAAAATGAAGATACCAACATTCCAAGGGAAAAATGATCCGAGCATACTTGGAGTGGGAGAAGAAGGTGGAGTTAATTTTTCATGCCACAACTACTCCGAGGAGAAAAAGGTAAAACTCGCTGTCATTGAGTTTACGACTATGCTATTATATGGTGGTATCAACTTGTGATGAACGAAGGAGAAACCATGAGAGACCTATTGAGAGTTTGGGAGGAAATGAAGGCAATCATGAGGAGCGGTTGTTCCTAGTCACTACTATAGAGACTTGTATCAGAAATTTAGAGTCTTACTCAAGGCTATAGGAGCGTGGATGACTACCACAAGGAGATGGAGATTGCCATGATTCGGGCAAATGTAGAGGAGGATAGAGAAGCTACCATGGCAAGGTTTTTGAATGGGCTGAATCGTGACATTGCCAACGTGGTGGAGTTGCAGCACTACGTGGAGTTGGAGGACATGGTGCACATGGCAATAAAGGTAGAACGACTTAAAAGGAAAGGAACTCGTTATTTCAAAATCCGGGCTCCTCTACTTCATGGAGGTCAAATGGGAGGAAAGA